>NW_003314301.1:284383-286976 GCF_000143415.4 Selaginella moellendorffii | reverse complement strand
GGTCACGGACTTGCCCCGAGGATGGGTGATTCCACCTCGATTTTCGATCTGACATTGCTTGCCACAATCTACATGGAATCAAGGAGTTTGAAACAATGCTTTAGAAAACTCTTAAGCTTTTGAAGTTTAGACAAAGTCCATTGAGCTCATAGACATGAAAGGTTCTAGGAAGGATAGTGAGAACTTGGATCACTGTCACAATCTTGCAATCCTTTGAGACTGCCCAGATGTTCGTCTGGGCAGCTCACAGTGTGGAATAAGTCAATTTTTTGTCACCCAGCTCGTCAGCCAGAGCAACTACCAAACAACAAAGAGTCTTGGAATAAGATCTTTCCTAGGAAGTGGTGGACATCCCTAGATTGCAAGAGTTGTGTTGCTGCTTTATGCAAGTTTGTACTACCCTAGAAGGGTGTAATGAACAAACTTAGTATATCTAACATGTGCAATGCTTCCCTGATCTCTTGCTAACACAGCCCGGTTGCTCTTTGCTTGCTAATGGCAGCTTCACAATGCAAAACAAGCACATGCACATAACCCAGCCTCACAGCACATTGTAGATGCTGATGTGGAATTGCTTCCCACTTTTATTCTCTAGCTTGGGATCTCAAGAAATGATCTTGTCCTCATCCTCAAACACCATAAGTAGTTTGCAATGGTGGCAGCCACCTTGCTTGGGCAAAAGTGGCATGAGTTACAAGGAAACATACACTTCTACAGTTTTCTTTTTGGTAACCTTAGCTTTAAAAGGGGACTCTGTTTGAGATCTGTGACTTGCAAAATAATCTTTATAGATACAAATTTTCAAACATACATCTTGCAATATAATTAAATTAGTACTTGCCCAGCAAATGCTGGATGAATATAATTTATTTTATACACATGAGTGAGAGTTGAGCGAATGTGATATTCAAGCATTGGCTGTCCAAGTCTTGAAGAATGTTGTAGGGCTGTGTTTCCAGATTTAGCACATGTTTCCACTTTTTGTGTAAAAGCTTAGCCAAGGTAGTTATTTTGGCATTAGAGACTGGTTTATCTTGGTTAATTGTTGTGGGAGGATCTAATCTTGGCTGCTCACTCTCTCTTTTCTCCTTGCGGTTTTTTCTTGCAATTTTCTCTATGTCTTCCTCCTCCTCAACATCATCAAGTACAGAGTTCTTCCTCCTCCTCAACATCATGAAATACAAACTTCTCCATATACTAATGTTGTTGTGCCCATGGCATAACTCTAGATTTTGGTGCAACTTGTTAGATGAAAATTGCATTGCTTTTTGCTTGGCTTAAGCTTGTGCAGGCAATTGTCCTGCTTATGCAAGCCTTGTGTCTGACAGATTCCATATATAGGCTGGTACCTAATCTGTTTCCTCAGATGCTGGTGTAAGCAACCAAAGGGAACGACTTGAGAGATGATCCGTTGGGGTTCAAATATAGAGGGAAAGGGCCCATGAACAAGAGTGCACCCCCTTTTCCAATCGGTTTGAATAGTACTGGGCTGGGTGACCTCCCGGGAAGTCCAAACTTAAGAGCGTTACAGCTGGCTTGTAGCTCATTGTCTAAATTGAAAGAGAAAATGCGTGTTGAAAGAAAATTGGTGCTCAAGCTGAAGATGGTGGTGATGACAACAAGGTATTGATGTAACTTGTAGGGATTGCTAGATTTCCTGGCTTGTAAAAATAATCTTCCCAGTGATGATTAGTTTGCCAACAATACTAGCACTTGTCTCAATTCATTGTTAATTGTGGACACTCATTTGGGTAGTGTTTGTAATTGTTGCATCACACACACTAGATGTCTTTTTGCTATTGCATGGCCTACTTTGTGCCCCTCAGACCCAATTCAATTGCAAGTCACTATAGTTGTTATTGGATTTGGACCTACACTCATTAAAGCTTGCCATTGTTATTGTTGTTGGCAGCTATAGTCCATCTTCCCAAGGTTTATTCCAAATATTGTTCCAAATACTAACAATGAGACAAGGAGAGAGAACACATAGAGAGAAAAGAAGGAGTTGTACTAGTTAGTCTTTGCTAAACATTTGCTACCTTATGGTTGGAATATCTCTATGTGCCATTATTAGTTACTGTTGACCAACTCCAAAGCTTTCTACTAGCTAGACACACACATTTTATATTATAACACAACATAGTTGCATTTTTTTGTCTTTTTTTTGTTTGCTTAAGCAAATTTGCAGAGAAACTGGGATGGTAGTGAATATACCTAGAATATGCTTGGATATTCTAGGATAGTCTTAGATTAATCTTGTATTTATTATTTATAAACATGTTTATTATTTATAAACTTGGTTAAACACTTTCTAGTATATTATTTTTTATTCTACCATCTAATGGTTGATATGAAATAAGATTAATCTTGTGTTTATAAATTATAAATTTTTATTTGATCAATTGAATTAATAGGTAGGAATAACCCTACTATTAAGAAAATCAAGCATTGCTATATGAAACACATATAAAGCTTTTCTCGAATAACTGATATTGATGCATTTACCTCGGTTTGAAGGCCATAACTTCAGAGATCCCATTTACAGTGGCTGACTTAAGAAAGCATCTTTCTGGATAACGATTGTCTTTATTGA
>NW_003314301.1:282258-283961 GCF_000143415.4 Selaginella moellendorffii | reverse complement strand
GATACATAGAAGTTATGGATTTCAAGTGGTCATGAGTTGCATTCCATAGTGCTAGCCCAGGCATATTGTAAACTATAGTTGGAGGTCCAATCTTGGAAACATTATAATCACTTGTTCCTTCGATGTTGTGAAATATTTTGAGTGGCATTTGACATCCAAACCCTTCTGACTTGACTTTATCATACGCAAAAGACATACATGCGGCAACTTGAACCGGAGTATGGTAGTTATTATTAACAGCTGTATTGAAAGCTCAAGCATACCTTGTAAATATACTCAAAGTCATAAGCATGTTTATGCTCTGCTCATTTAGGTCAACTGAGGAAGTATGCTGCAGCAGTGCAAAATGCTGATCATGTGGTTTCTAGCGTGAGATCATGCAAAAGAACCAAGTTGGATATAGGAATTATATCAAGCATAGGTGGCCTCAGTGGTGGGAACTCACAAACTAGGGAGGAAGCAATAATATCAATAGCAAATCTAAAGGAATAGACCACCAAACATATCAGCAATATGTTGAGAAAGAGAAGTTGTAGCAATATGAACACCACCAATATCAGTGAAGTTGACATTGGGGAAGGTGGTAGAGCTAGTTCTCCGCAAGCTGTTGCAGAAGCCATTATAAGTTCCATAGCAAGATAGGGTGTATATTGAGCTCCAGATAGCAGTTGCAAGTCAGCAATTTGATCCACTGAGGAGTGGCCACTGGCTTTGAAAATGCTACTTGTAATAGAACACCATAGATTATCTTGTGATATGTCACTAATTTGACGCTTTGCTATGTCAAAAAATAGTAAGAAAATATCACCCAAAAAATAATTTTTTACATAGTGGTAGCATTGAATCAAAAGTTGAAGTGAAGTAATCCACATATAGTTTCGTAAGAATGTTGTAAGAAACCATGTTAAAAGAAAACCATATACCTGTTGAAATAAATGCCATCACAGTGGTAGGTGTTGCATGGTTGGCATGAAATAAACATACCACTAATGTCAAGTATGCTATTAGAACTTTTGCCAACTAAAATGCAAATTAAAATATCATTTGAGAGCAATTGTAGCATACCACTATTGTTAGGAGCACCACTTGACTTTACGTTAAATTTGATTAATCAAAAAAGCAAAAAATGTCGGTAATGCATACTAGGAATGTTGTGGTGCTTGGTGACATTAGGCTTTGTTGCAACACAGTTCATAGCTGCGTCATTATTATTCCCAAGCTCAGTGGTTGCTATAGCATTCTTACAATGTTAAAGGAAAGTTTTGATTATAATGGAAACTATACCTGGGTGTAAGTTCAAGAACTTGTTACATACGTCGTCAAGAGTTTGATCTGATGAATGAGACTTGCTATTGTGAACCTCCTGAACCTGTGATGTGCTAGAAATGTAGTCAACTGCATCATCACTTAAAAACAACAGACAAAAACAAAGAAGAACATTTGGAATGTTGAAAGCTTAATAAACATATGGTAAATAGGCCCAATGCATGTACTAATATTGACACATTGCATGGAGGCAGCCGCTACTGTTGCAGAAGAATGATCCGAACAATCCAAAGAGTAGCAGTAGCAACACTGCAGCCCGATGCATCTCCTTAGTGCACTCACCAAGATTCTCACCAAATTGGAGAAGCTGAACAAGCTGTTGCTTACCCTTGAATCAAAGGGCAATTGCTACACCAAGCATATATATTAAAAAGAGG
>NW_003314301.1:279633-281119 GCF_000143415.4 Selaginella moellendorffii | reverse complement strand
AAATACATTATTTATTTAAATCTCTTATAAATATGAATAAACCGAGAAACCATATTGTATTATATGGTATTTCTTGAAATTATGCTAGATTAAACTGTATACTAGTTTAAGAGAAACAACCAAAAAAACTTTGGTACATTACGAATATACTAATTTAAATATGGTTTCTACTGCATCTTTTGTGAAATCTGTAATAAAGGACACAGAATCCAGTTCTAAACGTGAAACGTTCAAGTTGGTAGGACCGATAAATTGCATGGACCAGATAACTGTGTGGAAAACGTGCAGCGTATAAAACAACAAGATTTCTCTCCATGTGGCTATGTGTGTAACGTACAGAATACGGATCACACGGAAATAAAAAACGTGAAATGTGATCTCTAATAGCTCTGATAGTATAAAAGACCCTTCTCCAGCCTCTGTTTCCGCAACCCACAGAGGAGTAGAAAACATTCTCCAATCAAGTTGATCAGATCGATCAAACAGTTTTCACCATTTCGAAATGGCTGCAATCGTGTTGATGATTGCGTTTCTCGTGATGGCTGCAGCATGGAAGATGGTGTGTTTCCGCAAGAGAGAAGAGAGGGCACGATTTCTAGCGTCGCTCCACCCCGTGAGAGACGCACACAAGATCTTGTGGTACATGTACTCGGTGGAATTCCCCTTCCTCTCGCAAAAGGCGCTCGAGTTTGGCACAATCCGCACGCTCGGCATCCCGGGGATCACAAATCTGCTCTTCAAGACCAAGTACGGCCTCAAGGACCCGCAGAAGCGCGCCGCCGAGACCAACATTCTGGTGAGCGAGATGATCCACCACCACGTCGACAGCGATCGCGGCTCATACGCGGTGAGGAGATTGAATGGAATCCACAACAAATTCAAGATCCCAAACGACCAATTCGCCTACGTCCTCTGCCTCAACGTGGTCAGCCCCATTGATTTCTCCGAGAGATTTGGATTCCGCAAGTGGACCGACAACGAGAAGGAGGCCGCGTATGTTGTGTGGCACGACGTGGGCGTAAGGATGGGCATCACAACCATCCCAGATAGCATTCCAGAGATGCGGGAGTACATTTGCGATTACGAGGCCAAGAACGCCATCTTGACGGACAAGAACAAGAGCATCGTCCAGGATCTCAAGCATCTGGTGCTGGATGCATTTCCTCGCCCCGTGCAGCCGCTGGTCGAGACTGGGATCTGTGCACTCATCGATCCCACAATCAGGAGCGCTGTTGGATTGGAAAAGCCTCCAGCAATTGTGGAGTGGATCATCTTGGGTGCGTTCAAGCTGCTGGCCGGGAGCTTCGTGTCCGCGTTCTTGCCTCCCAGGCGTGTGGAGGATGCAAAGGGCAGCATTGAGGTGGACTGGTGTCCTAATCCCGCTGCCAATCCGGAGGATTACCGGCAGCTCAACGTTCATCGTGGATCGTCTAGAGTGACCTGCAGCAGCAAGCTGCGTGCCCCGTGAGGCAAGCGGGGGCCCGTC
>NW_003314301.1:275461-277169 GCF_000143415.4 Selaginella moellendorffii | reverse complement strand
AGTGGTAGGTGTTGCATGGTTGGCATGAAATAAACATACCACTAATGTCAAGTATGCTATTAGAACTTTTGCCAACTAAAATGCAAATTAAAATATCATTTGAGAGCAATTGTAGCATACCACTATTGTTAGGAGCACCACTTGACTTTACGTTAAATTTGATTAATCAAAAAAGCAAAAAATGTCGGTAATGCATACTAGGAATGTTGTGGTGCTTGGTGACATTAGGCTTTGTTGCAACACAGTTCATAGCTGCGTCATTATTATTCCCAAGCTCAGTGGTTGCTATAGCATTCTTACAATGTTAAAGGAAAGTTTTGATTATAATGGAAACTATACCTGGGTGTAAGTTCAAGAACTTGTTACATACGTCGTCAAGAGTTTGATCTGATGAATGAGACTTGCTATTGTGAACCTCCTGAACCTGTGATGTGCTAGAAATGTAGTCAACTGCATCATCACTTAAAAACAACAGACAAAAACAAAGAAGAACATTTGGAATGTTGAAAGCTTAATAAACATATGGTAAATAGGCCCAATGCATGTACTAATATTGACACATTGCATGGAGGCAGCCGCTACTGTTGCAGAAGAATGATCCGAACAATCCAAAGAGTAGCAGTAGCAACACTGCAGCCCGATGCATCTCCTTAGTGCACTCACCAAGATTCTCACCAAATTGGAGAAGCTGAACAAGCTGTTGCTTACCCTTGAATCAAAGGGCAATTGCTACACCAAGCATATATATTAAAAAAGAGATGTTGGAGCTGTCAACATGGAAAGCAAGGAAGCAAATTGTAAGGCTTTTTCTATTATGACTTTCCGATTTATGATAAGATATGGCAATTCCAATTTATTAGAAAGAGTGTGAATCGTTTGTTCCTAGCTTAGTAAACCCCTAACCATGCGCTTGCCATGTTTGGGGACAACATTACTGTTGCAATTACTCTTAACCAAGCTTGTGCTGTTAAGCTTCAAGAGACCCTCGTGGTAGTAAGAAGCTGCAAAATCACATCAAGTCACAGTTACCCAATGTCCAGGTCAACAGGCTCCTTGATGGGCAGCCAGGCCTGAATCTAGCTTCACCCACGAGCAGCCCACTCCATGAATCTAGCTGCCAATGATGTCATCCATCCGGCATGGCCGCTCCAAGAGCTTTACTCCAAATGCATAGAAGTTGATCTATAATAACCATGACTTTAAATTGAAAAATAAATAATATAAAAGAAAATGAAGTTGACCATATACCTTTTAGAAAATTCTACATTATTCATTACAATAAAAATACATTATTTATTTAAATCTCTTATAAATATGAATAAACCGAGAAACCATATTGCATTATATGGTATTTCTTGAAATTATGCTAGATTAAACTGTATACTAGTTTAAGAGAAACAACCAAAAAAACTTTGGTACATTACGAATATACTAATTTAAATATGGTTTCTACTGCATCTTTTGAGAAATCTGTAATAAAGGACACAGAATCCAGTTCTAAACGTGAAACGTTCAAGTTGGTAGGACCGATAAATTGCATGGACCAGATAACTGTGTGGAAAACGTGCAGCGTATAAAACAACAAGATTTCTCTCCATGTGGCTATGTGTGTAACGTACAGAATACGGATCACACGGAAATAAAAAACGTGAAATGTGATCTCTAATAGCTCTGATAGTATAAAAGACCCTTCTCCAGCCTCTGTTTC
>NW_003314301.1:273526-275361 GCF_000143415.4 Selaginella moellendorffii | reverse complement strand
AACAGTTTTCACCATTTCGAAATGGCTGCAATCGTGTTGATGATTGCGTTTCTCGTGATGGCTGCAGCATGGAAGATGGTGTGTTTCCGCAAGAGAGAAGAGAGGGCACGATTTCTAGCGTCGCTCCACCCCGTGAGAGACCCCCACAAGATCTTGTGGTACATGTACTCGGTGGAATTCCCCTTCCTCTCGCAAAAGGCGCTCGACTTTGGCACAATCCGCACGCTCGGCATCCCGGGCATCACAAATCTGCTCTTCAAGACCAAGTACGGCCTCAAGGACCCGCACAAGCGCGCCGCCGAGACCAACATTCTGGTGAGCGAGATGATCCACCACCACCTCGACAGCGATCGCGGCTCATACGCGGTGAGGAGATTGAATGGAATCCACAACAAATTCAAGATCCCAAACGACCAATTCGCCTACGTCCTCTGCCTCAACGTGGTCAGCCCCATTGATTTCTCCGAGAGATTTGGATTCCGCAAGTGGACCGACAACGAGAAGGAGGCCGCGTATGTTGTGTGGCACGACGTGGGCGTAAGGATGGGCATCACAACCATCCCAGATAGCATTCCAGAGATGCGGGAGTACATTTGCGATTACGAGGCCAAGAACGCCATCTTGACGGACAAGAACAAGAGCATCGTCCAGGATCTCAAGCATCTGGTGCTGGATGCATTTCCTCGCCCCGTGCAGCCGCTGGTCGAGACTGGGATCTGTGCACTCATCGATCCCACAATCAGGAGCGCTGTTGGATTGGAAAAGCCTCCAGCAATTGTGGAGTGGATCATCTTGGGTGCGTTCAAGCTGCTGGCCGGGAGCTTCGTGTCCGCGTTCTTGCCTCCCAGGCGTGTGGAGGATGCAAAGGGCAGCATTGAGGTGGACTGGTGTCCTAATCCCGCTGCCAATCCGGAAGAGTACCGGCAGCTCAACGTGAATGTGTATCGGCCACCGGCATTTGAGAAGGGATACAAGCTGGCGGAGCTGGGAGCGCTGAAATCAGGCAAGCTTGGACCATACTACGATGGAGGCTTGCGCTGCCCCTTCCGGCAAATGCACGCATAGAAATAGAACGGGCATAGGACATTCGTTCGGAGAACAAAGCATCATTTGAAAATGCGTAGTTTACGTGAATCTTTTTGTAATTTTTGCAGAACAATATGGGATCCAAACAATTTAGAAACACGCTCTGGCTAAAGACAATGATTCTAAGATATTACAGGTTGTAGTTAGAAGTCTAAGTTGACACACTCACTTCACACCTAAGAGAAGGAAAAGCTTGTCAAGCGGAAGGAACAAAGGTCAAAAGCTACGTTAATCCATGGGGCCTCAGCATGGCACATGCCCACCATCAGGTGCGAACTGCCAAACTTTCCTTGGAGTCCAGTGCCGCACTCGCTGGCCAATCAGGATACCCGAGTACAACTTGAGCTCTCCCACTGAGATGGCTGCAAAGCCGCTTTCAAAGCTCGGCATCCCCCATGCCTGTTCAAAGCAACAGACTCTAAACACACGAACAAAACTCACCTTGGCACGTTCAAGGCACAAGACTTTAAACACACGACAAAAACTCACCTTGGAGCAGTAGTACAACCGGCCAACAGGGTGCAACCCATCCGGAATCGTAAGGTCCTTCAATAACAAGGATGCTCTCCAGGCTGCAAACTTATCCCGAACCTCCTGCTTGGTGAAGGCCTCTTCCGATATCGGCTCTCTGGGTGAGTCAGGGAACGAATGCAGAGAAGCTTCAACCAGCTGGTTTCCCTTGACCGGCACATATCCATCGATCTCAGAAATGGCATATCGCCATTCCCTCATGTCCATGGCATACAGAA
>NW_003314301.1:166096-273426 GCF_000143415.4 Selaginella moellendorffii | reverse complement strand
AAATCGTTCCCTGACTCACCCAGAGAGCCGATATCGGAAGAGGCCTTCACCAAGCAGGAGGTTCGGGATAAGTTTGCAGCCTGGAGAGCATCCTTGTTATTGAAGGACCTTACGATTCCGGATGGGTTGCCCCCTGTTGGCCGGTTGTACTACTGCTCCAAGGTGAGTTTTTGTCGTGTGTTTAAAGTCTTTTGCCTTGAACGTGCCAAGGTGAGTTTTGTTCGTGTGTTTAGAGTCTGTTGCTTTGAACAGGCATGGGGGATGCCGAGCTTTGAAAGCGGCTTTGCAGCCATCTCAGTGGGAGAGCTCAAGTTGTACTCGGGTATCCTGATTGGCCAGCGAGTGCGGCACTGGACTCCAAGGAAAGTTTGGCAGTTCGCACCTGATGGTGGGCATGTGCCATGCTGAGGCCCCATGGATTAACGTAGCTTTTGACCTTTGTTCCTTCCGCTTGACAAGCTTTTCCTTCTCTTAGGTGTGAAGTGAGTGTGTCAACTTAGACTTCTAACTACAACCTGTAATATCTTAGAATCATTGTCTTTAGCCAGAGCGTGTTTCTAAATTGTTTGGATCCCATATTGTTCTGCAAAAATTACAAAAAGATTCACGTAAACTACGCATTTTCAAATGATGCTTTGTTCTCCGAACGAATGTCCTATGCCCGTTCTATTTCTATGCGTGCATTTGCCGGAAGGGGCAGCGCAAGCCTCCATCGTAGTATGGTCCAAGCTTGCCTGATTTCAGCGCTCCCAGCTCCGCCAGCTTGTATCCCTTCTCAAATGCCGGTGGCCGATACACATTCACGTTGAGCTGCCGGTACTCTTCCGGATTGGCAGCGGGATTAGGACACCAGTCCACCTCAATGCTGCCCTTTGCATCCTCCACACGCCTGGGAGGCAAGAACGCGGACACGAAGCTCCCGGCCAGCAGCTTGAACGCACCCAAGATGATCCACTCCACAATTGCTGGAGGCTTTTCCAATCCAACAGCGCTCCTGATTGTGGGATCGATGAGTGCACAGATCCCAGTCTCGACCAGCGGCTGCACGGGGCGAGGAAATGCATCCAGCACCAGATGCTTGAGATCCTGGACGATGCTCTTGTTCTTGTCCGTCAAGATGGCGTTCTTGGCCTCGTAATCGCGAATGTACTCCCGCATCTCTGGAATGCTATCTGGGATGGTTGTGATGCCCATCCTCACGCCCACGTCGTGCCACACAACATACGCGGCCTCCTTCTCGTTGTCGGTCCACTTGCGGAATCCAAATCTCTCGGAGAAATCAATGGGGCTGACCACGTTGAGACAGAGGACGTAGGCGAATTGGTCGTTTGGGATCTTGAATTTGTTGTGGATTCCATTCAATCTCCTCACCGCGTATGAGCCGCGATCACTGTCGACGTGGTGGTGGATCATCTCGCTCACCAGAATGTTGGTATCGGCGGCGCGCTTCTGCGGATCCTTGAGGCCGTACTTGGTCTTGAAGAGCAGATTTGTGATCCCCGGGATGCCGAGCGTGCGGATTGTGCCAAACTCGAGCGCCTTTTGCGAGAGGAAGGGGAATTCCACCGAGTACATGTACCACAAGATCTTGTGTGCGTCTCTCACGGGGTGGAGCGACGCTAGAAATCGTGCCCTCTCTTCTCTCTTGCGGATACACACCATCTTCCATGCTGCAGCCATCACGAGAAACGCAATCATCAACACGATTGCAGCCATTTCGAAATGGTGAAAACTGTTTGATCGATCTGATCAACTTGATTGGAGAATGTTTTCTACTCCTCTGTGGGTTGAGGAAACAGAGGCTGGAGAAGGGTCTTTTATACTATCAGAGCTATTAGAGATCACATTTCACGTTTTTTATTTCCGTGTGGTCCGTATTCTGTACGTTACACACGTAGCCACATACTTGGAGAGGAATCTTGTTGTTTTATACGGTGCACGTTTTCCATACAGTTATCTGGTCCATGCAATTTATCTGTCCTACCAACTTGAACGTTTCACGTTTAGAACAGGATTCTGGTTCCTTAATTACAGATTTCCTAGAAACCAGAGATAGGCTATATTTAAATTAGTATACTCGTTATTTACCAAAGTTTTTTTGGTTGTTTCTCTTAAACTAGTATACAGTTTAATCTAGCATAATTTCAAAGTACACTATATAGAAACTATTAAATACAATATGGTTTTTTGGTTTATTCATATTTATAAGAGATTTAAATGAATAACGTATGGATTGTAATGAATAATCTAGAATTTCCTAAAAGGTATATGGTCAAGTTTAGTTTTCAATTTATTTTCTTTTATATTATTTATTTTTCAATTTGATAAATTAAAGTCATGGTTATTATAGATCAACTTCTACGCATTTGGTATAAAGCTCTTGGAGCGGCCATGCCGGATGGATGACACCGCTGGCAGCTATATCCATGGAGTGCGCTGCTCGAGGGTGAAGCTCGATTCAGGCCTGGCCGCCCATCAAGGACCTGGACATCGGGTAACTGTGACTTGTTGTGACTTGGAGCTTCTTACTACCACGAGGGTCTCTTGAAGCTTAATAGCACAAGCTTGGTTAAGAGTAATTGTAACAGTAATGTTGTCCCCAAACATGGCAAGCGCATGGTTAGGGGTTTACTAAGCTAGGAACAAACGGTTGAAACTCTTTCTAATAAATTGGAATTGCCATATTTTATCATAAATCGGAAAGTCATAATAGAAAAAGCCTTACAGTTTGCTCCCTTGCTTTCCACGTTGACAGCTCCAACATCTCTTTTTTAATATATATGTGTGGTGTAGCAATTGCCCTTTGATTCAAGGGTAAGCAGCAGCTTGTTCTGCTTCTCCAATTTGGTGAGAATCTCGGTGAGTGCACTAAGGAGATGCATCAGGTTGCTGTGTTGCTGCTGCTACTCTTTGGATTGTTCGGATCATTCTTCTGCAATGGCGGCAATCTAATTGGTACTTCCACAGCATCAAGGATCCGAACAGCGAGTCAGCAGCAGAATGCCAGTTCCCATTTTGTTCTTGTTCATGGAGCAGGCCACGGCGCTTGGTGCTGGTACAAGGTAATCGATCAACTACAGAAGCGAGGCCACAGGGTCAGCGCCGTTGACTTGACCAGCGCGGGGATCAACGGAGTTGACCCCCGGTCTGTGACCAGCCTGGAGCAATACTCCGGCCCGCTACTCCAGCTGCTCCGATCGGTGCTGCGTGGCCACAAGGTAACTGACATTACAAACCTGATATTTCTGTTTTATTGCTGGTCTTCACCCAAAACAAGTACTGTTACTGCAGATCATCTTGGTTGGTCACAGTCTCGGAGGTGACAGTCTTACCTATGTGATGGAAAAGTACCCTCACCGAATTGCAGCTGCTATTTTTGTGGCTGCAAATATGTTTCCAAGGGGCTCTAACGGGACTTTTGTTTACAACCAGGTACATTGTTTTGATGTTGTGCTTGATTTCATTTGTCTTCTTCTTTGCCAAAGCTGTTCTATAGATACATCAAGAGCAGCAGCAAAGTGGATGCTTATAAGTGTTCAATTGGTGTCAACTTACAGGTTATTACTAACAACAAGGTGGTACAGAACAGCAAAGTGTACTTCTACTCCAATGGATCAAAGACCCCTGTGGCTGCGGCATTCAAGCTCGACTTAGTACAAGACGTGCTCTACCACCTTTCTCCATCCAAAGATGTAGTTCTAGCAAAGTTGCTGTTGAAACCTCGCCCGCTTTTCAAGCACCACAGTGCTGAGCTCTCACAGGAGAAGTATGGATCCATTCCGAGGTACTTCGTGAAGACAACACTAGACAAGCTGATTTCACCCAAGCTGCAGGATTTGATGATCGAGTACAATCCACCAAAACAGGTTTTTCATGTTCATTCCGATCACAGCCCGTTCTTCAGCAAGCCTGCCATCCTGTTGGAGTATCTTCTCAAAGTTGCAAAGCTTCACCAGACGAATTAAACAATAGAATCCTTCAACTAAAGCTAGCAAAGGCCTCATTGAAAAAGTTTGGCCTTCCTCAACACTCCCATGGCCTTGGCCTTCAGAGCCTCGGGTCACTCAATCAGATGTAAAACCTCTGTTTTGTCCATCTCCATGGCCATGCGTGGTCATGTTCTATATCCACCAGTGGGTACAACTGCTCGCCCAGCATCTGAAATGAATAAAACCTACTCTTAATAATCTTTGATGGAAACAAAAGAATCTACACATACAACTCATTGTTCCTTGAGAGATGCAGATGGTAATGCGGACATCTGAAGTTGTGCCTACTTCAATGAGCACTCCCCCAAAACCTAAGGGAGCATCACCATCTGTGATGGTCCTAACAGTCAGGTTCCCACCATGCAAAATCACCATCATGACTTCCAGAACTCATTACAAAAAAGAAAAGTTTTCTTTTTCTGTTGTTGCATGAAAAATCTATTCGATTATGTAATATTTTTTCTGAATATTTTTTAAAACTAAATTCATTTATATGTACATTTAAATCTAAAATTTAAAATTTAAATATTAAACATATAAGTTTTTTATTATATATATAAAATAATTATAAAAGAGGTCTAGTGTAAATGTAGACACTCACAATAATTCTTATTGATCTAATAGCTTGTTTATTGAATTTAAAATTTTTTTTTTAAAAATATTAATTAATTAAATAAGCTTTGTTTGATATTTACTTTCTTCACTTTTTTTTACTAATATTAGATAATAACCTAAGTTTCTTAAAAGAAATTCATACATAAAATTTATAATAACATTTGACAAACACCATCTTTTAAATACTAAATAGTCCATTATATAGTATTTTATTAAAAGATTAGTATAAAAAAATTGAAACTTGTAGCATATTAATTTTAAAAATGTTATATAATAAAATATGTTTTTCTTTACTTTTTGGTCCAAGGGAAATAGTATTTCAAAAGTTATAAAAATATTAAAAAATACATATTCATCAAAATGTAAAATATATGCACTATAGAGTACAATCTTTTAAGGATGCTCTTTAAATTTTAATTTAGTATATGTATTTTGTGATGTATATAATATATTATTTAAAGTAAATAATTATTAACATTTTTGAGTTGGTGTATAATGTGATGACAGGGTACAGTACTTTAAGTGGAAGATATTGACTTTACAAAATACTAAAAGTTGCATTTTCCATTCTTTAATATCATCATGAAACATGTTCTTACAAATTATGAAAATATTGACAGCATGGTTTTTGTAATTGACAAGTAAGTATTATATTATCACAAATTTGTTATTGTTCTACTTACAAATACATTGAATATTTGTTAAGAAAGAGCTAAAAAACCAAATTAAATTTACCCAATACAACTAAACTATTTTAAACAATTTTTTTAATATTAACTATTATATACATTTTGTGTTTTTTTAACTATCAACTATTGGACATCCATACTATATCGTAATTTTTCTAAATACATAATATATTTTTTCATCATTCTGAAATTTTTATTAACATTATATAAAATAAGTTTAAAATTTGATTAATAATTTCTTATAGCTCTTTAAAACCCTAATGCGGGGGTTTTTCTAGGGCTCATGGCAGCCAAGGTCTTGATCGAACTCCTGCGTGGGGCGGAAATGCGCGGAATCACGGCCAGGGAGGTTCTCGACAGGTACTCCCTCGCAATCACGCCGCAGATCTTCCACGAGGCTATGGCGAGCGTGCACAAGACCGACATTGCGCTAGATTTCTTCCGCTGGGCGCCAACGCAGGCCAAGTTCGAGCACGACACGCAGACCTGCAATTCCCTGCTGCGCGTTGTCGTAGATGAGGGCCGTCCAGGCGAGGCGCACAGATTATTCACAGATCTCCTCCTGCCGCTGCACTATCCATCCGTGGCGAGCTACAATCTCCTCGTCCGGGGCTACTGCGAGACCGGGGAGGTGTGCAAGGCGCTGCGGCTCGTCAAGGAGATGAAAGCTCGCGATCTGGCGCCCAACGAAACGACGCACGGTGAGATTCTCAAGGGCTTTTGCCAGATTGGGAGGATGGAAGAGGCCTTGGAACACTTCAGGTCGGTGATTGATACTAGTGGAGTCGACCCTGCCATGTACAATACACTGATTGATGGGTTTTGCAAGGTGGCGAAGCTAAGCGATGCTTTCAACCTCGCGGAGGAGATGATCGTGGACCTGGGATGGATGCCCAGTGCTGTGACTTGCAACACGCTGGTGGCGGGGCTTTGCAAGGCCGGGAGCTTTGACAAGGCTGTCAAGCTCTTCACACGGATGGCGGAGAGAACCAAGAGGAACTCCACGATGGTAACGCTTGCCGCTGCGAATGCTCTGATCGATGGGCTGTGCAGGGCCGGAAGAGTAGACGAAGCTCTAGAGCTGGTTTTCGAGGGATGCAAGGACAAGGCTATGATCAACGCTGTCACTTACGGCATTCTTATCCAGGGGCTTTGCAAGTCGAAAAGAGTGGAGGATGGATTGAGGCTTTTGGAGGAGATGTCGACGAGCAGGGGTCTGAATCCAGACGCCGCGACTTACAACAGTATCGTTGCTGGATTTTGCGAGCTAGACATGGTGGAACAGGCACTCGAGCTTTTCAGCAACGTTACGCAAGGGAACAAGTGCGCTCCGGATCCTGTCATGATTGGCACTCTTGTGAATGGGCTCTGTAAGTCGGGACGGAGCTTGCAAGCCTTGGAGCTGCTCGAAGAGATGGATCGAGTGGGATGCCAACCAAGTTCTCAAGTCTACTGTTTGATGATCGAGGAGCTTTGTAACAGCGGGGAAGCTGACAAAGCTTGCAAGCTTCTTCATGAAACGTTGAGGAAGGGGCGTGCTCCAGCAAACACAGGGACATACACGATGATCGTAGATGGTCTCTACAAGACACACAGGCCGGAAAAAGCTCGCAGGCATCTCAAAGGGATACTGAGCTCGAGCTTGAGTGCTCCAAGCGTGGTCACTTCGTGTGCTATCATCGACGGTCTTTGCAAGTCTGGAAGGTTTTCCGAAGCACGCTGGTTTCTACTTTCGATGGGCCAGATGGGATCCAAAGCCAACACTCACATCTACAATTCCTTGCTCGGCGGGCTGTGTAAGGCAGCAAAGATGGGCGAGGCTCTTGCTTTCTTTCACGAGATGCAAGACGAAGGCCTACCAAGTGTTGTCACTTACAACATTCTTCTCGACGGTTTCTGCAAGGTCGTGAAGATTGAGGAAGCTTGCGCAGTTTTTGTTGCGATGGTGGACGCCAAATGCCTTCCAACTGCAGTCACTTACAAGACTCTAACAGAAGGCTTTACCAGGTCTGGAAAGATGGCTGAAGACTATCAGTTCGCTGACCAGCGAGATGGTTTTCCGAAAGGACTGGACATAATCTTGTCAAGGCTGAAGAATCTGGAGCCTGGCTTTCAAGTTATCTACATGATGGTCGACAAAGGTCTCATAAAGCTGATGACTGTGAACTCGATAATACGGCGGCTCTGGAAGGCTGGAATGGGTGATCAGGCGGACAAGCTAGCTCAAACTTTGGTCAAGAAGGGTGGCATTCCTCCTGCAGTTATGCGTGCGGCAGTCACGGATGGTTTATAAGCTCCCGACAAATGCCGAGCACGTAAGGAATAGTTTTCAATTTTCCATGTTCCGTTCTTAATACTTTCCATGTCTTTTGTTGTAGCTTGAGGACGTCTTATTCTTGGACGGGAATTCTGCCTATGTAGTTCGCTGAAAGGCTGCCGAGGTAGAGAAAGTTTCCAACGCGCATTCCTGTGGTCATGAATCCTATGGACTCGCTCTGGAGCGACTCATACATGTCCAAAGGCTTGCCGTCTTCGTCGACAGTCAATACTCTGGAATAAGAAGTGTGCAGGTAATGTAGTAGCAACCTCTGGCTTCCAAGAATGTGTTTGACAAGTGGAAATTTCAGGGCTTGTTCCCACAAGAAAGAGCGTCCCTGTAAAAGCTTTGTTAACGCATCTTCAAAACAGTAAGACTTACTCCAAGAAGAGCTATCCAGAAATGGTTTCCAAAACGGTGCACATTATCAGGAAGTCCCGGAAGATTGTCAACGTAAACTTCAGCTGTTCCAGCTTTATCTCCTCGAAGCCAGTACCGCTGCAATCTTGCTCTGGGAAAACAACAGAAGACGAAATGAAGGATAAACAGGCGGAGGACCAGACTTACTGGGAAGTCTCACAGAAGACGAGGAAGTCTTCGTTTTCGGAGAGAGCGACTCCATTGGGGAAGAACAAGCTTCTCAGCAGCACCGTGGTCTGGTTCGTGCGAGGACGGTATTCCAAGAGTCGACCATATGGACGGCCTTCGAGCAAGTCGAGATCAAAGTCGTGCAAGCCATAGCTGGTGCTTGCATCCGTGAAGTAGACGGTCCCGTCTCGAGCAACATCCAGTCCGTCGGCCAACCTTGAAGAACAAAACAGAAGAAGATCGATCAGTGGTAGCGAAAGCAACTTAACGGACTTGTAGCTGAGGCCGTCTGCTTGGCCGGAAAGAACTCGGACTCCATTCTCGGTGACACTGAGCAGTCCCTTCTCAACAAAAGGTATGCAAAGTTTCTTTTAGACTCTTTCAAAGTTTTGCTTACCATCTGTGGCTCGCAGACGAGCATTTCATCCTTGGACAAACCAGCAGCAATTCCAAGCGGCCTTCCTCCGACGTAGCTCCAGTTCTTGACGCTGTGATCGACCAGATCAATCTGACGAATCCAGCCATCGCTGCAAGCTGCGTAGAGGTATCTTTCATCTTGGTCGACAGCAAAGTCCTCGGCTCCTGGAATCAAGCCTTCTCCGATGCGTTCCATTCGCTCCATCTCGTCCCTGGCCTCTGGAAAATCGTGGATTGATGGCGGACGAGGAAAATTCAGTGGGAGTGGATCAGCAAGGCGTGAAGTCGAGAGAATTCTCGAGTAGAGAGCAGCCACGGCGATCGAAAGCGCTACCATAGCTACAGTTGCTAAAGCTGCGGCCATGGATTTCTCGTCAGAATTTTATTTTATTTTATCTATCCACGAACTTTATGTAAATAACATTGTTATGTTTTGTTTGTTTATTAGTAATATAAATATAAATTACTCCCGTGATCTGCAAGTTATGTGGCTTTTAATTTTACCACATTCGAAGGTGTGTGTGTATTTGAGAAATTTAAGTAATACAACTCTATATTTTATAATATAAGCAGGCTGGCTGTGGCTAAATATGAACGTTTTGGGGCGAGTGGAGCAAAGGATGGCCAAAGAAAACTTCCATAAATCTAAATATCTATATTGGCAACGACGATGCCTTTCTTGAATGGTTACACTTCTTCTTGTTATGATATGAGGATTATCACTGTTAAGGTTCCATGGGGAGGTAAATTTGTAAATCTAGGAGGTTGGTGTAGAGGCCATGATAAGAAATTGCACTGGGCATCTATTGGTTTGGATTCTCATGTAGCAAATAATGACGGTAATCTAGTTTGGTGAAATTGATTTTTTTGTTAGCAAATAAAAAAAGTAAGTGATTCTTTTCAAAACTTTCTGTGTAGATCGCTTGATTTTCATAATTTCTTGCTACATCATAATAAAAATTAAATTCTAAGAACAATCATATTCTTGGTATATTTTACTACGTACTGTTGTTGGAACTTATTCTAGGGCTAGTTGGAGCGGCTATGGTTCGCATTTGTCTCATCAACAGCGTGGAGGATGTGCTCCACGAGAAGGTGAAAGATGCCCTCAAAATGGACGATCCATTTGAGGACGAGAGGCGATTGCCCTTCAGCGTCGTCTCTTGCTCTGGACAGGTAGTCTGTTTTTTTCCTGAGGATTGTCTCGTCTTTCTGATTTTCTTGGCTCCAGGACGATGATTTTCCTGCGAATGAGCTGAGCAAAGGGGCATCTGGTCGAGGATGGCAAGCGCAAAGGTGAGTTTGAGCAAAAGAAAAAATTATTCTCTTGAAGACTTGATTCCATTCACTCAGGTTTTGCGAATACCCTCAAGAACTGGTGATTGAGCTGCAGTGGCCATCTCATGTTTTCACAATGCAGCTACTTTGCCATGAATATAAGGTTGGTGTCTCTTTAGTTTTTTTTTTTTTTTTTCTCTTGAGCTATGATCAGCGCTCTGATTTGTTTTGTTATCAGATTTCCTCCAAGGTGGAAATTTTCGCTAGTGTTCTGGCTAACGAGCAGATGAGTAGCAAGCAGATGAAAAGACTCGGGTATGCTAGCAGTAACAAAAGTAATCAACGAATGATCTTACTCTCGAGTGATTTGGTGATTTCATATCAGTCATCTATCGCTGGATCCAAACGAACGAACTGGTTTTCAGGCTCGTGAATTGAAAAGCATCCAGATCAACGCGCCGGCCTCCTCGCTGCGGCTTGTACTGCACAATTGCTACTCGAACAAGCTAAATGTTTACAACCAGGTATATGTTCTTCTCACCCCCTTTGTTCCATTTATTACTACTCTTTATGTATTCCGTTTTCTTCTGCAAAGGTTGGCATAGTTGCACTGGTGGTAACTGGCGATCCTTTGAGTGAAGAACAAATAATAATGCATCAATTGCGACACACAATACCCTCTGAAAGTCCAAGGTTTTTTGTTTTTTTTTTTCGGACTTGTTCACAAAGCTGTATGATTTGAAAATCTCTTGTCTCGGATTTTTGTTCCAGACAGAAGATTTTGGAGAAGAAAACGAAACCAAGAGGCGGTGTCAGCGAGAGTGCCAACGTTGATTGCATTACGGGGCAAAGAATCCAGAGGGTATGTTGATCCTGTGCTTCATTTTAAGTATTTGACTTGATGGCATAGCTAGCTTTCTGCTTCAGCTGCAGCAGGAGAAACAGCAGGCCGTGGAAGAGGAAGATTACGACGAAGCTAAGAGACTTAAGGCACATACTTATTGAATTTCTGTATGGTTGACTAACTCTCTTCTTTTTTTGTATAGCTGCTGATTGAAAAGCTCAAAACGTTGGGACAAAAAATTAAAGAGCTGGAACGAAAGAAGAAGTTGGCTGTGGAAGAAGAGGACTATGATCAGGCCAAATACTGCAAGGTAATAACAATCTTTCTGCTAGTAAGACCGACACTCGACTCGCTGCTTTGCAGTTGGAGATAGAAAAGCTGCGTCAATTAAACTCGGAGAATTCTGAAGACGAAACAAGCGACATGGGAGATTTGTCAAATGTGATTCCTTGCTCTGCAAAGAACACGGTGATTTCTTCTTGGTCTTATTCTTCGTTTTGCTTACAACGCATAACCGTTTCCAGCAAAACGATTTCAATGGTGTGGCTCATAGAGAAAGCCGTGATAGCTCGACTCAGACGTCTGAGCAAGTTTCGGAAGACGAGTACAAGGAAGAACTACCCATCCATGGCATAGACGACAATGATATTCAGCAAACCGTAGAACAAACGTCTGGAACTTTAGCTCCAGAGCCCGTATCTGTGCAACAAGAAGACAGGCCAACTTACAGGCAGGCTTTGCACGAAGACACAGGTAAGCATATTTTCTGTTTAGTGAGAGCAGAAAGTTACAAGTTTTGTTTTCAGTGGTAACTGAGATGAGAACCTCTCAAGATGATCAAAGCAGCAACAGCGACGAGGTTTTGACTCCGGAGCCTCTGCCAGAAACGGTGGTGAAGGAGTTTTCGGACGTCTTGACCGTGATGGATCGCTATCATCTGGAATGTCTTCTCAGCAAGCATTGGCAGCTTCGTGACAAATCACTCCAAGTCTTGGAAAAAGAGCTCGAGTCCAAATCTCATATGTCTGACACAGTCACGTCTTTCAGGTAGAAATTCTTTCGAGCGAGACAGAAAGAAAATCATAATCTGAGTATATCGATTTGCTGCAGAGCCATCCACAAAGTTGTAACTCGAGGCTTGAACGATCGAGTCTCGAATGTTTTCTTCAGCTCCATTCAGGTTGGTTTTCTCACTAGATGTTTCATCACAATCTCTTCTCCTTTCTTGCTTTCAAACAACAGGTGTTGCGTGCGTATGTTACGAGATATGCAGCCGAAGTTCAAAGCAGAGAGCTTCACTCCTGTTTGGGCGACATTGCATCGATTCTTCGAGATAAACTTGGCGATTCCAATGCAAGAACGAAAGAAGCTGCCGGTGATACTTTGATGTTCTTTGCGATGGTAAAAGAAGCCGGACTCAACGTGATCGCTCCTCTGATGCTCAAAGTTCCAAAAACTCTGGTAAGCATTCCAGAATCTCTCTTTGATTTCTTACATGACTTTTGTTTCTCTTTCTAGGCACTGTGGAAACCAATCTTGGGACGCTTGCAATGGCTCCTGGTGGGAATACCAAAATTTGGTTTGCAACCGCAGGGTCGGAGTGGATCTCCCGGATTTGCGACAGAACCTCTGATGCATTTCGTGGTCCACTGTTTTAACTATCCAAACGGTGAAGTTCGCAGTGCCGCCATGAAAGTGACCACAGAAGTCTACAAGATCATCGGTCTTGGAGTGGAGAAGTTCTTGAAAGGAGTCAAGCCTGTGATTCGTGAGGTAGTTCTTCTGCTTTGGTTCTCTTCTCTCGTTAAAGTTTTCGTTTGTTACAGGTCATTGTTGGACTGTTTGAGAAAACCGGGGAAGAACTAAGTGCTTCGTGTTCCATGTCCAAAGTTTCTCCTTTGAAAGCTGCGACCGAGAATCCAAAGCAGGGAAAAGGCTTCAGATCTTCAGAGCCCAGTCCAAATACCAACTTGCTTATGAGCTCCTCATCCCAGGTTCTTCGCCCAAAACGTAGAAAGAAAAAAGCTTCCAATCTCTAAACTTTGTTTTGTGTCTTGCTTTTGAAGACTTTCCGGAAAGGAAAAACTATCGTCGATGGTTTTGAGAGGCAGTCATGCCCGCAACCGGAAGCGGTAAGAATTTAGCGAGATTTTTCTGGAACTTTGCTCACTAACTTCGACGCCTGGATTTTTTCTCCAGGCACGAAACAGGTATGCTGATCGATTGGAGGTTTCGCAATCTTCTTCTTCATCGAGTAGTTCCTGGATCGACGCAGCAGGAAGTGATTTCACCCAGGTTTCCAGCGATTCTTCTTCTTCTTCTTTCTTTCTCTTTCCTAAAGTCTTTCACAGCGAAGTGGCAAAGCGAGCAGCAGCAAGGCGGCAATGCGATTCGAACCTCACTATAAATAAACCGAGAGAGAAGCCAAGGGCGAAATTTTAGGGCTTTCTGGAGAGGCGATGGCGGGCAATGGCGATGGCGGAGGTCTCTTCGAAGGACTGCCTCCTCCCTCAGCTCCAGCACCAGCCAAATCGGTGTCGCCGCCACCACCGGTGAGTGCTCCCAGAAGTCTCAAATCGGTCGAGCCGGCCAAGCCTGCGATCAAGCGCCCTGCTCCTCAAGATCCGGCTGAAGGTAGAACGTTTTTCCTCTTGGCATAGATTGTGTGTTCTATATTCCATGAATTTTTTCTTCGCTTACATTTTTTTTCAGTGTTTCCTATCGCAGTTTTATCTCTCTTCTCTCTTTTTTTTTTTGTTGTGCTTGTGTGAGTTTGTATTTTCGATCAGTGTTCTAAAAGGTGTGTTTCTTCTTTTCAGGTGCTAAACAGGTCCGTTTCAAGACCACGACTGAAACCAGCAAGGAGAAAGTGATCGAAGCTTTGCACAAGATCAAAACTCACATCGGGAATCCGTCAAAGTTCTCCAAGGCTTGCAAGCTCGCTTTGCAGCTGCTTGATGCTGGAAGCGTGGGTGACGACGAAACATCGACGTTATTCTTTGAGATGCTTGAAGTCGCCATGAGTCCTCCGACTAAGGCCAACGCAGCAGCTGTTCGAGCGGATTACCAGCAGCTCTTTTCGGCTGTGCAAGACAAACTCAATGTAAGTAGCAACTCTAAGTTACTTTTTTCCTTTGGAACTGACAAAATCGTTCTTGCAGTCCTATACTCCTTCACAGCAAGAACAAATCGAAGTGTGGGCTCTTTGGGCACAACTCGGGAATGACTTTTACACCGATGACACGTTCGTGGTGAGTTTTTTGAGGTCCGCCTTGCATACTAAGTCTTTTGTTAGCGTGTTTGCCAGATTCTAGCGTTGTGTTTTATGCATCACGGCTGAGGTGAAATTATTTCAACCGTTCCTTTGACGAACTAACAGGAGTTTCTTCTTGCAGTTTTCCAGGGCTGCTGGACGACTGAAGCAACTCATCACTGCTCTACCCGAGGCAGTGGCAGAAGATGCCGTGGAGTCAAATCCAGAATCTACTGCTGATGCCGAAGAGGTGGATCCGTTTGGCTTGGACGCTCTTTTGCCAAACAAGGAAGACAAGTGCAAGAAGAAAGCTAAAAACGAGACCACCGGAGGCAAAAACTTGCAAAGGGACAGGAGAGAAGCCTTGATCGAGTGCTTGACAATAGCTGCGAAACGCTACAAGCAGGCATGGTAAGTAGTAGCTCCACTCGTTTTGCCATTCGTTCTGTCTAGTTCTCTCATGGTTTTCTCGTTCCAACAGGGCTCAAACGATCGTAGACATCGCTGCGAAGCACGCGTTCGACAACACAAACCGATTCGATCAATCCCAGCGCGAGAGAATCGTCAAGCTCTGCGTGTCCGTCAGGGAGCAGCAAGTGAAGCGCAAGCAAGGCAAGGGCTCCAGCGGCAAACTGGACGAGACATCATTCGAGAAGTACCGCGAGCTCTACTCGCACGAGAAAATCAGCATTCGCAAAGCCGTGGGCGGCGGCGGCGATCGCAGCGCCGAGCAATGGCTGGGATAGAAACTACTTCCATTTAAATATCGAATATTCGCGGCATTGTTCTTTACTTTATTTCGTTGCGGATGGGAATCGAACTTCGTACCAGCAGTTACGATCTGATTTAATCTCCGCCGTTGGATTCGCACTCTAGAAGTTTCCTTGCGAGGTTTATTTTAGGGCTCCATTTAGCGAGCGTCCGAGACGCGGGAGGTGAGTGTTCTTCTTCGATCGCAATCTTCTAGCTGATTCTCCCGCAATCGAATCTCTGCCAGTTCTTCGCATCTCCTCCGTTCTCGAGGATTTGATTCCATGGCCAAGTTTGGCGAGGGCGACAAGCGATGGATCGTGGAGGAGAGGCAAGACGGCGCCAATGTCCACAATTGGCACTGGGCCGAGAAGGATTGCTACGACTGGACGTGCAAGCGATTCGACGCTCTCTTCGAGGGTCTGGTGGTTCTATCCGGCGAGGGAGGCCTGTGGATCAAGATCTCCAAGGTGGAGAGCGTCAAGGGCGAGGCCTACGTGAACATCCGCAAAGGAAAGATCATCCCCGGGTATGAGATCAGTGCTGTGATGAACTGGGAGGGAGAGGCCAAGGATGGTAGCGGGAATAGTCTAGCAACGGTCCAGGGAAAGGTGGAGCTGCCGTATATCGCTGACGAGAATGCCGACGAAGATCCGGAAGTGAAAGTTAGCGTCATGGACGAGACATCGCTCGGGCAGAGATTGAAGGAAGCGTTCCTGGCCAAAGGAAAGCCTTTGGTTCTCGAGCGCATTGCGAGTTACGTGAAGCAAATGGCGAATGGAGGCCCGGCTCAGGAGGAGATGCAAAGCAAGAACCTGGAAGTGAAAGGGAAGGGATCCAACAAGCCTGTTCTCGACGAGAAAGTTTCGGCCAAGCCGGTGGAGCCACCAAAGGCGAAAGCCAGGGAAGGATTCAAGACCATCACGATGACTGAGCGCTTCCACTGCCGGCCTCGGGATCTGTACGAGGTGTTGCTGGACGAGAACCGGTGGAAGGGATTCACGCAGAGTAATGCCAAAGTGAGCAAGGAAGTGGGGGGCATGTTTTCGATCTTCGATGGAGCGGTGACGGGGGTGAACCAGGAGCTGGAAGAGAACAGGCTGATCGTCCAAAAGTGGAGATTTGCGAACTGGAACGATGGTCACTACTCGACTGTAAGTTCTCCTTTTGTTCTAAGTTTCATGTTCTTTGTTTTGTTCTTACTTTCTTTTCTTCTCTTGATGTTGATGATCAGGTGTGCATGACATTCGAGGAGCCAGAGATTGGAACCACTGTTCTTAAGTTGACACAGACAGACGTCCCGGAAGAAGACAGGTATGACGAAGAAAAAAGGCCCTTTTTTTTGTGCCATGGTGTGATGCTTACAGTGGTTTTGTTTCAAAGGTTTGGAAATGCGACTGTCTACGAGACCACTCGTCGAGGCTGGAAGGAGCTGATTTTCCACAAGATTCGTGCCGTTTTTGGCTACGGCTTGTGAGTTCTTCGCCATTTGAGAGCATTGCTGATTGACTCGGTGCAATATGAGAGCATATATCTTACTTGGTTCATCGGAGCTTGGCTTTCTTGAATTTGTAGGAGCAGTACTTTGAGATGTCGATTCCTAGATCATCGTCAGTCTCAATCCCGACTTCTTCCTGCATTGTGCGACGTAGATTGAGAGGGGTCTGTCTGGAAAGTCACTGATCTTACCTTGAGTTCGCTCTGGTTCTTGGGCATCGATTCCGTGATCATGTCCCAGAGATCCTTGAACATCCTCTTGCGTTTCCTCCATAGCCCGGTCTTTTTGTTGTAGTCGGCTTCCACCTTGTTGCGTTCCTCGGCAGTGACGAGGACCGTCCCAGCTCGTAGCTGGGTGATTCTGGACTCCATGGATGAAATCTAGCACAGAGAAAGTTGTCACCAAGTTTGCTTCGTCGAGAAGAAAAACGATCATACCTCGTCCGAGACCATCTTCATCCGGTCATTGATTTGATCGAGCGTCAAGCTCGACTCGGCAGATCTTACCTCTGCGAGAAAAAAACCAAAGTCTAAGAGAGCCATAACCTTTTTTTTCTCCATACCTGTTTCAAGGCCAGCGACGATCTTCTTCTCGGCTGCAAGGCTTTCTTGCAGCTTGGCAATGTCGGCCTTCATCGATTCGAGCTCCTCCTTGCTGGGGATCTCGAACTGGTCCTGCTTTGCCAGATAAATCTTTTGCTTGCCATACTCCTTGAACGAGATCTTGCCACTCTCGGCAAAAGAATCGAGGATCTTCTGCGCGGCGGTCTTCTTGATCCCGTGCTTCTGGAGCGTGTCCGCCACGATTTGGACGTTGAGCGGCCTGTTTTGCTGCAAGAATCAAGCCCCAAATGTTTTCAGTATGCTCGCGATCGTGGCAACTTACCTCGTTGATGAAATTCAGGATGATAGCTGTTCGAGAGAAGATAGAGTGAAATGGCGAGATCTAGAAGCAGCGAGAAGCGATCTTACCTTCTGCGCTATCGCCCCCTTTCGTCGCCGGCATTGTTCTCTCAAGAACCCTAAACTTTTGGCGGCAAAAGTAGTAATTTGAAAGCTATACACGTGGCTGACACGTGGCGGAAAGTTTTGTTTTGACACATTCTAGGGTTCTTGGGAAAGAGGGTAAGCGAGCGACGATGTGGGCAGCTGGTTGTCTGGCGTCTTGCTGTGGATCGTGCCTCTGCGAGGCTTGCAAGGGCGTCGCCGGAGGGATTTCGAGGCGATCGGCGCGAATCGCCTACTGCGGCCTCTTCACGCTGTCGCTACTCTTGGCGTGGATCCTCCGCGATTTCGGGTATCCGGTTCTGGAGAAAATCCCATGTAAGTGATTGTTTTCCCGAGAATTCTAGTGGATAACCTAGCTCCCCTACAGGGATCAATTCGTTCGCGCATACACCCAACAAGGAATGGTTTGGTACCCAGGCAGTTCTTCGTGTCAGCCTTGGAAATTTCCTTTTTTTCTTGGCCTTCGCGATCGTTATGATCGGTGTGAAGAACCAGAGCGATCAACGTGATTCGTGGCATCACGGTGGCTGGATGGCGAAGCTCATACTTTGGCTCACGGTCATGGTGCTCATGTTCTTCTTGCCAAATGGTCTTGTCGATGCTTACGGTAAGTAGTTCTTCCCTTTTTTCTTTGGTTTGTCTCTTTGTTTCTTTCCTCTAAAAACCTCTTTTCATTTTTCTTCGCAGGAGCTATCTCGAGGTTTGGATCCGGAGTCTTCCTTCTCGTCCAGGTGATCATACTTTTGGATTTTACACACAACTGGAACGCAGCCTGGGTCGCGAAAGATGAGCAATTCTGGTACATCGCGCTGCTGCTCATCTCGATCTTCTGCTACACCATCAGCTTCGTCTTCTCGGGTTTGCTCTTCCGCTGGTTCAATCCCAGTGGTCACGACTGCCAGCTGAATACTTTCTTCATTGTCACCACGATCATCCTGGCCATAGCATTCGCGGTTATTTCCCTCCATCCTCAGGTGAGCATAAAAGCTTTTTGTTCTTTGATCAAGCTAACCATTTTCGTACTTCCCCTCACAGGTGAATGGAAGTCTATTGCCAGCTTCTGTGATTGCCGTCTACTGCACATACATATGCTACAGCGCCCTCTCTAGCGAGCCCCGCAACTACGAATGCAATGGACTCCACAAGCACGAGAACGTCGTCTCCACCGGAACTCTAGTTCTCGGTATGCTTACGACGCTGTTGTCCGTGGTCTATTCCGCCGTTCGAGCTGGTTCTTCCACCACATTCCTCTCTCCACCATCGTCTCCCAGAGCAGGTCTGTTTTCCCTTTTCTTTTTCTCGTTTTGTGATCCCAAAAGCTGTCACTTGCAGGCCAGAGGCCTCTGCTCAAAGACGACGAGACTGACGACATAGAGGACAGGAGAAAGAAGGACGAGCCGCGCCCCGTGACTTACGTCTACTCGTTCTTCCACCTCATCTTCGCTCTGGCGAGCATGTACTCGGCGATGCTGCTCACCGGGTGGGGAAACTCCGCCGAAGGCAAAGACACCATCGACGTTGGATGGCCATCGGTCTGGGTCCGGATTTGCACGCAGTGGCTCACGGCCATACTCTACGTCTGGTCACTCGTCGCACCGCTCCTCTTCCCAGATCGCGATTTCTCTTGAAAAAAAATATATATATATATATATACTTTGCAAGGTATGTAATGTAAGTTTGTTGTTCAATCTTATAAGCTTTTCCACTCCAAGTGGTGATGTTCTCTAGAAACTTGCAGATATCTTTTGCTCAAGATATAAATCTGTGGAGTGATGTAAACTCTAGAGTGCAATGCAAGGTCTTGGATTATGCTTGGAACTCAAGCTGTGAGTTGGAATTTTTGTGCTCTTGGAATGATGTTTTGGCCGCTTTGCACCATTTGGATACATGATGGATGATTGAAAATTTCGTATGTACAGTTCCTTGTCAAAATAAAAGTGGCTCGCTGGGACCACTTTGGATGGGAAAGAAAAAGAGGTCTTTTTCAGGTCACAAGCGCGGCAGCATGAGAATTTGTTTGCCTGGAACTTTTGGAATTGGTTGCAAAGACGGGCATTTTGATCCAGACATGAGAGTTTGTGTGAGATGAAAGCTCGGCTCTTGCGATGCTCCAATTCTTCGCTCTTGGTGTGATCTTGAGCCTCTCTCCACAAGCAAGTGATGGACTCACGGATCCACAAGATGGTTTTTTTTTCTTTTTTTGTCTGGATTATGGTTTCATTCTTGTCTAACGTTTCTTCCCTTGCTTTATCAGTCTATGCATTGCGAATTCTATACGAGAGCCTCCGGTCACCTTCTGTGCTTGGATGGAAGCCCCATGGAGGAGGAGATCCTTGCGGAGAGCACTGGCATGGTGTAGAATGCTCTGGGGACAACGTAATTGCAATGTAAGATCTGGAAGAAAACTATTGTGTTAGCTCACTGTCTCGTAAATTTCATCTTTTCAGACGACTCTCGGGTCTAAAGCTTCGAGGATCTTTGGGCTACGCACTCAACAAATTCACAAGCCTTTCCATCTTGTAAGTTTGTCTAGATTTTGTAAGCTTTTAACTAACTTTGAAAAATAATTTCTTGAAGGGACTTGAGTAACAATCACATTGGTGAAACGCTGCCCTTCGAATTTCCTGCTCGTGTTTCTCATTTGTAAGTCTTTTTAACTATGAAAATTTATCAAGAGAAAAAGGATATTATTTTTAAAAATATAAATGTGGTCTCTTTTTTTTTTCAGGAATCTGGGAAACAATGTTTTTATTGGGCCCATTCCTTATTCAATGAAACGCTTGATGTCTTTGACAAGCCTGTAAGTTATACAAGAGTTTACTAACAAATTTTTAAGTTTTACATGATTTGGAGCAGGAATCTTACCACCAATTTTCTTTCTGGTTATGTGCCTGATATTTTTGAAAAGCTTTCTAATCTTCACACATTGTAAGTCTTGGCAAATTAATTTTTTATTAAGTCTTGCTAAAAACTTTGAATTCAGTGACATTTCAAATAATAATTTTACTGGAGAGCTCCCGGACTCATTTAGTTTATTGAGCGGCTTGGCAACCTTGTAAGAAAAATCAAGCAGATTTTCAAACATTTCATCCAGAATCTTAGATAAATATTAACAGGCATATACAGCAGAACCAACTCAATGGAACACTGCAACTTCTGGAGCATTTACCTCTCAAAGACTTGTAAGAACCAGTCTTATTTTTCTTTAACTTTTACTAATATCTGTGCTCAGAAACATTGAAAACAATGATTTTACTGGCAAGCTCCCTGTTGGCCTACAATCTCT
Source organism: Selaginella moellendorffii (assembly GCF_000143415.4). Classification (NCBI taxonomy): domain Eukaryota; kingdom Viridiplantae; phylum Streptophyta; class Lycopodiopsida; order Selaginellales; family Selaginellaceae; genus Selaginella; species Selaginella moellendorffii. The sequence continues at coordinate 252,895 of NW_003314301.1, read as the reverse complement.
TCCAAAATTCAGGCAAGCTTCTTGACCATATCATTAACATTGGAGAAATATGACATTATAGGGGTGGTGGAAATCGATTTGATGATTTCCCATACAATCCATCTTCCAGCCACGAAGGAACAAACGCTGCATTGCCAATGCAAGGTCCTCGACCACATGAATCACTCAAACCTTACCAGACTAGCTCTAGTTTTCTCACAGGAGCAAAGCTCGCGGGAATCATCGCCGGAGCCATCGTCGTAGCTTTCGTGCTTACATTCTTTGTTTTCACGCTAAGCAAGCTCAAGAGAGTCATCGATCATGGCTCGCAAACTTCCACAAACACAAAGCTTCTTCCTTCACTACCATCAAATGATCCTTCAGGTCTAACAAAATATCAAACTATTGTCTACTAAAGTTCTTGTTTCAGGCAAGGAGAAAGGTGACAAAGAACAAACTTTGTCAAGCATTCGACCACTTCCAATGGAAAAGTACCATCCTCCAATCCAGAAAACGTCCGGGAACTTGGTCTTGTCAACAAAAGCCAAAGAGTTGGATCATCACATAGCAGCAGCTTCGTTTTCGTGCGTGGAGATCCAAGCAGCAACTCGAAACTTTGGAAAGCACAACTTGATCGGCGAGGGATTGCTGGGCAGCGTGTATCGATCAGAATTTCCTTCCGGCCAGGTAACAAAGCTCTCATATAAGAACTTTCGTTAAGATCATGGAGCAGGTATTTGCCATAAAAAAACTGGATAGCACGTCGAGCTATTTTAAAGACGAGGAAACTCTACGAAGAATTATATCCAGCATTTCCAGCCTCCGACATGGAAACATTGTCGAGCTATGTGGATTTTGCGTGGAAAAGAACCAGTGTTTTCTCGTGTATCCATACTTCAGCACGGGAACTCTTCACGATCACTTGCATTCCTCTCCCGAGAAAACTCTCAGTTGGAACCAGCGAATGAAAGTTTCTTTGGGTGCTGCTCGTGCTCTAGAGTAAGTCTTCTTTCTTTTTTTTCTATTCTACCAAAAAAATCACCATTTTCTTTTTTATCTTGAAGATACTTGCATGAGGTTGCTTCTCCAGTGACAGTCCATCGCAACTTCAAATCGGCAAATATCTTACTCGACCAGGAATTCAATCCTTTCGTGTCTGACACTGGCCTGGCCGCTTTGATCCCACTCAGTCTGGAAAGACAGGTAAAAATTCGAGAGATCAAGAGGAAAAACTTCTCACTGTTTTAACTTCGATAGATTTCTTCCCAAATGTTGGGATCATTTGGATACAGCGCTCCAGAATATGCTTTGGCTGGAATCTACACAGTGAAGAGCGATGTTTATAGCTTTGGAGTTTTGATGCTGGAGCTTCTAACCGGCCGAGAGCCTCTAGACAGGTAACTCGCAAAAGGAAAGTTAGAAAGCTTACTTGGTGATTTAAACTTTGTAGCTCAAGGCCGAGATCCAAGGAGCTCTCTCTGGTAGCATGGGCCGTTCCAAAGCTCAACGACTTGGATACCTTGGCAAGCATTGTGGATCCAAAGCTCGAAGGCATGTATGCTGCCAAGGCCCTCTCTCGCTACGCCGAGATCATAACACAGTGCGTCCAAGTAAGCTGAAAAAAGTCTGTACCTGGTAGAGAATCCACTTTTATTTTCGTTACAGGCAGAAGCAGTGGATCGACCTGCCATGTCTGAGGTGGTGCAATCACTGGCTGGACTGATGCAGCGAGCAGGCACAAACAAGAAAACGGTGTCCCGAGAGATGCCTTTGCAACAGAGCCCGGGACGAGCACCTTTAAGGAACTCTGGAAATGAAGTAGCGTCAACATCGTCACCGTCATTTGAGAAATCGTTTGAGGCTCAAAACTTATCAGATTCTATCAAGTTCTCCATGTAAGATAGCGTGATTAGTTTGAAGATCAAGTTTCTGAAAGCTAGCAGAGAAAGCTAGATTATAGAAACAGCTCAAAACTTTCTTGGCAAAGCAGATTTTAAATATATTATAGACTAATCTTTATTTAATTCTTTCTGTCTAATCATTAGTTCAATTAAATGAAATACTGCCAAGATTAAGTCAAACTTGCTAGATGTGTTTAAAGGAAAGAAAAACACATCTAGGTTAAAAATGCTAGTCTTTATTAATTTTCTTTTTCTTTTGGTTTTGATCCTAGATCCTTCATCCAGTTATGGCTTGGAGTGGCACCCAGATGGAAGCACAAACACAGCAGATCTTTGCAACCAAGAGGATTGCAACACGTATATGCATTCTGCATTGGATCTATTGGCTGGAAAAGTATCAACTTTAATTGTAAAACTTAAAAACCAAATAAATAAAATTGGTATGGATTTATGTATGCCATTTGTAATGTCCTTTTGTTTGACATGGCTACCACGCTCTTCATGTCTTGAAGCAGTCTTGCGCTTTTCATTCTGATCCGCTATATAGCTCTGCAAGCTTCTGTTTCTTAACGACGTTAAGATCCATGAGATGCAACCGGTAGAGTTGACAAATCCAGTTTTTTTTTCTTTGCTTTTTTGCTTTGCAGCGATAGACCATCGGATCATTCAGGAAAATCAAAGCTGCCCACTGACAATTTATTACTACAAGTAATGATCGTTGAGGATTTCACACGTCGAGTATTTCTTCACGCAACTCCTCTCTTTTGGCGAAAGAAGCTATCGCTGTCCCTGTGGTCCACCGCTTCTTTCCACGCCAGGCAGACGCATCTAGAGCTGAGCCTGTGCGTGCATCGAAAATTTTTTCGAAACTCTTGCACCATTCATGCACAAGATCAGTAGTTCAGTGGCTGTCTGACTTCCGTGCAAGATCTTTAACCTGTGAACTAACGTTTAGCGTAGCTTCAGCCAATTATACCCAAAGCGCCCAAAATTCCTCACATCGGCACGAAGGTCGTTATGAACCTCAAGCTATTGTAAAAAGAAAACAGCCAACTTACAAGACAAATTCGTTCTTCTCTATGAGACAGATAGATTATTCGGAAGAGAAAAATCACATACGGACTCCTGGTGGTTTTCGTCCTGCGGTCTTTCTCGGCTGAATTTATATGCTTTGCTTCCACACGATCCAAATGAAAACGGTTCTGCAAAACGAAATTATTAAGACGCACGAATCGGGGAAAAGGAGAGAGAAGTTTTCTGCTGCTCAAAAGCAGTGGTAAACAGTGTCCTGTGATTTCGTAACCTGCGAAAACGCCATTAGCCGCATCACCTCCTCTTTGAACTTGCCTCCTCCACCTCTTCATTAGCTTGCGCAGTGTTTTTATGCTAACAAGGAACACACTGATAGCACAAAAAGTCCAGACAACTAGTCAAACCTGGTCAGCTCGAGTCCTTGAAGCATGGAAAGTTTCTCATCTCAAAGGGTGGCCAGTGCCAGAAGACAATCGGTCTATGGAATGTTAGAATCATAAACACGAGAAGAAGAGAGGAAGCCTTATGTTGTTCTCCATGGCTTCCGAGCCAGCAAGTTGAGCGACATCAGCCATAATCTAAGAATGATACTCGTTTCTCATCTAACCTCTTGAGGCTGACCCCAAGTTCCGGGAAGAAAAAAAGAAAACTCACAGCAAGACATAGTTAACCAACCTCGACAGAGCGCAGCACGAAAAACTACCTGCATCATCAAATGCATCTAGGAAACCAATCTCGAGCCAAAGAGCTTATCGGGTTCGATGAAATTCCATCTCGTATTCATAAGAATCAATGTTCTCAGGACGAGTAGATCAATGCGACAGGTTAAATACTACACAGAGCTCACGAAGGAACCGGAACATCTGGAAACATATCAGAATCAGAAGAAACCCCGAATAAGAGAAAGTTACCTCCACACTTGAATCCTTTGGGGACGTGCCTCCCACACTTTTTGGGGATCTGAGCCGCCAGCTTGACGTTGATTCCAGTGATGCCTTCATCGTCTCCTACGTGACCGCACACACAGTCGGGATCCACAACTCTCACGACCGCACAACATTCTTCCGACGGAGGCGTTGGCTTGTCACCAATCACGGATGACAGACAAGGAAGAAGCGTTGTGAGGTCGCAGTAGTCCGCACTGGCTCCATACATCGCAATTGCCATAACGGCGACGACGAGCAGCATGGAAATCCTCTTCATCTTCCTACTCGCTCGCCTCACAAATGCTGATCTCCGTGCTTCTTAAATAATCAGCACTGCGGCATGCGGAGGTACGTGAAAGAATTCCGTGATGACAAACTCCTGTTACACGCGGGGTGGTCAGATTCACATCTTAAGGAAAAACATCGACGTGTACGTACAGGATTCTGAGGAGAAGCCAATGGAAATCCTTTGCACGGAATCGGGACGTCGCTTCTTGGGAAGACGAAGGAGCCCCGTGACATGAAGCTCTGCGACAGCTTTGCAGAATCTGGCTCTGTTTTTAACCAAGTTAAGAAAAGAAACAAAGCGAAAACCTTAAAGCCACTTACTGGATGGATGCTACCGCTGGCTTTGGAATTTCGCCTTCCGAGCTTGAAAACACTTTTCGCTTCGCACCTCGCTTCCTACTTGTCTCAGCTGATTTGTTCTCAGAATGCAAAAATTCGAAGGATTGGTACCAATCATGGACATTAACAAGCTCGTTGTGCTCAAGGGACAGAGCGTACCTACACACAATTAACTATGAGTTAACAAACATAAGCGTTTATAAAAACTCTTACGCAAGAGCAGTGTCGTGGAGAGAGAACGCCGGAGAGCCATTACTAGGACAGCACTCGCATTTCAGCGTGGCCTGCGACGAAAGAAGGTCCGAATGGACACGCTTACGCGTTTCTCCCGTCATTGCCTGAAACAATATGAATGAGCACGCTCCTTGAAAACGTATTAAGAGAAATCACTACCTGTTTCAGTGCATTCACATCCTTAAAGCAAAACACATCATGAAATGGTATTGATTCAGGTGCTACAATGTAATCCCTGCACAAAATCAAGCAAAATGTCTGCTATTGTCCAAGACTCTACCACAAATACCTTTGCAGGCGCTCCAAAAACTCCATTGCCATCCTCATCGATTTAGCTTTCTGGTCTCTAAACTTCGATTTGAATTAGCTGCGTCACAAGATAAAGAAAACATATCGTACCCTTTCGGCTGTTCGGTTGGCTTTGGATCGTTGCAGTGTGAAACACTGGGTGGTGAACTGCACCCCATAAGAGCTCTCATCCTACGAGTTGTCATTGAGGGAGTGCCACAGAAAGACGACTGCAATGGAGGAGCCACATCCGCTGGATCGGTCGACGATAATTGTTTGCGTAGAGCTTCGAGATCTTTGCTGCACTAGCAAACCAAACCGACGCAGCTTACTACAGAAATCAGTGCGTCTCTCTTACTTGTCCATTATGAGAAGTCAGTAACGCCCATTCTCTTAAAAGTTCCGACATGGTCGAGACAGCTAAATATCTGCATAAAGAAGTCAGGCGTATCTTGTATGCCGGAATAAGACTTACTTCATTCTCTCAGTTATCAGAGACAAAACATTTTCGTCCTTGACCACTGCAGAGAATTTTGAAGATGTTAGCGCCCCGTAATACACGTCTGCAAACTTAAACTTCATATGTAACCCAGCTGCGAGGAAACACTGCAGGAAAAAAAAAGTTATAGAAGTTGGAACACACAAAATCTCAAAAAAGCCCTCACCTGAAAAGCCATGCTCCAACACCGTCTATTTGCTTTGTAGCTCCAAAGTGCTGCTGCAATCTTCTGTGATATATCGCCACTGCCAAAAAGCCGGGACGCGCGTCAACACGGGAAAAAGACCAGCAAAAAATCACCCTTGCGAAGGTGAAAGAATGGACGCATATTTCAAGTGTGCAGATGGAAGCTTCTTGCAGAACTTTTCAAACTCCACCTGGAAAGCAAAGAGTGAAGACCATGAGATTGATTCGCGCGGCGTGACCTGACTTGTAGAATCGACGAGATTTACGCACAAAAAACTTAAAGGCTGCTTGGAGAAATGCTCCATACACGAAACCTGTTTAATAAAATGGATAAGAATACAATAGACATTATAAAGTACCTTGAGAAGTCTGAGGAAGGAAGTAACAGTGTTGTCATGCGAATAGAAAAATTCATAGAAGTACTTCACCACAGCCGTTCCCCAGGTAAAAACGAAAGGCAAGTCAATCAGAACAGCCTGCACGACCGCTTCTAGCCTGTGGAGAGGCGATTTCAAATAAAAACTATGAACATGAAGACGTCCGGTCACACTCGCTGGCAACATCATTTGTAACGAGTCCTCAGTCATTGCCATTCCCATGATAAGAACAAGAGGAAGTTGTGCAGCCCATTCACTGGAAACGAAGAAAAGAAAGCGCGTTAAGTTAAGAACAGGAAGCCACAAAAACAACGTTACGAACCTCAAGATAACTACAAGCTCTGCTAAGACGGAGCTGTGGGAATGCTCTGCGTCCTCGACAATGACAACCAGTGGATATTGCTCATTACAAGATTCCTGGTGCCAAGCAGCAAGAATTTCCATGTCTGTAGTCTGAAACGTAAACATCAGGATTCCTCAAGCTCAAGACAAGAGAGCCAAACCTCAGGAGTGATTCCGGTGAACTGCTTGAAAAGGCTTCGCAGAGGAGAATTCACGCCATGCTTGCCAAGTAAAAGGTGAGGCTGCAAGCGAGCAACACGGCACCTATTTTGCTTCTGCAAATGCGAGCAAAGGCCATCGAAAATGGCATGCGTGTCAGACGAGTCCACGGATCCTGCAAAAGAAAATAAAAAGAGAAAAGGATGGATCCATCACTAAAACAACGGAGGAAAACACAACATTACCTGAAAACAGCAAAGCGGAACTAAGCCGAGAGGAGCTTGCGTTGCGAGAGCTGTACAGCTTTATTTGCTCTTTGCAAAACTGGCTGTTGCAAATCCACTGCTCAATGCTGCTAAAACAATCCGCATTTCCATCCTCGAGGGTAGACTAAAGAAAAAAGATTTAAAAAACCTCGAAGGAAAACGTGTTTTCTACCTCGACAACGCTCTCGACGTGCCTCCAGAATTTATCAAACGCGTCCTTGCGCCATTGCTCGCAGCATTCAGGCTCATCCGGAAGAAGGCGCGAGACAACCCTGTCCTTCCTCGCCTTGCTTTTCGAGCTATGAAGGACAAAGCAAGACTTCCGAGGGGAAAACCACAGCATCGCGGGTCACACAGCCTGCATTCTCCGAAACTCTCGCTTACCTGCAAGCGATTGTCGTCAGGCGCGCCGCACTCCTCCTCGGAGTCCTCCGCCATAGCGCCAAAACCCTAAAACACAGAGTAGGGTTTAACAGGATTTCATATCGAACAACAAAGCTTTGGTTCAATTGCTCCAAAGATCAACATTCGGAGACTGTTTTGCAAGGATGGATTATGCTTCATATTAATCTCATCAACAATTTTAGCTCTTGAATATTTTTTGAGAAACTGCTGTTGAAAATGATAAAAATGCAGAATGCATTTTTTTATCCAATCAAATAAAGATTTTGGAATACTTAGGTTTAAAAATCTTTAAATTTAGAAGTTTACAATATTATTCTTGTGTCTTTCTTCTTTATGCTCCAATAAATATTTTACTAACTTGCCTATTCATTAATACTATTAAATTAATTTATTGAGTGTTAGTATATTTATTACTGTTTAACTCGTGTTACATAAAATTTAATAGTTTCATGATTAATAATGTCGTTAAATAATTTTTCTAATTATATTTTATATGTTGTTTACCAATTAAATTTTAAACCTTTTTAGAATAAAACAAACTTTTTTATATGTTTAAAATTCATAATATTCATCTTTCCAAAGATTGCAATTTACCACACCTTAGGGAGATAGATATTTTAGGCTTTCACCTATATATTCATCAAATCTAAGTCCAAAATAAACTTTAAATTTAAATATAACATGGTATATGTAAATAATTTACATATAATCTACAACTAAGTGAAACTTGATGATTGTGCAAAAGTAGGCACTTCAAGTTTGACCTTAGTTGTCTAAACACTTCAATCTAAATTAAGATTTTTGAACTAATTGAATATATATTTTAAATTATTTTTTATTTAATAAAAAGTATTTAAACTCCATATTTCATCTAATAATATTAAACAATAGAAAAAAGTAGTTATAAAAATGTTTTAATTAAAATTTTATTTTTATGAATTATGTAATTGTTCTTTCATGTCTTGGATCTTTATCACCTCCTCAAACATTCCAAGGCTTGCATAAAGATTAGACATGAGAATCAAATTTGCTACACGATCTTTGCCAGAACCTAGTTCCAATCCTTTCTCAAATGCAATGCATCCAATCCTTGCATTCTTCCACTTCGTGGCTCCAGCCAGCAGCGATGTCCACACCACTGCGTCGGCCTCCACAGGCATGCCTTCCACCATCGCCAAAGCTTCATCAAGCTTGTTTGCTCGAGCTAAAAGATCCACCATGCAAGCGTAGTGGTGGATCCCTGCTGGGATCCCATACGTGTAGCGCATTACATCAAAGAGCTCCAAGCCTTTCTCGACGAGCCCAGCATGGCTGCAAGCATTGAGCACTGAAAGAAAGATCATCTCATTTGGTAGGAGCCGAGGATTTTTTTCCTGGATCATCGTTTCCAGGAGCTCAAACACTCGATCAGTGTCACCATGGAAGCTATAGCCGGCGATGAGAGCACTCCAGGAGCCAATGTTTTTCCTGGAAATCGAGTGAAAAACTCGCTCGGCTTCGTCCATGCATCCACATTTCGCGAAGAACCTGACGATAGAGTTTGCGAGCATCACTTGATCTTGGAGTTTCCCTGGAACTTCTCGAATCTCGTTGCAGATCTTCTTGCCAGTCTCAAGCGCTGCTAAGTTCCCACAGGCCTTGAGCACCACAAAATAAGTTACCGCATCCGGCTGGAAGTTTTCCAAGTCTTTCATCTGCGAGTAGAGCTCCATAGCCTGTTCTTCCTCGCCACTCTCAGCATGAGCAAGAATGATAGAGTTCCACGAAGAGATTGTTCGTTGTTTTGGATGAATCCTCTCGAAAACCATCCAGGATTCATCCAGGCTTCCACACTTCGCGTACATGTCTATAAGCGAGTTAGCCAGCAATACATCTATTCTATTGTCATTGATATTGTCCATTCCTATAAATTCTTCGTGTATGACTCGTCCTTTTCCAAGACTCTTTCTTCCAATGCTCGCACAAGCCTTGAGAGCTGCGAGATAAGTTACTCCATCTCTTTGGAATACATCCATCTGATCAAACAGTTCCAAAGCCTTAGCACCATTTCCAGCGTAAGCATAGCCTTGGATCATCGAGTTCCATGAAACCACGCTCTTCCGATGGTCCAGTTCGTCAAAGACTTGTTGGGCTTCCACCATTTCTCCACACTTTGCATACATGTCGATCAAAGCATTGGCTAAGAACACGTTGAGCTCTTCGTCCCTGTTCCAAAGCTTGATCGCTTGAGAGTGAAGATATCTTCCCCGTTCCAAGCTACGAGCTTTCACAGCCTTGCCTTGGACGTAAATCGCCTCTTCCTTTTCTGCAAGGCTTGAGCAAGCCTTCAAGGCACCGAGAAGAGTTACTTCACTCGGAGCAAAGCTCCCTTCCTTCATCATACGCTCGAACAGCTCCAGAGCTTCTTCGCCATCGCCATTCTCCGCGTAGCCCATGATAATGGCCGTCCACGAAACTGTGCTACGTTGCTTCTCCTCCATACCATCGAAGACTTGGCGTGCATCGCTCATGCTGCCACACTTCGAGTAAACGTCGATCAAACTGTTGGCCACCAAAGTCTCGGGTTTCCCGAGAACTCCGCCATGAATGCCTCGAGCTCTTTCCAAGCTCTTGACTTTCACACCGACATCGGCTAGCTTTCGTGCGTCTTCCCGCCCGGAGAGAATCACACAGGCTCTCAGTGCTGCGAGAGTTGTCACTTGGTTTGGCGAGCACTTCCCTTCGTCCAGCATTCTCGCGTAGAGTTTCAAGGCCGTCTCTGGATCTCCTCCTTCCCGCTGTGCAAATCCTTGGATGATGGAGTTCCAGGAGACGATATCTCGAGCCTTCATGCCGTGGAAAACTTGAGACGCGTCCGCCATGCTGCCACACCTCGAGTACATGTCGATGAGAGCGTTGGCGACGAACAGCTCCGAGTCCACTCCCATTTCCACGGCCTGCCGGTGTATAGCTCTTCCTTTTCCCAGCGAGAGCTCTTTCATGGCGGGCTCTTTCTCCGACAGAGTCACGCAAGCCTTGACAGCAGCGAGAACGGTGACCCGGTTTGGAGCACAGCCTTCGTCTTGCATGCGTGAGTAGAGTCGCAAAGCCATCTCTCCATCGCCGTTTTGAGCATAGGCCATGATAATGGCGGTCCAGGGAACTACGCTCCGCTTCTTCATGCTCTCGAAAATTTTGCGAGCTTCCGGCAAGCTCCCGAACTTGGCATACATGTCGACGAGCGCGCTGGCCACAAAAACGTCGGAGTCCAGTCCAAGCTTGGCTGCTTCGAAGTGAATCTCTCGGCCTTGCTCCAAACGCTTTTGGATTCGAGCTAACTTTGCCGATGGAACTCTGCTTTCCGGATCTCCATCTTCTTCTTTTTCAGCCGAGCTCACACAAGCTTTCAACGCGGCAAGAACCGTCACCCTGTTCGGCTGGAAGCCGTCACCTTTCATAGCTCGATAGAAACTTAGAGCCAGATCTCCCTCTCCAGATTGAGTACACCCCTGGATGATGGAATTCCATGAGACCACGTCTCGGCGCCTGTCCAAGATCTCGAAAACACTGCGTGCTTCGTCTAAGCTTCCACACCTCGAGTAGAAATCGATAAGAGCATTCGCCACGAAGAGATCCGGTCCCAAAGTTTCTGCAGCTCGGGAGTGGATCCTTCTCCCTCGCTCAAGGCACTCGCACTTTATCACCCTTCCCTGGACGAGCGTGCCTTGCTCTTTCTCAGCCAAGCTCACGCAAGCCTTGAGAGCACCGAGAAAAGTCACAGCGTTTGCTTGGCAGCCTTGTTCTTCCATCCGCGAGAAGAGTTCCAGAGCCATCTCGCCTTGCTCGTTCTTCGCGTATCCCATCACCAAGCAGTTCCAGGACACCACGTCCCGCTGCCTCATCTTGTCGAAAATCTCGCGAGCCTCTTCCATGCTTCCACACTTCGCGTACATGGCCACCAAAGTGTTGGCCACGAAAGGATCGAGCTCGTTGCCAGTCTTCACAGCGTGAGAGTGTATCTCTCGGCCTCTTTCCAAGCACTGTCCACGCTTCGTACGTCTAGAAACTTTCGAGCTTTCTTCTTCTACTTCTTCTTCTCTCTCAGCCAGGCTCACGGATGCCTTGAGAGCAGCGAGCAGTGTCCCTCGGTTTGGATCGCAGCCCTGCCTTTGCATCCGATCGTAGAGTTCCAGTGCTAAATCCATCTCCCCTCTCTGAGCATAGCCTTGGATCATGCAATTCCACGACACCAAGTCGTGAGAGCTCATGCTCTCGAACACCCTCCTGGCATCCCCCAGTCGGCCGCATTTCGCATACATGTCCACCAATGCGCTTGCCACGAAGCGGTGAGACGAGAATTCCCTGTTGTTGATCACATCCCCGTGAATCCTCCTCCCGGTTTGTAAATCCCGTGAATTCTTACATACCTTGATCGCTGCGAGAAGAACGCCAATGCTCGGCTTGACGCCCTCGTCCACGAGCGCCTGGTAGACGAGCCTGGAATCCCTCCTCTCCATCCACCATGGCTAAACTAGGGTTCTTATAATTCCAAGCATTTAGTTTTAAATAGATAAATGACTCTCGAATATCCAAATTTAAAATCTTAAAATCTCAACCATTATAACTAGAAGCCTAAAACAATTCTAGCTATTGGATTAATTTTGCAAGATTAACCATGTAGGACATTTTCCGCGGATTGTTGCCTAGGATGTAATCTATCTGTGTGTTCATGATAGCAACGATAATAATGATATAAATAAACCTGCATAGCATGGAACAATTTTGAGAGACACACTATACCTGTCTTTTTGCAAAAGTGATCAGCTCATTTGGCTTGAAATTGCTACCTCCTCCGCACCTGACACTTTGTTTAGCGCTGCTCAGGTATCCTGCATATGTGATGAGCAGAAATGCGTTGCTCGTAGCGTATTGGAGATTGTTTGCGCCTTGGTAGAATAGCCCCCCTGTTATGATACATACGATTCTCATCAAATTGCCATTGTAGATAGTTTTGATTTTGATGGACCTGGTGTGAGCCTGGCTCGTCCAGGCATGGCCGAGCACACGAAATCATCAGCACGGTCCTTGTAAGCCGCAAGCCAGTTCTGATTTCCTCCCAAAAACACCTATATGATAAGATCAGCATCAGCATTTTCCAGTGAAGATAGAAGAAGATTGTAGGGTTTTTAGCAACCTTTGCCAAGAGGACATCCACACCAGCATACTTGTTGTCCCAGCTGAGAGTAGTGTAGGATGTCCAAGGGCCTCCCAGCTCGGGAAAACATGGCTTTTGGATTATCTAAATTTGAGTTTTTAGAATTTTATTCTTGTAATAATATTAATCATGAAGGGGACATAATCTTCTTTTAAAGTTGTTGCCATTTGTACTTTAGAAACAATAACATAAATTTAATTAAAATAGTAATTGATACATTGAAGTATATAATATAGCATTAATAAAATAAACAGTTGTAAAACTCATAAACTAATAGTTTTTAATTAGTAAAAATGATAAAGGGTAACAATAAAATTACATTAACATACTATTGTTACTTTTATTTTCTTTATAATATTAAATATATACTTTTCCATAATGGTGAAAATGTTATGAGAAAAATATAAAGATTTTATTCATAACATTACATATATATTATTTGATCTCAATTAGAAAATTAGCAAAATTATACTTAAGTATAAACATTTTAATTCATGTATGTAAAACATTAAAAATCTAAAGAAAATATAAATATTCATAATCAAAATGTTTCATGATCCAGCATCTTTTATTTATTAATACCCTTCTCATTATTCCCATCAAAAATATAAAGTTATTATTTTATTATTTTAAAGGAAAATAAACATTTAAATTATGAAGATATTTTATTAAGATCTTTATTTTGAGTACAAGATATACATCATTTAATATATAATTCACTTAGTTATAAGTAAAAGCTTTTTGTAGTTTTAATAAATTCTTTACAAGTTATCTAAAATATTCTTATTATTATTATGATTTTAATCTTATTTTTTTAAATTTATAAATACACTTAAATTACAAAACTTAATAATATTTATTATAAATGAGTTTATAAATTAAATTTATGCTTGATGCAAAATACAAACATTACATAAATTAAATTTCCATTTAAAATAATTAAGTGTAAATAGCTCTTATAATTTAGGGCTGGAAGAAGCTGGAGGCGATGGCGTTTCATGTGGCATGTCCTCTCACATGGTAAGCGATTCTCTCACTCTCCCGATCTAGATCGAGGTTGTCTTGGCAGCCGGAAGATTTGCAACTGCGCGCTCGGATCGTCAGGGCCGCTGCGCAAGCTCGGCGGCAAGGACGCCTTCTTACGCAATGCGGCGGCTCTCCAGAAGCTCCTGGCGAAGTCTCCACTGATGATCACGACTGGCGAGGACACGGTTGAGGTTCTCGTGCCGCGGCAGTCCAAGGAGTCCTCAAAGAAGAAAAAGAAGAAACCATCCACGTCGGTGGCAGCGGCAGCGGCCGAGGAAGATGGAGGCGCTCCTCAAGATCCTCAAGAGCTCCAAGCACAGGAAGAAGAAAAAATTCTAGAGTCAGTGCCAGAACCTGAGGCCGATCACGAACCCGAGCAAGAGGAGGAGCCAGAGCAACCAGAGCAACCAGAGCCAGAGCCGGAGATGGAAGAACAAAGCGTGCCAGCGGAGGACAATCAACCAGACTATCAGGTACCTCGCTTCGATCTTCGTCCTTTTGTTTGTAAGCGATGGAATTTTTTCTCTTGGTTTCTTAGACACCAGATGATGGAGGAGGGGAAGTGAGTACGCCTTCTCAGCCGGAAGAAAGCGTTGCTCCTCCCGAGGAGATATTCTGCGGGCTGTGTCAACAGGCAGAAGCCGAGAGTAAGAAGCAGGAAAGGATGCTAACTTGCCAGGGATGTGACCGACGATTCCACCGCAAATGTTTGAAAGACTGGGCAGGAAATCGAGGTGAGTTGTGTTTTGATAGAGGATGGTCATTTACTTCGAATGGTCGATGTAGATTTATTCAACTGGGCTTCTTGGCGCTGTTTGCATTGCCGGACGTGTGAAGTGAGTTTTTTTCTTGTCAGGTTGACATCGTTTTATCTGAGCATAATTGATGTAGGATTGCAAAGTTACGGGTGATCCCAACAGGCTCTTGTTTTGCAAAAGATGCGATGAAGCTCACCACAATAACTGCAAGCAAAGTGGTGCTAAGGTAGAGACTTATTACTTCGTCGAACTTTTATGACGGTTTGGGTTTCACAGGCTCCGGCAAAAGGACCATTTCTTTGTCCAAAACACTCGCAGTGCCATAGCTGTGGTACTCGTGTTCCTGGAGGGGGTTCTAGTTCAAGGTACGTACTTCGTGTCCTTAGCATAAGTTCTTTATGATTCTTTCTTTTCACAGGTGGTTCCACTCGTATCTGTTTTGCGATGCTTGCGGACGACTGTTTGTGAAAGATAAATACTGTCCAATCTGCATGAAGGTATTGTCATTGTCAATCATAAGACAATATTTTCATGCTTTGTCTTATCAGGTGTACAGAGAATCAGAGCCGACGCCCATGGTTTTATGTGATGGTTGTGAACATTGGGTTCACTGTGTCTGTGAAGGCATCAGGTAATGTTTTTATCAACTGGTTTAGCGCGCATTAACTTCCTAGTTTGTTACTTGTAGCGATGAAAAATATCAGGAGTTTCAAACGATACAAAATTTGCGTTTCACATGTGCTGCCTGTCGTGGAGAATGCTTTCAGGTAATTTATACTGCCATCTTGCTATTTCGCTGCACAAACATGTTTTCGCGCCTTAGGCGACGAGTGTTGAGGAAGCAGTGGTTGAATTATGGAAACGGAAAGACGAGGCAGATCGGGATCAGATTAAAAGCTTGCGTGCTTCGGCTGGTCTTCCTTCGGAATCCGAGATGGCTAGACTCTGTCCGTCCTCAGACGACGAGCAAGCACCAGCTTCAGCACCCGCCAGAAAGGAAGGGAAATGGGTGTTTAAAGTGAATAGCAGCTCGAAAACAAGAGGAAAGTCGAGTGAAGAAGCCGCCGACTCATCCAAGAAAAGATCCAGGAGTGACAACGTTGAGCCCCCGGAAACCGAGAGAAAGACGCTCAAGCTCAAGATAAAAAAGCCGTCGGGCACCGAAGTTGTGGAAGCCTCCAACACAGCTCGGGGACAGAGAAGCAAAAGGAAAAGGCCAGCGAGCTCACAGGAGGAGGAGGTCGCGGACGCAGTAGAATCGGATGAAGACGACACATCTATTCTTCACCGGCTTGGCTCGGACGCAGTGACGAAGAGAGTGGAAGTCTGCCGATCGTCTGATAAAACATGGTGAGCGGGAAAGTTTCATATATCAAGAACACTAACTATAACCACTCTCGTGTTCAGGTTGAAGGGAACGATAACTCACGTGCAGCAACGCAGATCGCAGTTCACAGTAAATTTTGACAACGGTGACAAGAAGACTCTCAAATACGGCAAGGAAAAAGTTCGGCTTTTGGGAAAGAGAGAGAGGTAGACAAGGCAAGCTAGACAACTTTGTTTTTTCGTCTTTAGAAGGTATAGGTTTGTAGGCTACTGTTTGAGAGGGTATGGAGACAGCCAAGAGCTTCCAGACGCAGCTCATTCCTCCATTCAGGTATGCGATTGTGGAAGAATCGCTGTACAGGTAGGCTTTTGATCTTTCTCCTTTCTAGAGGAGTACTAACTCTAGAGAATTTTCTTCTTTCTTGCACAGGGGGGCTTACCCAACGATGAAGAACTTTAGATTCTTGAAGCGGCTACACTTGAAGACGATAGTATCGCTCACTCCGGAGGCTCAACCCAACAAAGATCTCAGGAGCTTTTGTCAAGACCAAGGGATCCATCTGCAGCACTTTCATGTGGACAAATTCCAGGTCTATTGTTTTGATCGTTCGCGAGTAAATTCTTCTGAAATTCTCTTTACTTTGGCAGGATGTCGTGACACTCTCCCACAACCAAGTTGTGGAAATCCTTCACAAGATAATCTCCGTGGAGAATTTGCCGGCTTACTTGCACTGCTTGGATGGAGCTCATGTCACCGGCCTTGTGGTAAGTAACAGTTTTTACTTCGTTTTATTTTTTTCACGAGGTGGTGATTTTCTGTGGATCAGGTAATGTGTCTGAGAAAGCTCCAGTGCTGGAACTTATCGACATCGACGGCGGAGTTTTGTCGATTCCAGAGAACCGGAGAGATTTCTCGAGAGGAGTCCCAGTTTGTGGAGTCCTTTCAAGGGAGCATACTCATTCCTCCAAGGATTCCACAATGGCTCTGGCAAGTAAGTTCTACTCACGTAAAAAAAAGAGGACTTTATTTACCCATCAAGAAACTCTTTTACAGGGCGTTCGAACTGTCAACCATCCCATCTTTCGCTTGACTTACCTCCCAGACGAAGAGAGTGATGCGTAAAAGAGGAGTGATGCGTAAAAGAGTAAAACTTCTCAAGCTTTTTACTTGTCTATCACTTCCAGATCTTAGAGCCTCTTCTTGTGAGACCTGGCCTGCCTCGAGATCTGGAGGATGATCATGGTGACGAAACAAACCACCAGCATCATCCTCCCAGCGCTTGCGTTGCGTAGAGCCTGGATCCAGTCCCTACTAAAATCCACAAAGATGCAAGTTACCATCGCGACGATGAAGCCGATTCCGACACCAATTTTTATCACTGGCACCAGCCGCGACCTCTGCAAAATCATAGAAATCCATTCGAGGTAGAACTTTCGGAAAAATAAAATGGAGAACTTTCGAACCTTTGGATCGCCATCGAGTCGAATGACGCTATCGCTCTTGCCGGAGTAAGGAAGCATCGAGAGGCCATTCCTGGGATTGTAGCGCAGCCGCTGGCCTCGCCCACTACTCAGCGAGTAGGCATAGATTGCTCGCAGCTTGTAGTCGATCATGATCTGTTCCAAGTCGAGCCGGTTCTGATCCCAGCCCCCAAGCGGGGCCTTGAAAACATGCTCCGGCCCTTTACCATCGATAAACAGCTCTACTTCCACCAATGGTTGTCGACTCATTTCCTTGGCTTCTCAGAAACAAAACTTCTTTGCGCTTCGGTTAAAACAACCAAGCTAACCTCAAAATTGCGGATCACGAGGGATCAGGCTCTAATTCTCCGTTACCATGCGCTCCGGCTGCACAGCACTATGTCAGCTAAAGCCATTTGCAACTTCGAAAGCTCGCTTACCTCTTGTACCTCCGTTCCTCTATCTTCCACCTTCTTGCTTAAACGAGCAAACATGTTTCCGTACATCTTCGCCTGTATCTTGTTGTACTCGCAAACCTTTTGTTTTAGCCTTGTTAGTTCGACCTTCACCTCCCTGCCCCGCAAAAAGAAAAAAACAAGGAGAAAATGTGAAGCACGTTGATAGAGGACTAGGCAGAGTTACCTGTTATTGGGATCAAGCTCCAACGCTTTCCTTAGATCCCACTCGGCCAGATCCAAGTCCAAAGTTTCAACGTAAGCCTGTGCTCTCCGATACAAAGCCTTCACATTCTGGGACTCCACTTGCAAAACCTGGGAGGAAGAAAGCCTTCAACCAAATACCTGCAAAATTAAATGTACCGTTGTGCATAGTTTTGCTGCTTCCTGGTATTCCTTCAGCTTTAGCTTACACGCCGCATTGTTCAGATTGCTGCTGGCCCTGAGTTTCTTTACGACTTTTTTTTCCTCCTCACTGAAGGAGTTATCGTGCTGGATGTACTTTATGGCCTGCGGAAAGACGAGGGGTCAGCTCATCGCTTAGCTTTCGTGAAACAATACCTTTTCATACTTGCTTGAGGCGCGCTGATATTTACCGGCTTTAAAAAGAGCATTCCCGTCTTCTTTCTTCTGACCGGCAGCTTTCAGCTTTTCCCCTGTATCCATATCCCATGGATCCTTTTCCTGTACCAAGCATTATCATTGTGAGTAAATGTAGAGTTCCCCACCTTTACGAAAGAATCCAGCTCCAGTTCGTAGGTAAGCGTTGAATTCGCAGGTATAAGGCTCAAACTTCCACGAGTGACAGAATTACCATAGCCATACTCAGGATCAATGGTAATAAGGGAAACCTCTCCCTTCTTCATTTTAGAAACAGCTTTATCCAATCCAGATATCACTTGTTCTTCACACACAAAGGTAGAGTTTAGAATCTGTTTCACGGAGAAAAACTTGCAATATTACCTTCATCAACTCTGAATTCGAACAGTTCACCAGCTAGGCCTCTCTCGTCAAACACCCTCCCATTTGCAAGCTTTCCCACGTACTTGACTGCAAGATTTATAAACATAGCAACACTAAAAGACGATAATCGACCTTTCTTACCTTTAACAAGTGATCCATCGTTAGGCATTTCGTAACCCTCACCCTGCTTGAGAATTTTCTTGACAACCTTCCTATCCGGTGTGATATAGTCTACGACTCTCCACGACAAAAGCTCTAAGCTGATAATCAAACTCGCGTTTGGCGGAATAGCACATTCATTACCGTGTGCCTTCTTCCCAGCTTCTCCAAATCCATCTATCAGTTATAGCTACAACGTTAGACAACGAGATGCTGGAATTTTCATTCTGCTCATTCTTACATTGCGACTTTACCGTGAGAATAACTTTCTCCTCCCTTTTCATGGTTCTCACAGCCTTGCTGATAGCGGGGCAAAGGTATCCTGCAACAGAGCATACACTGTAAATAAGCTGTAGATGATTGGATGGTATAAAGGTAAACGGTGGGAGCTCACCATCTGTGACGCGAAATTCAACTCCAGCCAGTGGCGTTGTTGCCACGACAGTTCCATCTTCCAGCTTCGCCTCAAATCTCACTGCCAGCAACAATCAAAAGTCGTTTCACTATAGCTTTTAAATATCAAAAACTCACCCAGAACTTCGTCGTCATCCTTGGGAGTCGCCCAGTTGCGACCCTCGGCCACAATCTTCTTTAAAATGCCTCCGTCCTTGCAAATTTCCTTGATGCTGTCCCACGAGAGCAGCTCCACATCGAACTTGAGCGTTGCATTGCCGGGAATCGACGGGCCAGCGCCAGCTTCTCCGTAGGCAAGCTCTGGCGGAATTGTAAATGTAGCACTCTCTCCTTTCCTCATTGTAGAAATGCCATGGTCCCATCCCTTGATAACTTGACCTGCGCAAACAAAGATAAAACGTGAAAAATGAGGTATCAAGGTAGGCAAAACGATCGAAAAGACGTGATGGTTACCAACACCAAGCTTGAATGAGAAAGGCTCTCCTCGATCTCTACTGGAATCAAATTCGGTTCCATCGAGAAGCATGCCAGTGTAGTGAACTACAAAGAAAACACACATTTTCTTCTCATTAGTGCCAATCTCTCTAACCACGAGCATTCCATACCTTTGACCTCGTCCCCAGTGCTCGGCCTCTCCCATCCTTCCCCGGCCTTGACAAGGAGCTTCTTCAATCCGTGCTTGCCGATCTCCCTCTCCTGGCCTTCCTTGTGCGCATCGATCGACGCAGCGCCGAAATTCGGCGGCATGACAGGCGCGGCATCGAGATTATCCTCGCCTCCCATTCCAAAACCCTAGAGAAAGACGGCCACTGTGCGATCGCAACAAGACCAAGCGAGATCGATCCAGCTGACGACGTTTTGCCGCTCCTCCTCCTATGCTACAGCGATTTCCTTCCCAGGAATCGCGACAAGAAATCGATTGCCGCCAAGAGCACACGACGCGCGCGCCGCAAACCCTAGCCAAGCTCGAGAAAATGCCGACGAGAGACGCAATCTCTCTCGCCTTCTTTACTTATAGTTATTTTCGCATTTCGTGTTCTTCGCAAAATCACCAGCCGGTTGCCGAGACACGTGTCCGGTCACGCATGTGGTGACCGAGTATGGATAAAGTGGGGCCCACTCTCTACTTATCTCTAACCTTTTAAAAGTTGACAAATTTGGTAGAGCTTTTTCATTACAAGCCCTAGAGGAGTTGAACCCAGGACCTGCTTGTCTGCCATTCGCGATTTCTTCTTCTGGGAAACGAAAGAATGTGGGCTACACCTCATGGTCTATCAAACCTTGTCTTTAAGAAATGAAAGGGAGGTATGATAGAATCAACATGGTTTCTCGTTGCTTCGAATCATCATTCCAAAAATTTCTATATCGTGGTGTTAGGCGAGAATGTGACCACATAGCTTCGACCTTACATCATGATGAGCGGCGCCCAGCCGTCGGATTGCTCTTTACGCGACACGTGCGTGACAGCCGTTGGATGACTGTCCAGCTGGACGGTGCAGATACAGTGCTGCGATGGACGGTCAAGATCGGGAAGCTTTATTTCCTTTTCATTTTGTTTGGAGTTCCTCTATTTTGTGTTCTTCTTCTCTGGTTCTGTGGTCTGGAGATGCTGGCGCTCGATTTGCATCTCTAGAGCTCGGCAATCCCAGGTAACTGGATTCTCGGGGCTCTCGCTGCCAATGCGCGCAGCGGGATCATGCCCTAGGACGAATTTCTTCCAATTCGCATGAATCCAATCGATCGGGCATGAGATGATGCCGCTGGGTGTGGAAGCAGACATCAAATTGGTGCCGAGCGTGTTTCTAGCGCTGGGAAGCGATGAGGAAGATCAACCATCGCCTTCCAAGCGTGAAATTCTGGCCAAGGAGGCTGCTGACCTCGTCGCGCAGCAGAAGCGATTGTCTGTTCGTGACCTGGCGAGTAAATTCGAGCGAGGACAGGAAGCTGCCCACGCTGCCGCGGCAAAACTCGCCGAAGATGTGAGTGAAATAAATCTCCTTCTCTTTTCTCTCTCTCTCCATCTTCTTATGTTCTTCATGTATCACAGGAGAAGCTCCAGAGCGCCCTCATGCTCGAGAGGCAAGAGCTTATCACTAAGCTAAGACACGTTTTGGATGCGCTTGGAGGCCGTGTAGCTGGCCGAAACAGAGATGATGTCGAGGAATCCGTGACTCTGGTCTGAAGCAATGCGTGATTCTTATGTTTGTTTCTTTCCTTTTCTCACAAGGAAGATCTTCATAGGTGGAGGCTTTGGGCATTCAGCTCGTGCAACGAGAGATTGAAATGTCCCAGGAAAAGATTGAGCTCCGGAAAATGGCTACTCTTTTCAAGCAGGTTTGCAACGATCCGGACAATATTTTATCTCTCGGTTTCGTCTTTCTAATGTGTTGTTTTTTGTAGGCTTCAGGTGAAGCTAAGAGGATGGTGGAAGAAGCTCGCTCCGTGGCACAGGCAGAGATTGAGAAGGCGAAGGCTTCAGTTTTGAGAGTCGAGGCGTTGATTACTGAGCAACAGAGGCGTAGCTACAGTGATTCCGAAAGAGCTGTAAGTAAGCATATATCAGCTTTCGAGGAACTCAAGCAGGAACTTTCACTGCCAGGAACTCGAGGCAATGAGGCGCGAAGTTCAAGAAGCTCGAAGAATAAAAATGCTGCACGAGCCTAGCAAGGTTCTCTCTTTCCTTCTTTTTGCATTAGTTTCCATTTCTAGTTGGCTTGTCACATAACTGGAGGTTGTGCAGGTCATGGACATGGACTACAAACTTCAAGCTATCCAACAACAATTTGACGTGAAGTCAGCGGAGGTTCTGCAACTAAGAAAAGAGGTGACGAGTCTCTTTCAAGTTTATGAGCTCCACTTACCTGTGATATGTATGTCTGCAGTTGGATATTGCAAAACACGGAGCTAATGCGAGAGTTTATCGTGTCGATGGTACTGAATGTCTGGGATCTTTGCTAAGCTTATCGCCTGTAGACGAGCAAGCACCCGATCTATCCTTCTGCAAATTCCAATGGCATCGGATCTCAGCTGACGGGGGTAAAAAGGAACTCATATCGGGTAAAGAAATCTCTAGACGTGTTACGCAATTTCTACCTGTGACTGACAAGTGAACACCAGGTGCTGTGAAGTCACAATACGCTCCGGACCCGTTTGATGCTGGAAGAATTTTGCGAGTGGATATTACTCTACCAGGTGGAGCGAAAGAATTCTTATCGACAACTGGCCCTGTTGATCCAGGTTCGTAGCTTATTCCCATTCAAGGATAACATATCCCTTTCTTTTCCAGCGCCTGGGTTGGGGAACTACGTTGAAGCGTTGGCAAAGAAGGGCGGTACAGAGTTTAATGTTAGTGATGACAAGATCTCTTTTGAAGAAACAACCAAGCTTTTCGTTTTTCGCAGGTAGTTATTGTACAGCAGAATGGCGAGTACGTAGAAAAGCAAGCGTTGCATGCTTTGGAGATTGGAAGACTCCGTATGAAGCTCCGTAAAGGACTGACAACGAAGATCAAAGAGAAATACGCCGCCGGCATGCAGGTAAGCTTTGAACTCTTTGAGGACAAACGAGGATACTGATCGAAAGCTTCCATTTTGCAGCTTTGCGGAGCAAGAGGCGGCGGACAGGCCGCTCCTCTCGCCATGTTTTGGCTTGTGAAGCGAGGCCTGACTTACATGCTTGGATTTGAGTCCGAGCGCGAGCGAAACGCTGCGATCATGCTGGCACGAAGATTTGCGTTTGATTGCAATGTAAGAATTCTTGTTGTTGGTGTGCTCCTAAAGTTTTCTTCTCATTCGCAGGTGATGCTAGCCGGCCCAGACGATCGATCACCTATAGGCACATAAACGAAGTGAAAAGAGAGAAAAAAGAAAAGAAAATTCTCGCTTGAGCTGTACAGGATCATCGTATAGAGATTATCTTTCGTGGGATTCACGACACCCATCTCAAACAGTATATATAAAATGATCGATCAAAGCTTGAATTTTCCTTGGATTGTTAGGAAGGACGGATCTATCTTTCTCCCATCATAAATGAACGAGAGATTCTCTCGAGATTCCGGGTACGCTTTCGGTCGAAAACGTGACCAACCGACCCTGGCTCATTAATTCCATCACCGTTTGCACAAACCACTAAAAAATCCCAAGAGAAAAGAGAGACCTTGATTCTTAGTTTGCTTCTTATCGATTCCATAGATCCATAGATAGATCGATCGATCGATCGAAGATCTCTCTCCTTTGGCAGAGCTAGAAAGGAAAGAAGGAATGCTTCCTCCATCCGTGTCCAAGACGCTATCCTTCCTCCGGGCGATGACGAGCCCGAGTACCTTCTTCCGGGGCCAGGTGGGCGATGGGCGAGAGCAGCGGCTCCTCGAGCACGTAGTCGCAGAGGCCGAGCCAGGGAATCCCAAATCCGTGCTGGATGTAATCGATCGCTACACCGCATCCAAGGGGACGTGGTTCATGAACATCGGCGACGACAAAGGCCCCATTCTCGACTCGGTTGTGGAGCGCTCCAATCCCCGGCTCGCGCTGGAGCTGGGTGCTTACTGCGGCTACTCGGCAGTGAGAATCGCGTCGCGGATGAAAGATCCAAATGGGCTGCTGATCAGCATTGAGATGAATCCCCAGAACGTCCAGATCGCGAGGAAAATGGTGGAGATTGCAGGTGAGTAGCTCGTGTTCTTCCTCGTGTGTCCTTCACCGTTGGATCACGATTTTGAAGCTAACGGCCCTGATTATCTCTCGCAGGTCTGTCTGATAGGGTCCGCGTTCTCGAGGGCACGCTCGAGAGTTGCCTTGCGGAGCTCAAATCGATCATCCGCGACGAGCTCCAGCTGAGCGCCATCGATCTGGTCTTCATCGATCACAACAAGAACGTCTATCTCAAGGATTATCTCCAGCTCAAGGAAGAGGGGCTGCTCAAGAGTGGCAGCGTAATCGTGGCGGACAATATGGGCTTCCCTGGATCGCCCAGCTTCTGGCGATACCTCAAGAAGAACGCGCAGGAGCTCCACACCGTGGAGCACCGCTGCAAATTCGAGTACATTGGCTGGATCTCCGACATTGTCACGGTTTCTACTTGCGTGTAAGAGAACCAGCGCTCTTAAAAGACGTGTCCTTTCCACCTGTGCCCTAGATTTATGGTAGGGTTTTATTTTGGATTTCCCTCCATGCGCTGCGTTCTGGAATGGCGAGGCCCGATGGCGCCGTGGATGAGGAGGAAGGAGGAGGAGCGCGATCGGCAGCGGCCATGGAAGAGGAGGAGGAGGAAAGCCTCCTATTAAATCGAGAGGAGGAGGAAGTGGTTTTTAAGAACGACGATGAAGAATCCAGTGAGGATTATCGGCCGGGAGGGTATCATCCAGTGTGTGTAGGGGATTTGTACAAGGATGGCCGGTATTTGGTGCGCAAGAAGCTCGGATGGGGGCATTTCTCTACCGTTTGGCTCTCCAGCGATCGGCACAATGAAAATGTGAGTTTTCTAGGATATTTCTAGCATTTCTTAGTGGTTTTCAATAGGACGACGATTTCTTGCTTTGCTTCAGTGATTTTTTTCTTTCTAGAATTTTTTCAAGCATAGGACGAAGATTTCTTGATTTGATTCAGTGATTTTTTCCCTTTCTATAGGTAGCTGGTTCCAGTGACTTCAGTTTGATTTTTTCCTTCTTCCAGAAAAATATAGCACTCAAGATCCAAAAGAGTGCACAGCACTACACAGAGGCCGCAATGGACGAGATCACAATTCTCACACAAATCAGCAAAGGAGATCCCGAAAACAAAAAGTGTGTTGTCAAGCTGCTGGACCACTTCAGGCACACTGGTCCAAACGGGCAGCATGTGTGCTTGGTGTTTGAGCTCCTGGGGGACAACCTTCTCACTCTCATCAAGCGTCACAACTGCCGGGGACTGCCTCTGCAAGTGGTCCGTGAGATCTCGGCACAGGTACTCGTGGGGCTGGATTATCTCCACAGGGAGCTGTCGATCATACACACCGATCTCAAGCCCGAGAACATTCTACTTACGATGCCTCTGCCGAAAGCAAGGGTCTTCGATCACAAGAAGAAGTCTAGAGCCGAGGAGAACACCGACGCTACTGGCAAGGAAGGTGGCGACGAGTTTGACGGCATTGCTACGAATAAAAGTATGAAGGATCGAGAGCCTGGCAAAGCAGAGATCGAAGCGTTCCAAGATGCGTGGAAGAACATCGGCCTGGACAAGAGTTGCCTCGAGGATGCTCCGTCCGATGTGGAGAAGCTGATTTGCGAAGTAAAGAAGCCTCCACCGGTCGCCTCCAATTGCAAGACCTCCCACGACGTAGACCTGCGGTGTAAGATTGTGGACTTGGGGAACGCTTGCTGGACGTACAAGCAGTTCACTGCAGACATCCAGACGCGGCAGTACCGGTGCCCGGAAGTTCTTGTCGGCTCCAAGTATTCCACTCCCGCGGATATGTGGTCATTGGCGTGCGTGGTTTTTGAGCTTGCCACCGGAGACGTTCTTTTCGATCCACACACCGGAGAAGATTACGACAGAGACGAGGTAAAAGCTTTTGCTGGTTTGTCCCTTCGTGTACCACCAGTCATTACATTTTCAGGACCACCTCGCTCTTACCATGGAGCTTTTGGGCCGGATGCCAAGGAAGGTGAGTTTTTTTCGTTGCTAGTTTCAAGGTTCCAAGGTTCTTAGTCGTTTGTAAATCACACAGGTTGCTCTAGGCGGACGGTACTCACACGACTATTTCAACCGTCACGGTGATCTGAGGCACATCCGGAAGCTGCGATTCTGGCCCCTCAAGAGAGTGCTGGTGGAGAAATACGACTTCTCCGAAGTTGACGCACAAGATCTGTCGAGCTTCCTGTGCCCGATCCTGGAGTTCGTCCCGGAGAAGCGCCTCACCGCCGCACAGGCGCTGCAGCACTCGTGGCTCAACTCGGGGCCGCTGCTCGTGACTCCATCGCCAGCAATCATCGCGGAGGAGGAGGCCAAACTTCTCTCGAGCGAGCAAACGCTGAGCAAGAGCGACGACGCTGCTGCCTTGGCACCAGCACCACCCTCGAAGCTGACGAGCGCCAAAGGTATACTGCTGCCTCTAAGTTTTCTAAAGCATAGCAGGGGGTTGAAGGCTTGCAACACTACTGCTTAGAAGCTTGGCAAGCGACAACGCAGCGATTCCTCTACGTTGTCGCTCTGGAGCGATTGCAAGCGAGCGAGCAAGCAAGCAAGCCTCGGTTTACTTCAATTTTCTTTGCTCCTTTCTCTGGGATTGATCTGTGCTTGCTGTGGCTCAGCTGATGATGCTCGGGTGGTACCAAAGTTCGCTGGAATTCACCGGCTTGCTCATGTAACTTGGCTTGCTATCCCGCTCTTGTGTTTCTTCTTCACTCTGGATTTCTCCACGAGGATTCATGGGTAGTGGCTATGGCAGATACTTGGTGGATGGAATCTCTTGAAGATTGGTCTCCTTTGGAACCCATTCAAGTTTAGCTTCTCCAAGCTCTCGAGGTTCTAAGCAGGAGCTAGAATATTCCATACTCATATTCTATATTGGTAAGCATATTCTATATTCGTATGAATTATTCGATAGGGAATATGCTACAATTTAAACATTCTTGGTTTCATCTCCTAAGGTAAGCGGCGAATGGTCGATTTTGCTAGTGTGATTCGGGCAATCCGCAAGAGCGTTGTGCAGCTCTGCACCATCCGGGTTCGTCGCACGGTCCACACGCTGTGACATCCAGCCTTTCCATAGCGGAGATTTGCAAGGCTGGGAAGCTGGACGAGGCAGTGGAGGTGATCGAGCAGATGCTTGTGTGGATTGCATAGAGTGGAGGCGGCCATTGTGGAGTTTGATTAGATGCCAAGAAGATCTTGGTCGCGACCATATGTGAGTGCGTACGGCTGATCGGGGAGGCGTGTTTGGTGAAGGCTTTCAACAACAACATGAACAATGGCAAACACAAGTTTCCCATGGAATTTCAAATTCAGAGGAGATTGGAGAAATGCTTTCTGGGGTTGCTGTCAAGGCAAAAAAAAAAAAAACAAGGACAGAAGAAAAAAACAGTAGTAGTGCTTTTCAACAGTCTGACAAATACATCAAGAAAAAAATGAGGAAGACCAAAGATGGCTTTGGATCTCCCCTCCTTGTTGCAGTCTCCACAGGAAAATGGGAGTTGATGAACATTGGGGTGGCTGAAACCCCAATGCCAGCTTAGAAGCATGAGTGGGAGGTGGGATTTTACATACACCTCTCAACAATATTGTGCTGGCTGACCTATCCCACAACTACGTGAATGATAAACACAAAGTTGAAAACTGGCAAGTTTATAGCAAAGACACTCATTCACCATGCTTTGGGACTTTTCTTGCAGTCTTTTATGCAGAGTAGTGGTCAATGGAGACTAAGAACATACATCCTAGAGAAGTGTGCACTAATTTTTAGACCACTGTGTTTATAAAGTTCGGCCAGCTTTGATGCCTGTTAAATAGGAGATTCTGTCAGTATGAAAGCAAAACAAGAAAATACAGATCTTACAGTGGTAGCTTCAATTGATAAATGTTCTTTAACGGCAGCATCCTCTTTGACAAATCGCAATTCCTGACATTGCAAGTCATTTCACAACGATCTTACACCAGATAATCCATGTTTTTCCGTTTCCAGATCTTTCGACTTCGTACCAGAGCGTCTTCTTTCTCCTTGGCAGCCCTTTCAATATTCAAGTCATCAATCAACAGCCAGTAGCAAGGAAGAATTCTTGGCTTGCAACTCAGCCTCCGATTGTGCATTTCGGTTTCGCTCTTCCAGCAAGTTGGCAGACCTCATTGTGAGCTCTTCAGCGAGCTAGGAATTATGCTCAGCAAAAATTTTCTTTTTCCTGCTCAAAAAACAAAGATAAAAAGAAAAAGAAAGGTTTAGCAATCTAAACAATCGCTTAGTCCATCTCGGAGTTTACAGCATAGACGTCATTGCGATTGGTGCCTATCACGCCGTTGAAAGAGGAATCATGGTCTCTTGCGCTGGTGGAAACTCTAGTGTCCAACGGTGCTCCCTGGATCTTCACAGTCGGTGCCAGTACAATCGACAGGGAGATCAACGAGGATGCTAAAATAGCAGCCAAGTAAGTATAACAGATGATCAAAAGGTGATGGAAACTTACTCTTGGCTTCGTGCTTTCTGTGCAGTCGTAAATCACGAATTCTCAGAGGAACAACGATTCCTTACAAGCCAGCACCTCTCGTAGCGGAGTTTTCGTCAAGAGGTCCACACACAATCAGTCCGGATATCATCAAGGTACTCGAAAAACATACCATGAAGCTTGTGACTTATCTCGCGTTGCAGCCGGACGTTACCGCTCCAGGAGTCGAGATCTTAGCAGCTTGGCCAAGCAATATCCCCGACACTGACAATGGAAAGGAAGTGTTCGTGGAGTACACTTTTCTCTCTGGAACTTCCATGGCGTGCCCTCACGTCAGTGGCACCATCGCTTACTTGAAATCCATTCACCCAACATGGAGTCCTGCGGCGATCAAATCAGCAGTCATGACCACAGGTAAGTCGAGAGAAAACAAAATAAAACTGGAGACTCAAGCTATCACCAAAGCCAACACCAACAAAACAATCGTCGATCCAAGCACTAACAAGGCAGCGACTGTTTTCGACGTTGGAAACGGTGAGATCCAACCAGCAAAAGTAGTCGATCCAGGACTAGTCTACGACACTGATCCTCTCGACTATATGTAACTCGGGCTATACCTCCAAGCAAATCCAAAACATCACAGGCGACAGTAGCAGCAAATGCCCCAAGAACGACACCTCTTTCAGCCATAACTATCCCTCCATCGCAGTCCTCTTGGATGGATCCAGCAAGACGGTGGAGAGGACAGTGACCAATGTGGGAAATCCCGGCGCGACCTACACCGCTTCCGGGGAAGCGCCAAGGGAATCTCGATCTCGGTCACTCCCAGCAAGCTGAGCTTCACAAGCCCGGACAGAAGCTGACCTACAGCGTCACCGTCTCCGCCAAGGGAACCATAACGGCGGATCCCCAAGCGCCGAAATGGAGCTTCTCGGATCTCACATGGGAAGATGGAGGGCATAATCGAAAGAGAAATATTTCTAGGGTTTAACTTTAAATTACCCTTAAACTGCATGTAAATCTAAATTACATCTCAAAAAACATAGAAACCGTATTAAGGAGTTTCTCTAAGGGAGCAACTGAAGTAGGTAGAGTCTTTATTTCTTTTGAAAATTGTTGACTAGTTGTATACAAATTATCACAGTTTTCTCTCAATTTGCAAAGGGCATAGCAAAGAAATTACAATTAATTACATGGGTTTGTATTTGAAGCCCACAATACCTTCAATTTAGGATGTTTTAAAAATGTTTTCTGATGGGATTCATATAATACCAAATTACAGTCACTTTGAAGAGAAAGAAATGTTTTTCCTATATCACAATTTCTCTTCTTATTACAATATACATTAGGAGACCAAACCATAATTGAATTATCAGAATACAGTACAATATTCCCATCCATTTCTATCTTAAATTCACAGTTTTTAAAATTTGAAGATCCTTTATACCATTTTATAGCATTTCTTACATATAAAGCAAGAATACAATTTAAATGTAAATATAAATAAGCTTTATTATTTGGTGATAATAAAAATTCAGTAGCTTTTAAGGAATTGTAAGGCATATTACTAATTAAAGTAGTGAGATAAATTCTACAATCATGTAAATTATTGGATATAGTATGTTGAATTTGTGGTAATCTATGTGCAGAATGTTTTTCCATAAACTCAATAGCATAAGAACCAAATACTATTCTAACAAATCTTGCACGTAAATTAAGAATATTATTACGATATAAATTTAATAGAGTAGTCAATCTATGTCTTACATTATCACCATCATCGTGTTCATATTCAACAAGATTTGCTCCACAAGTTGTATCAATAAAGTTTCCATTTGAACTATAAATCCATATTTGATTTGTCATGCTTAAAGGACCATATATATCATCTTGTATTGTATAATCATATTGCATACTTTGACCTTTTGGTAACTCTCCAGATTCAGTGTTATTAATCATTAATTCAATAGCAAGAATAATTAAATTAACACTATCAACTGTCATACTATTTTTTCCACTATAATTTATAGTTGAAATAGTAAATTTTATGAATAATATTAAAAATATTAAAAACATTATTTCAAACATAAGTGTTAAATGATTTAAAATAAGATTTAAGCTTGGTGAATCAATGTCATTTAAGATTATGAAAGGAAAAACTTTGTGTAGATGACACCACACAAATGACCTGAAGTTACTACCATACACACATTTAAAGGTTTTTAAGTTGTAACTTAGCCATTAAGATTTTTTTCTCAAAATCTAACAATTGGCTAAATTAGAAAATATAATTAAATAAGTTTATATTATATAAAACTTAACTTGTAACAACAGTGTCAATATGTATTTTAAAGAATTAAAATACTATAATAAGATGATGGACAGAATTATCTCAGCTTTATTGATGATCTGGCAGTTAATACAATATCACCTCTATCAAGGTAGTATTTTAGGGGACCCACTCTTGAGAATCTTAATGAAAAATAAAAGAAGTAAGTTTTATTTATTAATTTCTTATTTGTAAAAAGTATATTACAATATTTAGAGCATATATTTTAATTTTAATTAATTTTAATAAGAAATATTCATAGAACGCTTTCTAAAATTCGTTTTATTAAAAAATTTTAAAATACAAAATGCTCTGAAACATATATGAAACTTAAGTTCCTTGAGTTGCAAAATCAAAACCCACTCAAAAAAAAATTCTAAATATTCTAAAAGATGAGCTGAAATATTTTTTCATTTGATTATTAGTTATTGATAATAAATATACCATTTTTATTATTATAATTAATATTGAAATTGATAGAATGTATCCTAGACTTAAAAACTATGTTTAATCTAGTTTCCCTTAATACCTTTGGTTTTCCAACCAAAAACTGAACAAATAATCATTTATCAACTAGTATCATTAGTAGTGAGATCTCTTTGGGATCACTATTTAAATCTAGAGAGAATTGAGAGTGAGTTAAAAATTGAGTCAATTCTATATAAATATTTTATTACACTTATAATAGTATATGGCATTATAACTATACACTTACCCTTATACCATCCCCTTCTCTCAGAAGGATGGAAAATAATTATTGTTCTTTAGTTGATAGTTCAGGAAAATGAGGTATTGGTGGATATATAAGTAGTGTAATTTATTCCTAATCTCTTTATATGAAGCATTTTACATGTATAATTTCTGGAGGCTCAAAGTTTTATGCTAAACCTTATAAATTTATGACTCAATTTGCTATATAGTCTTTTTCAACTAACAATGAACCCCTTACATAAACTATATACTATAAGACAGGTAGAATGAATTAACACTCGATCATCCACTCTACACTTCATAAATAGTGACAATTAATGTTGCAGTACCATTTTTATCCAACTGCTCAAATGTTTATCAAGTTCCACTAAAATAAATGAAGGAATGATTATTAACTATTAATCCCATTACCCAATGTTAATAGTTTATAGCTATCACAAAGATAAACTCAATTTTATTGGCAAACTAGGATCATGAGTATATAAGACTTTATATAGTGAAGAAACAGTAAAACTTTGCACTTCATAATATAACTATACCAAAGAAATGTAAATAACTATCACATTCTAATTGAAAAGTTATATACTTTGCCATCATCCCCTTGAAGGTTTTAACAAATCATTTTATCAAACTATTTATTTGTGGATAATAAACATTCACAAAAGTGTGGCATATCCTTAGTTGATATGTTAATATATAAAATGTCTCAACCATAAATATAGTACTATTAAGCCACTTATTAGGCACACTCAAACTCTCTTATATTAGCATCCTTCAATCAATATTATAAGCATTCATGCTCAAGATGAAAGGATAAATGTAATTAGTGTATACCAAAAGTAGAGGAGTTAGCAAAACATCCTTGAGTTCTATAAATACCTATTTACAGTTTTACATTAGATGAAAGATGATATCAATGACTCTAATAATGTTTACAATGGTGCAGTACAATAAAAAATATAATTAATAAGATATTGCACTTTGCCAATGAAACACTATGCATTATTCATACACTTCAGTGTAGAAAAATTTAAAACAATTATAAGCTTGTCAAAATTAATTTGCAAACCTTCATAAGAAATGTAAAACCTAAGATAAGTGGTGTTTTTAGATTTTATAAACTACTTTAGCTTCAAACCAACTTTATATAACCAATCCAAACCTTATGTACATCATAAATATGTTCTTCCCACATCACCTTCACTATTTAGTTTATACAAGTACTTAATGATGGTATTTGGTTTGAGTAATGTTTTAGTGACTTTCTAATATATGGATAAAGTTTTTTATAATATGTCAAAGATGATCCATTAATGATGTTTTGATCCATTCATATAGAAAATAATTTTAAAAATATTGCCAATACATAAAGGTGAGATCTAACATGGTGAGCTAATGGCTTTGTTTTAAACGAGGAAGTGGGTACATACTCAAAACTATCATATCATTCAATGGGTGATAGTTGATGTTGAACCAAATCCTTTTATCATACTTCATAAATAAGGTTTATATAGTTAACAATTTCAAACTTTCCAAATAACACCCTTCTCTAACATTTCCTTAATATTGGCTCACAAGATTTTGATCTCTTTTGGTGATTAATACTAAACATAAATCTTGTTTAAATGAACATCTTTAATTATAAGAAGATTGACATATTGCAATCTTTTCCCTAGAAGACATATGAAAGTCGAAGAAATCAATATACTTTTTTTTGAGCCAATCAACTATAATACTATAAAGATTATTGAGGGAACATGAGAAGAGCATGAACAAATGGTAAGAAGTAATAATGAAATCCAAACATCATCCTAAAAATGATAAGTGGCACTTACTATGAATTGATTAAACCAATAATATATATCATCTTTAGAATTTCTATAGAAAAAATCCAACTAGATTTAAGGATTGGTAAAAGGAGTAGGAGGAAGAGAAGTTGCACCATATGTCATGAATATTGCTATCAATTGTGTTTAATTGTCTAGTTACAACTACATAACATTTAGCAATTATAGCAATTATTACTCCATAAATAAAGGATTTACTTACTGTGAGAGGAGAAAAAATTTAAAAAATAAAAGAAAATCAATGATGCTAAAGCTAAATCTAAAGAAAAATCACAAATCTGAACACTCTTAAGAGCCTTACCTCCACCATGCTGCGGACAAGAAAAAACAGCTTCCCTGCTGCCAAGGGCCAGGGAACGTATTTGAAACACTTGAGAGGGTACGGGACAGTCAGGTGCCCACCTTTGTGGTTCCTGTAGAAGCTAGAGAGCTCCTGCAGGGCCAGCCTGGTTGCCTTGCAAAGGTGAACGACGGACATGTCGTGCTAGTGAAGCAGCAGCAAGTTGAGTCAGCGGAGTGACGCACACCTTGCCAACAAAAAAACGGCACTGATCCGAACGAAGGGCCCAATGTGCTCGATCAGCAGTGCAGGATAACGAGTCAGGTAGAACTTATCCCTGTCTCCAATCTGCCCAGTAGGGCCTCACATACTGCGGGCCTTGCTTGCCTGGGTCACACTTGCTTGCGAATATCCCAACTTTCGCCTCCAAAGCTGTCAATAAAGCCCGCAAATCATGGTGGCGGCAGCTCAGCCCCCCAGTGTTGAGTTCGTTGATAAAGTCCATTCCTGCTTTCCATAACTCGGCGACTTCATCCTTGTAATCGTAATACCGGGAACACTTGACTGCCAGCTTCATGAAGAAGACGATGTCCGAACACGTTCCCGAAGGCCTCGTGAGCAAGCGCTGCTGGAAGCGAGGGCTTCGCGTACGCAGGCCTGAAGTTAAGAAACTCGGGCAACGCGCCATCTTTCAGGTTCCCATCTTCGCCCATAGCCTGGAGATTCATGCACACGAACTCGTCATGCAGGAGGGAGCCAGCATCTGGACTTCGCGAGAGCCCAATGCATCCTCATCATAGATCTAGATAAGCTTCAAAATAACAGAGCTCTACCTACCTTGCAATTTCGTTGTCATCCGAAAGATATGAATCTCCAGCGAAGAAAGATATGAAGCCTCCAGGGAGCTTCCGAGAGCCGTTTCCAGCCTCCTCCTTTGCAATCGCCTCCTCTAGCCCACTTCCACCTCAATGAACATATCAGTTGCTCCAAACCTGACTACTCAAAGTGTCTTTGATAATCACCACCATTGTCACAATTCTATCATCTGTCTATAGGACAATCTTATGAGCGCCAAAAGTGAAACAAAACAATTTCGAGTGCTCTGCCAATTTTTCTGCAACATCATCAACTCCACAAACTCAATCGCAAATATAACTCCAAGTCACAGAGGCAACCCCTTCTGGTTGAAGAGCAGGAGGAGCTCTCCTGCTTGGGATGCAGGCCCCTTGGAGACAGCAGAAACCCATGATGTAGAATATTTCATATACTCGCCAGAATATTCTATACTTGTAATAGTTTAAACATTCTTGGTCTCATCTCCCCGGGATGTTCTTTCTTTGATGGCGAAGGTAGCGGCGAATGATCGATTTTGCCGGTGTGATTCGGGCGATCCGGTCCAGCGAGAGCGTCGCGCAGCTCCGCGCCATCGATTCTTTCATCGTGAGCAGCAATTGCCACAGCCGGTTCGTCGCCAATCTCCTCGTGGACATGTATGGGAGGCTTTCGTGCGTGGAGCAAGCCCAACTGGTGTTCGATCGCATCCCGGATCCGAATTCCTACTCGTGGAACGCGCTCATCACCGCCTACGTGCGCAACGGGCACTTCGATCGCGCGCGCGCGGCACTCAACATGATGCCGCATCCAGACGCCGTTTCCTGGACCGCCATGGTCAATGGCTATACGCTCGCGGGACACATCGACGAGGCGAAATCCATCTTCGATACCATGTGCCACAGAGATTGCGCGGTGTGGAACTCGATGATAACTGGATTTGC
Source organism: Selaginella moellendorffii (assembly GCF_000143415.4). Lineage (NCBI taxonomy): Eukaryota > Viridiplantae > Streptophyta > Lycopodiopsida > Selaginellales > Selaginellaceae > Selaginella > Selaginella moellendorffii. The sequence continues at coordinate 217,846 of NW_003314301.1, read as the reverse complement.
CCAAGCCGGGGATTTGCACAAAGCGAAACAGTTCTTTCATTACATGCCGCAGCACGAGATTCGATCGTGGAATAGGCTAATCACTGCGTTCGCGGAAAAGAAGGAAACATCAATAGTTCATCAAATTTTTCACCAAATGGAAGAACGCGACGTGATATCCTGGACTGCTCTAATTACTGCGTTTGCCAATGTGGGGGATTTGCTGAAAACCACCAAAACCTTTGATCTCATGCCACAGAGAAACGTGGTAACCTGGACAGCCATGGTACAAGCTTGCGTAGAGGCTTTTCAACTAGAAAAGGCTCGCGAGGTGTTTATCAAATGCCCCGAGCGGAACGTTGTTACGTGGAATGGCATGGTGCAAGCAAATGCCCAAAAGGGGCATCTTGACACGGCTATGTCTTTGTTCCGAAAAATGCCTGCCTGGGACGTTTTCACCTGGAACGTAATGATCTCAGCACACGCCGCAAATGCCCATCTCGTGGAAGCGCAGAGTTTCTTCGAGAGCATGCCTCAAAAGGACATGGTTTCATTGAACTGTATGCTCGCGACTTACACGCAGCACGGCCACCTCCACCAAGCTCGAGAGTTGCTGGATCTCATGCCAAACCGGAACGTTGTCTCCTGGAACGCGATGATGACGGCCTACGCTCAAAATGGGCACCACCATCAAGTCGGGGAGCTCTTTCGGAGGCTAAACCTGGACGGAGTCCGGCCAAACGAGGTGACCTTCATCAACTTGCTCGTTGGTTGCGCTCATCTCGGGCTCCTCTCGCAGGGGCGCGACCACTTCGTGTCGATCAAGCCCGTGTATGGCGTTCCTCTCGTGCTGGAGCACTTTTGTTGCATGGTGGACCTGCTGGGACGAGCTAAGTTACTGGAAGAAGCGGAGGAGCTGCTTACCTCGATGCCGTTTAAGCCGGACGTGGCTGCGTGGACGACGCTGCTGAGCGCTTGCTGCAAGCACGGGGATACCGAGCGAGGCGAGCGCGTCGCCCAGAGGATAATGGAGTTGAACGTTACGACTTCCGGGCCGTATATGCTCGTGTCACACGTCTGCCGAGAAGATCCTGCTTTAGATGAATATGAGTAGGAGGAGATGGATGAATGAATTCTACCATTTTCTCCAAGGCTTGTGCTTCTCTGGAGTTGTTTTACACTCTGCTCTGCAAATAAAAAAACCAGTGTGAGTGACATATGAGATGAAAGCAGAAAATCGCTACCTGGAGAGGCCGCTTAAGGAACTCTTCCGGCCAGGAGTCTGTTAACTTGTCGTGGAGGCTCCCATGGATGTAAGTCCCCGGAACTTAGGAAGAAGCTTAGTCTTTCTTGCCAAACTTCTCCTTTTGTGAGCGATCAGAGAGACTTCCCACAACGCTGTCAGCTGGAACTGGCTTTGGAGACCGGCGAGGTGGCGTCCTGTGCCTGGGAGATCTCATGGCCTTGCTTTGCTCCTCAATGTATTTCTTCATTTTAGCTGCCCTGCCTTTGTCTCTCTCTTGAAGCACAATGGCCAGCTCCTTCTTGGACGCGACGAGCTTCTTCTCTAGAATGGACATCCTGATCTGGAACCTGAGCTTTTGATCCTTGAGGCGTTGGATCGACTGCTCGGCTGCCAATCCACGCCTTCTCACGTCCTTGCCCTGCTTCAAATACCTCTTGCTGGCGATGGATGCCTCGCTCGTCTTGAACCGGCAGATGGACAGAGAATGCGTCACCTTCTGAAGCACATTGGATACTTCCTGCAAAACTTTGCTCGTTTCCATCAGCTAGAGATCGGGGACAACGCTGGAGATACCGTGATGTTGGACTGGGTTTGATAGTTGGCTGCTTCCAGCTGTTCGTTCTTCGCTAACATTTGCTGAATCTCCTTGTTCTCGGAGTTGATCCGGGTCTGAATCGTTGCCAGCTTTCTCGCCACCCTCTGCAAGAAGAACGCTTCCTCTGCAAAAACGTCTCGCTCCATTTCAAGCTCCTGTTCCCTTGCGAGACAAAAAGAAATTAAGGGCTGTCTATCCCTGTCACGAGACTACTAGGCACCTTGGTGTGCGTTCCACGGACATCTCTTCGCAAAAGGCAGAGCTCCTCACTTTGGAGCCGGCAAGCCCTTTGCAAGTAGCTGATCCTTGTCTTGAAATCTACGTTTGCAGCCAAACAAGCCAGAGAGTTGAAGAGCTTCGATCAAAAGGAAATACAATTAACATACCTTGGAGTTTCTCGCGAAGAAACGGTGAGTCGTAATCACTGAGGGCGTCGGCAATTCCTTTCAACTCAAGATCCAATATGTCCCTCTCCAACTTCCTGTAAGTTGGAAGAATCACAGCGAAAGAAAACAAGATGTGATGAAATGACAAAGGAAATGGTACCTATTCTCGTGCTCCACCGCGGAAGCTAGAAGCTTCTGCTTCTTTTGCTGCCTGTTTTGCTCCGCCACAAGCTTCTTCAACTCGACAAGCTCTTTGACGAGCGTCTCTCGATCGAGGCCACACCTGGAAGAATCGCTCCCTCTCGACCGGCCGGAAGCTGGAGACCCGGCAGGCATCGGCTTCATCCCCCAAGCCGAGGAATTGAGCGCAAAGGGCTCGCCAGCGGTTTGGGGCCGGCTCAAGTTCGCAGACCTCGGCGTGACGACGCGATTCCGCGGAGAATAGGGGCTGTTTCGATCCATTCTCTTCCTGGGGCTCGACTGGGGCCTCGCTGGTGCCGTCTGTGGCCTGTGCGAGATCGCGGTAACCCCTGCCGTGTGTGGCCGCGACGGCGCAAACGGCCGCCTCTTGCGAGGGGTGTTTGCCGTCTCCAATCCTCCTCCCAGTGACAGCCCCATGGCGCCGCTTGCGATGGACGCGAGAAATGCCCTACCTCAAGATCGCTGCCATGGCGCTGGGATCCCCCGGCATTGTCATGGAGCCCTTAGCCCTAGCACCACACGAGCCCTAAAATTTAAGTTTTCCCGCTTCAGCAGACAGTGAAGGCAGTTATTTACAAGCGGACCCGTACAACGAGCCAGCGGCCGTACAAATATTTCAGGTTTAAATTATTTAATTGTTATTTTAAATATTTTAAGCAGTTGAAAAGGTAAAGTTCTTTATTCAATCTTATTCTTGAAAATTACAGAAGAATCATTGCAAAAGCAAGCTGATTAAGTCTGCTTGATGAGGTCCCTGAGCTGCTGGATGAGCTTGGGATTGATCTGGAACGCCCTCTTGATGACGGCGTCATAAATGGGAGGATTGGATGCAAACACGGCTTTGGCTACCTGGGTGACACCCGGATTCTGGGAGTTGAATCCCGCAAGAACAACAGCCGGTGTCTTCCCAACGTTGAGCTGGAAGTGAATGAGACCACGCGGAAACACAAAGAGATCCCCTGGATGCAAAGTTTGAGCGAAGAGTGTGTTGTTGGTGGTGCTCACGAATCCAACATAGAGTGTTCCTTGCTGGAGGAAGAGGAGCTCGGTTCCTCGGGGGTGGACGTGGGGGGGATTGACACCGTATGGAGCATAATCAATCCTCGCAAAAGAGACTCCAAGAGTGTTGATTCCCGGGAATACGCCAACATTTGCATTGGTGACTATGGATCCGAGCTCGTTGTTGGTGTTCCCGGGGTTGCGGAGCCCCTGGAACATGAAATCACTGGCTAGAGTTGCCGCAGCAGGCTTGCAAGTGAATCCATTGACGATGGTGTTGCTGTTTTCGTCGCGGACACAGAAATCCTGGAGGGCATCTTCATCTGAACCATGGACGAAAGCAATGGCACAAATGGCAACCAGACAAATGGCTAACTTGTAAGACATCTTGTATCTTGGCAGCAAGAGTTTAGCTGATTGATCAAAGCTTTTGATATTTTTTGCTGTGATGCTACTTGATTGACGGAGAATGGAGTGAGGAGAAATGTGGAGTTTGCTTGAGTTTATATAGTAGTTGTCACCGACTGGCAGTGTCAAGCACTCCAGATCTGACTTGGTCAAGCATAAAGATTGAAGGGGACAAAGAAGGATAACACGCTAATTTCACTGACTTGATCAAAACCATAGCTTGGATTGTTTCAGTTTGATCGGGTCGTGGTCTCAAACCATTACCAAAAATGAAAGAACCAAACCAATTCTCAAAAATCCAAAAAATATAATAATTAACGAGAGAAATTCTTTAATGCTAATATAATGTGGTGATATTACACCATAAATTTCTTGAGATTTTGCTGGTAGCACGAATATGAATTCGCATTGGATAGAGTCTCCTTCAAAATAAAATGTCAGTTTGAAATAAATGTAAATGGAAATTAGGGCTCTTACACAAATTTAGGGTTCTTCGAGATAGGCGATGGAAGCGGATGTGGCGGCTGCCCATGCCGGGATAGCGCATTTCTCCCACCTCGCCGGCAAATGTGAGAATCTTGGGGCATCCAGCTGATTTTGCCTCGAAATGGCTGCTTTCAATCGATTTGCGCTGTTGGGCGACGATGAGGACGAGGATCCTGTAGCGAAGTACAGCACGGCTGCCACCGCGGCGGCGCCTCCAGCTCCAAGCAAATCCTCGCCCAAGAAGGATCTCCATCATGCAAAGCTTCCTTCCAAGCCTCTTCCTCCGGCCGAATCCGGTAAGTCCTCTTCGATCTGCGAGCTCTAAGCGTTTCCGGAAATTTTCTTACTGCTCCAGTGAGGGCTGAGAAGGAAGCCCAGGCCGGTCGTGGCCGCGGCCGTGGAAGGGCTGGAAGGGGCCGCGAGAATCTCGTGGCTGGAGGAGATTCTGCCAGTGATCGCGACCGTGATCACAGCGATCGAGGTGGTCGCGGAGGAGGCCGAGGGGGTTACTACAACAGGAGCTTTGCTTCCGACGGTGAACGAAGTTTTGATGGTGGGAGAGATCGCCAAGGACGAGGTGGAGGAGGTAGAGGAGGCTTCTATCCTCCAGATGAGCAACGCAGCGGGGGCGCGCCACCGTAAGCTTTTCGATCTGTTTTTATTTTCCCTCTTCTCTGTCGCTCACTTTGTTTGTTCTTCGTGAAAACTAGAGAGGTTGCTGGGAGCAAGTTTGAGCAAGTTGTAGCTCCTCCTCCGGATGCCTCGCAAGAGACTGACAAGAACACCGAAGACAAAAAAGAGGAAGCACCGGAAGAAAAAGTAAGTTTACTCTTTCCTTGTTTTTTTACGAAGGAGATGGCGTGTGAATGGAAATGGTTTTGTCAGGAGATGACACTGGATGAGTATGAGAAGATAGTGCAGGAGCGGCGCAAGAGCATCGGGGGTCACCAGAAAGCCGAGGAACGCAAAGTGGAAGCCGACAGTGAGCTCAGAGCGATGCAGCTAGTGGACAAGAAGAACGATGCCGACGTCTTTATCAAACTGGTCTGGCGATCTTTTGTTAACATTTACCAGGATCTCGTGATCTCTAACACAATCGTCCAAAACGCACAGGGATCTGACAAAGATAAGCTCAAGAAGAAGGACGCGGCCGAAAGAGACGAGAAATCTAAGAAGGTGCGCTGTTTCTTCCCTTTGTTCTTGTCGATATCAACAATCGATTCTTCTTTAACACAGGCAATCAATATCAACGAGTTCCTGAGACCAGCTGATGGAAGCCCTCGCGGTGGAAGAGGGCGAGGACGAGGGAGTGGATTCCAATCGCCCTCTGGAGCTCGCTACTCGGCCGCTGGAGGAGGAGACGCTCTAAGCCCGAGCATCAACAGCCCCCAAGAGTTTCCACAGCTGGGAAAGAACTTCGTATCTTAATGTAACTTCCGTCTTTTCCATCAGACAAGTACATATAGAATCTTCCTGCATTGATTCCATTCTAAAGTTTGTGGTTAAGCTTACTTTGACGATCGGGGACCAATGCTGTGACCACGATTGGGAAGCTCTGGTATGGTCTGGAAGAGCTTGGGATTCTCAACAATAACCACGTTAGTGGCAGTGATTTCATGTTCCAGGGACTCAGGGATCCTGGGAACACCAAGTACAAGCATCGTCACCAATGCAAATGTTGATGTCTTCCCAGGAATCAACACTCTTAGAGTCTCCTTTGCAAGGACAGACTCCATAGGGTGTCAATCCAGCCTGAGCAACCAAGCTCCTCTTTGTCCAGCAAGGAACACACTATTTGCTCAAACTTTGTGGGCTGGAACTTTGATGCATCCTAGAGTCACTCAGGTTGCAAAAGTTGTCTTTGTATTAAATCCTAGCATTCCAGATCATGGAGCACCTCAATTTGTTTTCTGCTTAAATCTTGGTATTATTCAAAATTTGATGAGTTTAATTCATATCTTTCCGTAAAGCATAAGATCGAAGGTATAAGATGATTGTTGATTTCTATAGTGTTAAAGAACCTATACTGGAGTCTCGTACTTCAGTATGGCTTCTTCTCCCATTTCTCAGTACAAAGTGTTTTTTAATGTGAGTCTCCAAATTTTGGGAGCCCAGGAAGCACATTGTAGCGTGCATGGTTATAGGAATACACTGTCATTGTGGATTTATTGCCCTTCTAAAGGCCAAGCCATGCCACAACCGGGTATTGCCCTTGATTGCGACACTAAAGGCCAAGCTGTGATCTCCTTCTGCTCAAGGTGCTCAACTTGATTGGGATCTTGAAGGTCAGTCTCTTTAAATCGCCTGTCCCTGCTCTTTGCCAAGAAACTCGTGATTAGCCTTCAGAAAAAGAACTAGGCCTAAGCGCAAGAAACTTAGTGGCCAATAGGTTCATGCAAAAAGTTCTAAAGCCATTCTAATGTCCATGAATCTAGGCTTCTGAGCAGCAATCTAATTTTATTCCACTGCAATCTGTAGACTAGTAAAACAGAAACAAAACATGCAGTTTGGGAACAAGCCAAGACTTCAGAAGGAAGGTTGTTAGTGTCATTAGGTGTGCTTATGCTGCCCAATAAGGGGGAACAATCTAACTCATAATAAGAATACTAGAGTTCCAAATAGAGATTTAAGGATTTAATGAGCCCCTTAGTTAGACAGATTTAAAAAATCATGTTCACTATAAACTTTTCCCAGCCAAAAAATAGTGGTGCCTTAATTCTTAGTTTGCAAGATCCAATTGGGTTTGTAACTATCCTCCTATTGCTTTGATATAACAAAGTTTTTACTAGAACCAAGGCTATAAAGCATTGTGTTGTGTAAATTCCACTGTGTTGTGCCCAAGTGGGAAGATTCCTTCACAAAATTGCTTAAGGACATCCTATTGTCAATAGTCTCCAAAACTCTTGAAAGCTTACTAGCACTCTTAGTTTTCTCACTACTGACTAAAAACACTCTAAAAACACTTTTAAATGCTTTTAAATATTGTTAACTACTTCAAGAAAGGTGAGGCCTAGCTTAACTCTTCCTTGTTTCCTTTTTATATTTGGCTCTCTAAGGAATATTTATGCATCTGTCATACCCTAAATGCTGACTGTTTCTAGGGTTTTACACTCTACATACTCCAGCCACCAAAACAACAACTTCCTTTCGAAATTTATATCACGACTAGCACAAAGGCTCTTGGAGTATGCCTTTGCTAACATTCAGAGCCTGGCAAGCCACCACACCCAACATACTATTCCTCACATTCATTCAAGGAGATTGAGAAGAAGTACATAGATGCAGAAAAAGAAGCAGTGGCTATTGTTTACACCTTGGAATGATTTTGTCACTTTCTTGCTGGAGCCCGTATCCATTTCCATATCTATTTTAATTTGTTGACCTTTCTTTTACAGTGACCAGTTCATGATCCTTGTACTTTATCTTGGATTGTGACCATCCAAAAGTTCTAGCCAACTTTTCATACGCAGCGGAAGCGTGTGATGGATCTGAGCAAGTTCCTAGTTGCTGAAGCTACCTCCTTTGTGGTCCAAGAAGCATTACAGGACATTGTAGTGTACCTAGATTCAAACAAGTTCCTAGTAGATTCCTCACCAATGCAATAAAAGGCATTGGAGATCTAAGCGGGGTTTTGCCTTCTCGATGGACACCCTTATAAGAGGACTTCTCAGGACATTTTGTTGCGGTGTATGGTGAACATGAGGTCCCTAAGCTCCTTCATGCTTTCCACTCTTGTGCGGGGCATTTCTTGGGACAGGTCACAGCACAGCTCCTCTTGTGCCATGGTTACTTTTGCCCTTGGATTGACTAGGACAGCTTGGACTATGCAAAGGCATGTAAGCACTGCCAACAATTCAACCCTTGGAGCTATGTTCCACATCTTCCTTTCCAGCTTGTCACTTCTCTGGGTCCCTTTTTCGAGTGGGGACTTGACTTTGTCAGCCTGATCAACCCACCAAGCTCAAAAGGATAGCACTACATCGTTGTGCTGACAGACTATTTCACAAAATGGGTTGAGGCCATCCCTTTGTGATAGGTAGATCAATAGTCTACAGTGAAGTTTGTCTATGAGTACATTGTTTGCCAATTCAAAGTTCCTATAGTTTTGATTTCCGATCGTGGCAACGACTTCCTTGGATAGGTGATGCAGCATCTTCTCCAGCAGCTGCAGGTCAAGCATGTGAAGAGCAGCAGCTACTATCCTAAGTGCAGTGGCCAGGAAAAGTCCAGCAACAAGATATTGAAGGCAATCATCTCAAAGCTTGTGGAGGATCACCCAAGGTGTTGGCACGAGCACTTGGTTACAGCATTGTGGGCCTTTTGGATGTCTTTCAAGACATCCATCTTTATGACCCCATTCTCTCTTGTCTATGGGATAAAGGCTATGCTTCTAGTGGAGATTTAGGTGCCATCACTCTCACTTTCACTTTGATACGCGGCAATGATGTAGCTTAGCGATGAGGACAAACTTCATGCATGTGACTTGGAGGTTCTTGCCTTGGAAGAATAGCGATGAGACACGATTGAACATCTCTTTCGATGAAAGTAGAAGATCAAGTCAGTGCAGTCTGCTAAACCATTCAAGGATGGCAATTTTGTTCTACTCAAGGAATTCACACTACCTTCGAAGTTCTCTCCGTGCTGGATTGGCCCTTACTTTGTTTAGCAACACATTGGAGGTGGAACACACGTGCTAGTAAATGCTGATGGATGTGAGCTCCCACACACTCACAACCACTTTCACCTCAAACACTTCATCTAGTGACGTGTTCCTCTTATCTTTTTTTTCTTTTGCTTCCTTTCTTTCACTTTACTTTCATGGTTTATTTTTTTACTTTTAGAGGGTGTTTCTCCATTGGACCATGGCTCTTGCCTTGGATGTCATGCTCAGGCTGCATTGCCATTTGTATAGAAGTTCCTCACTTGGCTTGGTTTATGTTCCAAGTTTTTTGGCCCTTCCCTTACCATTACTCTACCCCACACATTCCTCACACCCATTCCATATCATCTACATTCATAGATCCATCACCAATCACTCCCAACAGTATTGCCCGCACTTACCTCTAGATGCCCATCTTGCATCTTTCATTCTTTCGCCATCATCCACATCTTTGTTTAAGGTCATATTTACACCATACTTGGGACATAAATACACACACTAGCAGCAAAAGACATCACTTCATTGGATGTGTTGTTTTTTAGATATCATTCTGACCATTTGCTGATGACGTGCTAGTTTTTCTGGAGCAACTTTCTTCCAACCAGGTGAACCTATTCACTCAAGGCACCTAAGTGGATTCTTAGGTGAGGCCACAAAAGCTAAAGCCACTTTCTCCTACTCTAGCACTCAGTGGACACATGCCACCTCTCTTTACTAGCGATCTAGCAACTATGCCATCTTTTTTAATTGCAATTTTCTTTATTCTGACACATCAGACTATAGGCCTGACACTTTCAAACATGGCCACCTTCTCAAAGTGCCACCACCATCTTGGCACTCCACCATATCACTCCATCTTTTATCATTTCTACACTTACCACCTTTGGGCAATGCATCCCCTCTTCTAGCTATCTTTCTTTCTCAATTTCAGTCAGTCTTTAGAGCATACCTAAAATCATCATGAGGCTACATTTGCATATTACACTTTCTTGAGCCGAAATCCAGGTATGGGTTAAGTTCTTTGGATACTCACTCTTTTTCTTCTATTTTTTTTCTCTTTCCACACTTTTTCTTTTACATCAGGGTCTAATTTGACTACAGGGTTTCCCATTGGATTTTCCTCCCTGTCTTTAAACTTCACACTTACCTCTTTTCTTTCTTTTCCCACTTTATTTCAAAGTTTCTACCATTTCACACAATTACCAACATTTGGCATTAGCAGTAGAGATACACTCTACACTCTTCGGAGGGTTTTCAAGCATCTGGAGTCAATGTAATCCATCGTGGTTGCATGTTAAGGCATGGCCACTTAGAGAGTGTGAGAGTGAGAGAGGGAATATTCTCATTTCTAGAATATTTTTTATCTTCCTTGTATAAAACTTTTGCCCCACAAGGGCAAAAGGGGGGCATTTGTGAAAAGCATTGGAGCATTTTTTATATTTAAGTGAGCATTGGGGGAGGCACCCCTCCTTCCCCTAACAATTTGAACAAATGGTATAGTGTAACTTGGTCAAGGTAACCAAGTGGGAAGGACATGTAAAAAAAATGAACTATGACAATGCTATGGTATAGTGAGTCCAAGAAAGTAATCTCTAAAAAAGACATATAGGATGGTTGGAAAGTTAGGTCATGAAGAAGAAGACTTTTGATAATTGCAATAAATACTATGTATGGGCCATGGATAGAGGCCATAGTAAAAAATGCTAAAGATGCTCACTAGCGTTAAACACCCTTAGACTTGGCAAAGCAAGAGCCTTTACTATGGGACTAAAAGGATACCTTAAGGATGAAGGTTGTGATCCTATATTGTTTGGTGCAAAAATCAAAGGATATGAGCAAAAATCTAGTGGCTAAGAATGGGCTATGGAAATCATTAGAAAGAATTGAAAAGACAAGTTAGATGAGAAATACCCATGTTTGGGTCCAAGATGAAGTGTCAAGAAGGACTTGGAAATATGGCAAGTGTTGTGACATATGGAAGTGTCAAAAAGAAGTTCGAGATGGAGACTGAGATGGAGTCTGAGGTCGAGTCCAAGATGAAGATCGAGAACAGGTCCAAAATCAAGGCCAAGACCGAGGCCAAGACCGAGACTGGGTTTGAGTTCGGGGCTAAAACCAAGATTGAGTCCGAGTCCGAGTCCAAGTCCGAGTTCAAGTCCAAATCCGAATATTAATACAAGTCAAAGGGTGAAAGCCCAAAGTGATAATCTTTTGGGAGGGTGCAGCTGCAAGGGATTCCAAAAGCATAGTAGGGAAAGTGTGGGGGTTCGACTCTAGTGAAACTAATTTGGCTAGAAAAGGCCATTATGACCTAGGAAGGTTATACCTATGTGTTGGGTGATGATATTGAGGAGCCCAAAGTTAGAATATAGATAGACAAGTGGGTAATTTAGTGAAATGTTTAATAACCAACTTTAGTTCCCCTAGAAGATCAAATGGTCAATACTCCCAATCTAAGTGTGGGTGGCACTACCTACTTCGATACCTAGTATGGCTTATTGGAACTTTATTCTAGCCACATGGCTAGGGGTCAAAGGTGTAATTAAATGACTAAAGTATAATGGAAAATTTAGTCACTTACAATAAAGAAAAGGATGGTGACATAAATTGGGCCTCACCTCTTTTTGGAAAAAGTTATTTAACAACATTACAATATTTTTGTAAAACTTAAAATAGAGAGTGTTTTCCAAAGAGATCTTGTGGTTTGCTAGTGGCAACACAGTGGCTCTAAACTTATATGTGAGAATCCACAACTAGCTAGTGGCAACACAATGGCTTTAGAACAATGATTTTGATTATTCTTGAGGAATTAAATTTTTAGTGTTCTCTTAAGGGGATTGGGAGAGTTTAAGAGAGATTTTTAGAGCAAGAGAGAATGGTTCATAGCCTACTAACAACAATACAATGACCTTGAGTAAAGAAGAGTATTTTATCTCTTTTTTCTAAAGGTGTATAATAGAGGCAAGTGTGCCTTGCTTGTCAATGGAACCTGCATCTTGCCACAGTGGCTTGTGGCATGGGCAAATCAAGCAAGTTTGATTGTTATATATATATATTGTACTGTTTTAGTGATTCAAAAGCTTGTTGTTGGATCTCACCCCATATAAATGGAATGTTGTGTTGTAATAGAGCTATCAAAGGCCGTGAACGTGCAGCATAGTTATGGAGGAAAAAATGAAAGAAACTCATTTGCCTGAGGAAACCACAAAGCTACTTCAAATTGATTGACAGGCACTGATCCATAATCTCCTGAGCCTTGGGTATCTGGGGCTTGATTCCATCTTGTGAGACATCAAATCCTAGCAACTAGCCTTCAGTCACCTTGAACTTACACTTTGCCGGGTTCAAAGAAAACCTGTGTTGTCGGCAGTGAGTGAAGATCTGCTCCAAGTGCACAAGGTGGCCATTGAAAGAGTCAGAGGTCATGCACAAATCATCTATATACACCCTCAAAGTGCCTCTAATCAAGTTGTGAAAGATGTGGGTCATAAAGCGCTGAAAAGTAGCTCCAGCATTACACAAGCTAAATAATAGGACGTTGAAAGCAAAGACCCCTAAGGTGTCCGGAATGCCATAAGATCTTGATGATAGGGATGAATGAATATCTGGTTGTACCCTAGAAAACCATTCATGAAAGAATAGTAATGATGTCTAGCCATCTCATCCACAATTACATCGATAAATGGAGTTAGAAAGTGACCTTTCACAATTGCTTTGTTCAAGTCTCAAAAGTCAATGCAAAGGCAGAGATTTCTATTTGCCTTGCATGCAGGGATAAGGTTTGCCCCCCACTTTGAGTTCTCCAAAGGGTAAATAAAACTAGCTACCAAAAGTCACTCGATCTCCAACTTCATATCTGAGTGAGTTGCCAAGCTGAAACGCTCATCTTTTGATGGATTGGTTTGGCTGACTTTGAAAGCACGATGCTATGTATGATTGTGTCCATGGGGACCCCTAGAAGCTGGCTGTAATCCCAAGTGAACACATCCTTGAAATAGTGAAGGAGGTCCAAAAACTTTGCTATATTTGCTAAAGCAAGTGATGTGGTGATAAAGACTAGGTCCTTGTCATCACTTAGGAAAATGGTATGAACCCTAGAGTTTGGAGGAACTTTGGGCTCAGAGGGCTCATCTATCTTAGATTCCTCCTCGACCTTGGAAATCAAAGAGTTGGGAGAGTTTTTTGCCTCTTGTATCATGGTGATTGCTTGTTGTGATAACTTGTCTGCCCAAAAGTTTTCTTCATGAGGGACATTTCAAAAAGTCACTTGAGATAACTCATCTTTTAGGTTGATTGCATACTACCATAACTCTTTCAGGTTCTCTTTGCAAACCTAGCATTCTCCAATAAGTTGGCATATAATGAGTTGTGCATCTCCAATGAAAGTGGCTTGCCTAAACTTGAGATCAATGGCCAACTTCATGGCACTGATAGCCGCTAAGTACTCTGCTCATTAGCTGATGTTGCTGGCAAAGTGATAGAGAGGTCGGCTACTTTGTTCTCAGTAGAATCAATCATCCAAACTCCAATGCCGGCAACCTAGTTTTTGGGACAAAAAGAATCCAAGTGTATTGCATTGAAGATTTAGCCCCAAACTTGGACTTGACTTTAATGGAGGATCTTCCCTCACTAGTAGAATACTTGGCTTCAGTCCTTGCATTGGAGATCACACACTCAAAGCATCAGAAGTAGAGAGAGTAAGAGACAAAGGCCTTGAATCCAACAGCAATGTTCTTACTTGACTTGCCAGAGATGGGCTTGCCAGATGTGGTGTCCCTAGCATCTTTATTTTGAGGAAGAGGACACTCCTATGATTACAACTTATTTCGATAGTGTGTATTGGGGGCTTCATATTAGGAAATTCTGAAGTCAAAGAGATATAGCTTGCATGCAATATATTTTATTGGCTTGATTCTTTCTGCTAGTTGTTTGCCTAAATGTTACCCTTCACCTCCAAAAAATGGCATGACAAAATACACTCTAAGTCATTGGCTACAACAATTTTAGTGGAAGATGCTAGCTGTGTGGCATCTCAGACAATTGCTGAAGAGAATTGACTTTGTCTGCATCATGTGAAAGATGGAACTAGTCTAGAGTGACTGTATCATCAAGCTCCATAAAAGAGAGTTGGTCCCATGCAAAAAACAAATCAAGAAGCCCTTCCTCAATCAAGAAACACTTCAAAAAATCTGGATGTGGAAGCTAGCACCCTATAAGCCTTGCCATCAAATAAAGAGGGCGTGGCTAGAGGCTCGGCTTTACTCTCAAATAAAGAGTGTGAGACTGAGAGATGTCCAAAGCTGTCTGACTCATTTCCAACGATGTCAATCACATTACATGAGAAAGCATCCATTGCATATATGGGCAACTACACTGCCAACTCAGGGAAAATCTCTATGAGCTCAGGGGGAAAGTGTGGTGTGGAGACCACCTTAGCCTGAACCTTCTGGGTGTGCTGAGAAAGAGCTTTGCCATAGTTGTTGAGAAAGGTGGTGATATAGATTCCATTGTTAATTTCCATCCTGCCTTTTGCACTATCGATGGTGCAATGGGCTGCAGCTTGCGAAGAGCAGCCAAGGATGATAGAGTCCTTCAAATAGGATGTTTGAAGACGCTGGTAGTCAACCACAAGGAAATCTACCTTAGAAGTAACACCTTGCACCAAAACCTTGACACCACAGCAAATGGCCATTGGAGGAACAATGTGATTAGCGAAGGTTTTGAGCACAATGGAGGAGCACTCAGTGATCTGTAACTGTGTTGAAAGGGCAGCTTCAAGAGAGATAATATTTCTCCTAGAACCAGAGTCAACCAAAGCATCCATCTTGCAAGAGGAAGTATCAATCTACATCGGGACGAAGAATGGACCAGGATCTCCACCATATCTTGTCATGTCGACGATATCTACCTCTTAAAGAGTCCTATAGAGGGTGCTCTGTGGTGTTCCTAATCGTGAAAACTCCTCCAAATGTTGGTTGAATCTAAGGACAAGGTAGAACATTTCTTGGAGTGAAAAGGTGACAGGAGTGTCAATTAGCTGCTGAAGAATTACCTCTGGAACATGAATAGCTGTTGGTAACATCCCAAGAGGAGTAGAGAGTAGTGACTTGAAAGGGATCTTACAAGCCACCCTCTATGTCATTGGATTTAGTGCCGATACAAATTCACTCTCAACTGATGTCGGGGGATCTATGACAGGCTGAGCGGTTGCCTTCTTCTTTGCTTGGGCTCAAGTGGCTGTGGTTTGCTACTACTATCTATAGAGTTCCTTGGCTACCAAAATCATGTTGACCGATAAGGTTAGTACCTTGCCTTTGCTTGACAAAGGGGCTGCTTTGATTGCTTGTTGTTCCAACTACTCTTGATATGTCTCTGGACCATAAGATGGTGTGGAGTTGTCAGTGATAGGAAGTTTCTGGACACATTGAGAAGGTGGAGGCTAAAGCTCTGGGTGAAGCTTGGAGCAACGCTGTGTGTTGTGTGTGTTCGTCTCACGGTGAGTGCACCAATGGGACTTGAATTGGCATTCCCGAGTTGCAACAGTCTCTTTCCTAGACTCCACAAGCTCTTAGAACAATTTGTCATAATGTGACTGTTGTTGAAGAATGATCTCCTTCAGTTGCCACATCTTGTTGGCAAAGTTCTTGATAGCCAGAGGTGTATGTTCAATGGCAATGGGCTTTGGTATTGATGGACAAAAAGCTGCACAAGGTGACTCTAATGGGGTGATGGTTTGGTCAAAATCAACTTTGGCAATCCCTAAATCAACAAGTAGCTCTCTTTCCAGCTTCATAGCAAATAAAAATGCCTCGCAGCAAGACCTGAATGTCTTCTTTAGAAGTTTTTGCTACAAGTTCCCGCACAGACCCACTGTGAATGCTGTGATCCCCTGCTACTCATCTTGGACCACTCTATGATCCCAACAATGCTTCTAGTATGCTTAAAACCTGGTGATGTAGTCGGGAATAGACCTGTGAGCACCCTATTTGTCGCGAATGTGACTTCGGGTATCGAAAGTTACCTGTCGACCAGTCCTTACGGACACTCTTTCCTTACTGCCACGATGGCAGGAGGTCGGTATTGCTGGACCCTTTATTAGTCCCTCTTGTTCAAGTGTTAGTAAACTGGACTTTGCATCTGTACTTGGCCGGATGAGCATAAGGAAGGAATTCCTAAGTGTCTATTTAGCTGAGCATACTCGGCCCGGCTTGTTAGTTCTCTTTTGCTCTGTCTTGCACTGGCTTGACAAGAACCCTCGCGTATTGAGATTGGTCCCTCAATATCGCTACATGATAGCTTACCGTGTCTGCCAAACACCCTCGCTATCATGCCCTTTGTGTTAGTCTCCTTTCGGTCCCAAATGCTATTTATGGCAAGTGTCCAGATTTGCTCATTTGGCATATCTACGGAATGTAGAGATCGGCCTGAACACAATGGTGTTCGTCCCGTGTCCAAATTCGCAATCTAAGGACATTCCATATTTAGTAAGTTTTGAGTTTGTCCCAGAGACTAACTCCTGGTACTAAGGGAAGCTTGGGGTGAAAGCCCAAAGCGTGTGTTCCTCAAGGGGGGGGGGGGCTATGGGGGGTTCCAAATGTATAGTAGGGATAGTGGGTAGGTCGGGCATGGCCGACCAACCTGAGGCATAGTCTAGCTCCCGCTTGCGTGCCTGTCCTTGTTCTGCGTCCGGCTTGGGTCTAAGCCCAAGTTCCATTCCATGCTAGCTGGTGGAGTACCCATATCCTCACGTTAGGCCACCGGTATGCCGAAATAGTGCCAGACTCCGTTTGGCTCCGTTTTGCGTGCTGGTCCTGGCATTGGGATGCTGGTTGCTTTAGGACTATTCCAAGTCGCTCCGGGCTCTTGTCCCTTCGCTCCTTGGGCTATATGCTCGGGAGTTGCTCCGTGGTCCGGTTCCATCACTCCTTGGCGTCATGCTTGGGAGTTTGGCACCGTTCCTTCGTTCAGTGGCCCAAGGCCCTGAACCTCGGGTTCCTATGGACACGTGGCATGGACACGTGGCATGTGACACGTGGCATCTGTCACGTGGCACAAAGAGGGTTTAGGTTCCGCTTCGTGGTGTTATCCTATGGTAAATCACCATAGGATAAAGGGTCAAAACCACATGCGCTACATTTGGTATCAGAGGATGAGTCTCAGCGAGTACTATTCAGTGAGATTGGGCAACTAGTCTCGTTGCATACGCAGAGATGAAAACGATGATCCGAGTGGGTACACGTTTTGGTGCAAAGACTTCGCATTGGTTCCTTGGGATAGGTTTTGGTTACCTTTTCGTTCCATATTATGTGAGCTTGCTCTTGGGCTCATAGGGTGGACTGAGTTGTTCCGTTACACGAGTTTGCGCTTGGGCTCGTGAGTGAGGCGCATTAGCAACTCGAGGTTACACTTTGAGTTGGCAGAATTAATGTTAGCCTATTGTTGGTTCCATGAGTTGTTCCATGTACCATGGGTGAAAGCAAACCTCCCTGGGTTTGCTATGAGTGGCAAATAGGCTGGTCCGTAGCTGTTTAGCACGGCACTAGTGGATCCTTCCTAGGTATGATTATAAGTGGATCAATCAAGACTATAGGGATTAGTCTATTGGTTCAAGTAATCATGACCGTGCTCTCTCATAAATTTTTCTTGGATTGAACTGAAGGCAGTGCGAAAGCAAGCTTGAGGTTTAGTCAAGATGAGGCCGGAAAGAGAGTCGTCAGGGACAAAGGATCAAATACGTAAATCATTTTCTCTTCTTGGAAAGATGATTTGCAACGAGGTGTTAACTCATTGCTTGTGTTCACATCATGCAATCAAGAGTCCCTATCTTGGTGCATGTTGGAGATGGTGGTTTTACAATGGTGAGTTGTGGGATGGATAGCGGTGAAGCGCTAAACCATTTTATCTAAGCTTGCTATTGGAAGACTTGGGTTGCAATGCTCAATTCTTTTCCAGGGAACCTTGCTATTGCTCCTTGAGTAGCTTGGTGTTGGAATAGTTTTGAGATTGGTCAGGAAGAGAGTGGCATAAGCTTGTCTGTGTTGTGAACAAAAGTTAGTGGTGTTGGGTGTCGTAAATCTCTATTGGTGGAGTGTGGCATTTATGTTGCATTTTGTCGAATCGAGTTGGCATTTGATACTCACATAAACGTTTGAAGTAATGACATAAGCCTTGCTCATTGTGTTACTCAATTGATGATCAAGTCATTGTGATTTATATCATAACCATGTGATAATGAGCAATGTGTTTACGAAGTTGCTTGGTTAAATGATGATCAACCCCAAAGTGGTTGATGGAGAAGCTAGTCTACTTGCACGAAGTAGCATTGTAGTAGCTTTGACTGGATTCTCTATAGTGGTCCATTATGCTAAGCTTAAGTTGGTACCTTGTTTCCTTGAGTTTGCCCATTAAGTGTTGGAAAAGGGTTGTAGCATTCATTTGCTATAGCTTGTCGGTTGATCCGTTAGCACTTGGAGTAGATTGTTGGATGGAGAAGATGTGTAGTTGAGGCATTAACATTGCTAGCACTTGTGTTAGTGGAAGTGGCATTGTTATTTCAAGTGATGAGGAATTTTCCTTGGACCTTGATTTTTCCATGTCATTTTTCTTGTTAGTGTTTTGGCTTCACATTGGATCTTGAAAGTGATTGAAGAAGAGCGTTAGTGCAATATGGATATCCGAAGATGTGGTCTTCGTGATCAAGCTTTGGATGTTCATTTTGCACTTTGCGGATGTCGGATGTCAAAATGGGTAAAGATGTTCGATGCTTAAGCATATTGATGGATCATGAGAATCTGTGTTGAGGTAAGCCTATGTGAAGTTGTTGGTAGGAGGAAGTTGGTTGAGTCTTGAAAGTTTGCAATCCTGGACTGAGAGTCATTCTTTCTCTAGGATGGGAAATTTTCCACAAATTTTCTTAGACTTTTCCAATGGCTGATCTATTGATCATTTTGTCCGAAAACCATTCCGTTTTCGAAGGCCAGTACAAACTAGAAAAGGGGTTGGAGTTGACTTCGGTTAGCTTAGACCTTGGTAGATAGTTTGTATGATGCGACCCGAAAGGGATGCTGACCTTTGGGGCTAAGGCAATTGAGTTGGATAGAGTCTGGAGTTAGTGTAGAAAAGTGGCCGCTGCACTTTTCTAAGAAAGGTGACTCTTATGCCTTTCTTTTGTAGCATTATGCTCGGTGGCAGGTTGCACCTTGCATTTCGCTAAGACTCTATGAGAGTAGTGAGCTCTCACTGATCTTGACTTAGTCTTGGTAGCCCTGCACCTTGGTTGAGAATAGTGATGTCCAACTTAGTTGTTTGAGGTTGAGATGTTGGTACCCATACTATAGCTTTGTCTATGAGGAGGTTGTGTACCGATGTGAGTTCATCTCATGGTCTTCACTTTAGTTTCGACTGAGTGTTGATCATGCATAGCTAGCCTCTTCAAGGCATGCTCAGAGCTAGTGGCTAAATGTTTTAGTGAGCTTATTACGGTTGAGTTGGATTCGAGTGGTCATTTAGTTTGTGCTTGTCCATGAACTTTTATCTCATGTTTGAGGTATTATGTTTATGCTAGATAAGTATATAACTTGATGACAAGAGTTGGTGTTTGGGTCTTGTGAAGGCAAGTTGAGGAGTGATTGTTAGTTGCTTTGCGACTAGTGATTACTTGTAGTCTTCATCAAGGGCCGTTAACACTTGCTTTGCTCGATGATGATTTAGCAGTGATGGGCTTGCTTTACCGAATGGTGTTGCGGAAGATCGTATCGTTAGACTTACATGGGTTTTCCATGTTGGCATATCGACTCTATCTCTGTTGATATCATTTGGTTGCATTTAGTTCGTGGTGTTAGATTTCATTAAGTCTTGGACGTGGTGAATCACTCCTTGATGAAGTGTTATCTGTAACTGAGTTTTGTTGAAGGATTGGTCTCAAATACTGACTAAAGTATCTTCGACTTTGGTTAGCTTGGTTGCTGGAGAGTTTTGAGTGGTGATTCACTCGTGCATTCTTCTAGCTTTGTTTTGGTATTGATGGCATTGAAGTGATGCTTTGTCATTGATATTGTTGATATTGAGATTTCAGTGAAATGAGATGTCTCTCCGCAAGATTGATGTCGAGTTTCGTTAGTCTTGATGAAGATAGTGTTGATGATTTGGCTGTAGCTTTGTGTTGTTAGCATTCGTGCAATTGCTAGTTAGCAACTGTATTGACGTTCAAATGAACTGAGTGGCAAGTTTGGGTTAGTTGTGTTCTAGACAAGATTGCTTAGTTGAAGTTGAGCTTTAGCTTTTCCTTGAAAAGTGATTTAGTCGTGAACAATGCTACCTCTATAAGAGGAAGAGTTAGTGATTGGCATTGAAGTGATTGAATCCTTCTTGGATTTCAATCGAGATATATCAATCATTAATGATTTTTCTTGTGCTTGTTATGAGGTGAGTTACGTCTTGCTGTAGATGGATTCATGGAGGATCATTTGATGATCACTTGTTGAGCATAGCTTCGTTATACTTAGCTTTTGGATTGATGCAGAAATGCTCTTCATTAGCTTTGGTATTATGAAGTTTGGCTTATGGATGTGTTGAGGAAGATATTGTGGGTTGCACCATGATTTCTTCTTTAGCATTGAAGTTAGCTTCTATGTGACTCGTGATCATTGTTAGACAAGACTTGGCTATAGACTTCTTTGAGCTTTTGGTTCTTGAGTTTTGTGCTCATTGTTCCATTTGTTTGAAGTTGTTGGGGGAAGGCATTTTAGCTCATTAGCTTCGATTGAAGTTAGTTTTTGCATCTGGCAATCATTGGTGATGATTGACTATCATCTAGGGTAGTTGATTGTCTTTATCACAAGTTTTGCTTGATTATTGATGGTTTGGAATTATTTGCTATTCTTCGGGATGGTAGATTCTTTCTTCAACGATGATTATACATCACTACATTGATGGGCTAATTGACGATCTTTCATGATAGTTGGTTGTTCTCTTTGATGGCTTTTGGCTTTTTGCAATACCACATGTTCTTTGTGGTTTGCTCTGGATTGGTCTCTTGGGTTTAAGACATCAGTAGGATGTTGCTAACACTTGCTTAGGCAACTTGAGTTCCTTGGTATTGTTGGCTGGGATCTATTCAGATTGGCTTTTGTGATAGTTAGCAGGCATGAGTGTTTGTTGGTCTTCCCACATTCATTCTCTTCTGTTGATTATTGCTCGAGTTAGTTTTGATAGATTTGGATGTTATTTCCTTTGGGTGATACATTCGCGAGCATTGTGCTTGTTAGTCAATGATACTTTGTGTTCTTTGAGTTCTCTCTAGTAAGTTGTTGGCTTACTGTTTGCTATCTTTGGTAGTTAAGTTTTATCATTGCGTTTACTTGATGATATACTTGCTATTGAATTTTGTTGGATGGTGCATCCTATGTTTTCCAATGATAGTGATCTTGGTGGTTCCTATACTGTAATACTAGTTTATCGGATGATAACTTACTTGGAATACTTTTGTGTTCTAATCTAAGCTTTATTCCCTGATAATTAAATCTCTAAAATATCATTGTCTATGACTTTGATATTGTCCATCTATTGATCTTTGAGTTTGGGCCAGTAATGGGCAGACTGGCTTCGGCACTTCGTGTGCATGGTGAAATCTCTAGTCATGGGGTAGCTACTGTCGACTGGTCACATAACCCGCCTCTCTGTTGATGTTCCTTGTTACGTTGAAAGGGCGTGACCGTGTAAACAACTCTAACTGCCTGTTGACAGTAGTCTATCTAAACCTTACCGACGGGTTTGGTTTCTTTGCTCAGGAGGGTTGGGGCCTCTGGCTTCTCTCTCTATGTTCCTGCGGGCAGGGCATATCACACTTTTGTAGCTAGGTGACGCCCAGAGCAGCAAGGGTGGCTGACTCCGTTGGTCATTTCCTTGTCGGCGACGGCCGGGAGGTGTCTGAGCTGGTAGCGCATCCGCGTTAGACAAAGAGGTTACCCCCTTAACTCATTTAAGTTGGTGCATTTCTCACATAGTGTGAGTACCGTGAACTTTTTCTGGAGTTGTTTCCTTGGCGGTATTCTAGACTCGAGTATGCATTGACGAGGACGTCGATCTTCCCCAAGGGGGGGAGAGTGTCGCGAATGTGACTTCGGGTATCGAAAGTTACCTGTCGACCAGTCCTTACGGACACTCTTTCCTTACTGCCACGATGGCAGGAGGTCGGTATTGCTGGACCCTTTATTAGTCCCTCTTGTTCAAGTGTTAGTAAACTGGACTTTGCATCTGTACTTGGCCGGATGAGCATAAGGAAGGAATTCCTAAGTGTCTATTTAGCTGAGCATACTCGGCCCGGCTTGTTAGTTCTCTTTTGCTCTGTCTTGCACTGGCTTGACAAGAACCCTCGCGTATTGAGATTGGTCCCTCAATATCGCTACATGATAGCTTACCGTGTCTGCCAAACACCCTCGCTATCATGCCCTTTGTGTTAGTCTCCTTTCGGTCCCAAATGCTATTTATGGCAAGTGTCCAGATTTGCTCATTTGGCATATCTACGGAATGTAGAGATCGGCCTGAACACAATGGTGTTCGTCCCGTGTCCAAATTCGCAATCTAAGGACATTCCATATTTAGTAAGTTTTGAGTTTGTCCCAGAGACTAACTCCTGATACTAAGGGAAGCTTGGGGTGAAAGCCCAAAGCGTGTGTTCCTCAAGGGGGGGGGGCTATGGGGGGTTCCAAATGTATAGTAGGGATAGTAGGTAGGTCGGGCATGGCCGACCAACCTGAGGCATAGTCTAGCTCCCGCTTGCGTGCCTGTCCTTGTTCTGCGTCCGGTTTGGGTCTAAGCCCAAGTTCCATTCCATGCTAGCTGGTGGAGTACCCATATCCTCACGTTAGGCCACCGGTATGCCGAAATAGTGCCAGACTCCGTTTGGCTCCGTTTTGCGTGCTGGTCCTGGCATTGGGATGCTGGTTGCTTTAGGACTATTCCAAGTCGCTCCGGGCTCTTGTCCCTTCGCTCCTTGGGCTATATGCTCGGGAGTTGCTCCGTGGTCCGGTTCCATCACTCCTTGGCGTCATGCTTGGGAGTTTGGCACCGTTCCTTCGTTCAGTGGCCCAAGGCCCTGAACCTCGGGTTCCTATGGACACGTGGCATGTGACAAGTGGCATCTGTCACGTGGCACAAAGAGGGTTTAGGTTCCGCTTCGTGGTGTTATCCTATGGTAAATCACCATAGGATAAAGGGTCAAAACCACGTGCGCTACACTATTGGAACAAAAAGAGATTAACAAGTAGTCAATTTATGGGTTTTCTTCGATGAAATGTTCCCTAAAGGAAGCAAGTAGCATCTAGAAGTCCATTCGGTCCTTTGAGAGAAGAGAATCTACCCAAGTTGCCTCTTTGCCTTCAAGAGACTGCAAGAAGTAGCAGCACATACAATCATTATCGATGATCATGTTTGTGGTGTAGTAGTAATCAAAGTGATTAATATGTGATGTTGGAGAGACTGTTCCAACACCTGAGAAGGTTGGCAAATCACTCCCCTTCTACAAAACATGGAGCTGGGTCAAGCTAAAGGTGGCTGTGCCATACTCATATGTCACTAGAATCTGCTAAGGATGAAGAAGACTCAGCTCGAGAAGGTGCCGTGTCATATCTAAGTTGCCTTTGGATGCTAGAGAGTTTACTCCACACCTTAGGGCTTTGAGATATGGTAAAAGGGCGCTAATTTGCCGCATGTCTAGTCTGTACCGACATTAAATACCCTAACACTGCAAATGCCCAATCAAGGCAACTGGGTCGACAAGAGTAGTAAGACTATAGACTTCTCCAAAGCATAGAAAGAAGAGCCCCTAGCCAAAATAATTGGCTAGCTAATAACCATACTTTAGTGCAACTTCTTCAACATCTAAGATACACTTCAAAGCACATATAACCATTGACTCTCAGAGTTAGAGTAACGACAAACAACTTGTGTTAACCAGTAACCAGTAACCCCCTACTCCCGCTCTTACTTCAATATTTACTCTAGCACCAACTTTTACTCTTGCACCTACTCCTGATCCTGCTCTTGCTTTTATGCCTTCTCCTACTCCATGAAGATTGCTTCTTTCCCAAGAAACTCTTACCAACGTTTAGCCCAAAAGAGAAAAATGAGTACCTTGGTCTCAATCCTTCACCATTTTGATTGCAAGAAGGCTTATTGGAAAGAGCTTAGTCCCATCTACCACACTACTCCAAGAATTTGCAATGAAAATGCCTCAATATCCTGCGAGATCCAAGAAAACATAGCTTAGAACACTAATTTTGTGGAAAAACATTTGCATGTCACCAATCCAAATCAATACCAAGGTGCTGTTAATATTTTCAAAAAGCTTAGGACCAAAAGCACCTCCAAAAATAAATGGCATCCAAAAAAAAGCTTGGATAAGCACTCTTATCTAGTTGGAGAAGAAAATCCTTTTGCATGCCATAAATTTTTTGAAATCCAACACTAAAAATTACTTTTACTTGTAGATCCAGGCCAGATCTACAAACCCAAATGCACTGTCTTAAGAAATTGGGTTAAGAATCTAGGCAAGAAAGGAAAAACTCCAAAATGTTCATTAAATTGAGCCAAGAAATGTTGTATATCCTCAAATACTACACAGTTTGATAAGTGCCATAGCTTGCCAGAAAGAGGAGCTCAAGACCTATCCAACATGCCTAAGATCAAGCAAAACCACCACAAGACGAACAAGAAATTACTTCTCAAAGTTTGCAGTTGAAAGAAAAAGAGGGAAATGATGCAATAGAAAGCATTAGACGTTACACTGGGTTCACTATTTATTGGGGGAAGCAGGGGTATTTGCCCGAACACTGGCTCAAACACAAGAGCCCCCCCCCCCCCCCCCCCCGCTTTCCCGCTTGCCCTTATAGAGCAAAGGTTTTATACAAGGAAAATAAGGAATATTCTAAGAATTCAAACATTCCTTTTTCCCCTCTCACACTCTATAAGTGACCATGCCCTAACAAAATCACTACTTTGAATTATGAATACCGTTCCTTCACCCACCAAGGAGCTTGTCCTTGATTATCAATGATAGGGCTCCTATATAAATATTTTAATGGGTTTACTAATAGGTACTAAGTTTACTAAACACTAGTGCACTAATTTATACCCAATGCATGCTACGAATCATAATTTAGGAACTTAATTCCTCCAAACTTCCAAGTCCTCTCACTTAATAAGTCTGTGATCATGTATAGACTCTTCCATAGGCCATCCCTTTTGAGGTCAACACCTTCAACTAGAGTTTTTGTTCCTTCGATTTGTTAATCTTGCTTAGCAAGTCATCTGACTAACATAACATAGTTTTTATATATAAATGTGAAAGTCCTTAAATATCAATTTTTATTTAAAACCATCTCTTTAAACACTTGTGAACTATTTCTCTAACCTTGATAGCCTCACCTCATAGAAAATTTCAAGACCATGCTTTTGTTGTACTACTCTCATTTTGAATGTTCTTATAAATCATTTACATTTATCTTTTTAAGTACTAACCTACCCAGAATTATCTTTGGGAATTTTGAAGGGATTTGTCCTTTAGCTTGCTAAAGCTTCTTCTTTTGCAAGCTTTTTAATTGCTATATAGTTTAATATGGGTAATTCTATACTTTAGACTCTTTATGACACCATAGTTGTCAATAGCAACACTTTTAAGCACTCATTTGATTCTTCACTTCCAACTTGCATAACCACCCTTGGCTATTCCCTTTGATTTATATTGTTCAATTTTATCCCTTTACTACTTATTTTTTAGCCTTACACGTTTTTTTTTTGGATTTCGTAATTGATCTCCACAGGCTGGAATTTCTAAGAATGGAAAGCGACCAAATGAAATTCCTGATCCGCTCCGAGTTGAGACAGCACAACACCAATGGCAAAGTTGGAGCGTCTGCCTTGATGAAGAAAGGTTGTGAGGGATCAGCGTGGATCAAGACGGGAGCAGAACTGAAGGCTGCCTTGAGTGTGTCGAATGCCTGCTGGGTAGTAGCAGACCGAAGGGAACATCCTTGCGAGTAAAATGTGTGAGAGGAAGGACAATATTGGAGTAGTAAGCTCTATTTCGTTAAAGTGGGAATTGTCATTATCCCACTTGTAAAATAAGGTTTCCAAACCTTTATATAGTATATAAATATAACAAAATTCAACTGCATTGAGGCACATGCCATTTTATTTTAAACAAGGAAATGTCTACTCAATCACTTCTCCTCCCCCTGCCACTGCTTCACCTCTCTCTTCTCCTTGTCATCGTCGTCCAATTTCTTTCCATCCTTTTAATATTGGCTCAGTTGCTCCGAGTCTAGGTGGAGCCCAAGTCCCCATTCAATCTTTACTTTCCCCTTATTAATAAAACAACTTCATAGACTTCTAATAACATGCTGTAACACTTCTAGTATAATGCAAATCCTCTCAAAGAATTGTCTTTTAATATTAATACAATATAATGGCATGGAATTAATACAATGGCATGGAACCCCATCTCTTTGTCTACAGCGTCTGAAAGCTGTTTTGTAGGTAGCCTAATTCGAGGTTCACGACGTCTCCTTGGCACTTGAACTGTATATTATTGCATCAACACATGCAACATCCCATAATATTTTTAAGTTACCTTTCATAAAGTTTTCCATTGGTTCAACTCGTTCCCCTGAAATACAAACTTAGATAAGTGCATGGGGCCATATGTCATGATTGTACCTGTTTCGGAACTCTCCTTATCACTCTCCGAGGCCTCCCCCTCCTCCACTGGAGGCACGTTGTTCCATTCGATTTCCTCGACACGATCTGCAAGAACATTAGTTAATTGCGTGGGGCCACAGGCCATCAAACCTTCAGGTTCTTGTCGTGAGGTCTGCGCTGCTTGCCCTAGTCTCTTTGGAATTTGAGCTGCAAGAAGCAATGGCATGAGAATTCACGTATAACAAAAATGATTGGTACCTCTCGTCCGTTGTACTTGGCTGGTGCTTGCCTGTTTTGCCTTTGAAGAAGTGTCTCCTGCAAGGAATGGCATGAGACCACACGCCATTGCAAATATAATTTGTACCTCCTTTTATCCTATTGCTTGTCTGTTTATCCTTCTTCGACGCGCCACCAGTGCGCTTTTCAGTCCTCGTGTCTGAATATTCACAACGATCTATAATCAAAATGGCGTGAGGCCTCACGTGACCTTACCTTGTGCAGGTTGTGAGCTCGGCCCAACATGGGTATCTTCAACAGTAGCTGTTAACGCCATTTTAGCATCTGGGGGTGGCCATGCTCCTGCATACAGAGCTTGTGAGATAACATTTAAACTTAAAGTGCGTACTCACCAAGTTCGCAGAGAAGATACTGTTTTTCTTTGGCAACTGTAATTATATGCTCCATTGAAGTCACCTCTTCAATGGAGTTTGTCACCGCAACACACGGGACACCCTTGAGTAGTGCGGCTCGAAAGAATAGTCCGCCGCAGTTGTACTCAACAACGCATTTGCCCTTGGAGTCGAAAGCAGGTGACCCACCCGCTATTGTGTTGAAGACCCAGCTGAGCATTTCCCATGCTGCACCTGGAGCTTTCTTTGGATTCGAAAGCTCCATAGCCATCTTCAGTTCCTCAGGCACGGGTAAATTGACCTCCCTTAGATCAATTCGATCGGCCTTGTCGAACGAAGCTGGGAAGTCACTCCAGTCCCACTCTGCTGCAGGACCAATAACAAGGGCGAGTGTGAAGATGCGGACATTTGTCAGTATCTTCTTCTTAGCCATTATCCCATGGATCTCCCGCATCTCCTTGCCTTTCAACTGAGCCTTCACCTCGTTCAAGGCCTTCCAGAACTTGTGATAGGATTCAGAGTCGTAGATCATATAGTGGACTGAAGATTCCACCTCCGCAAGTCCCACCATTAAGTCAATGATGGAGCTGACTTTGTCTGCATGAGTGATCTCCTTGTTTGTGAAGTCCATCACACAAAAGATGTTCTTGACCTGCTCATCTCCACGGGAAACGATGCTCCTCCACCTTTGATCCTCATTCGAATTCACGTATACCCGGTAAGGTTCTCGATAGGCCTCTGCTGCGGGGTCGAGCTGTTTCTGAAGCCGGCGGTCGACATCCCTCTTAATGAAATTTGGATACTGATCCAACTTCTCAGCTTTACTTTTCGTGGCATCCCGCAGCAGATCGATGAACTTGGGGGCCCCCTTCACGTACTCGTCGATGTCTTCATTTAACAACTCCAGCTCTTCCATCATCTCTTGCGTGGTGTCGATGCTCACCCTCTCCACGGCCACTTGCTCGAAGATCCAATCCTTCAATAGTGCACGAGCTCTCAGAGTCGTGCACAAGTCCTCGTATGTCACAATATGGCTGGGAGTCATTTTGGTCTTGTTGAAGACTACCTCACCACGTAGAAGAGCATTAGCCACTGTCAGAAGGTCGTCGTCGTCTAGAGACCGCGAGAAACGCAAGGCGTTGAGTTTCAAATCATTGGGCTTCCGGCCGTCCTCCACACCCATTGAGTTTAGCAACTCCCCGTCATGGTACCTCCTCAGCACATCTACCCATTTGTCAAAAACAACTTTTGTCGCGAGTAGAATGTTATGGATGCTGAGTGTGTCATTGACCCCCAGTGTTTTCGAAAGAAGACTCGAGAATTCCTACAATGGAAATGGCATGAGGCCACATGCTATGCCACATGCAACGAGGCTTACCTGCCAGGCGCTAGTTGCTAGTGCACGTCCTTGTCCTGGTTTTTGTGGCTTCTTTAGTTGAACCCAAAGCTTCCGTGTTCGTGCCAATGTCTCGTGCAGACCCGATTTGTAGCACGTTTCTTGCTTGACATTCTGCGCGTGGGAGATGTATATGATAGATCGGAGGGGCGAGTTGCCTTTTATCAGGCGGACAACTCTTGTCTTGAAGACTTTCTTCACCTCCTCACCCACCATAATATCCACAACTATCTTTTGCATCGCCAAGCTAGAATGCTGCCCGGAGACGGCATAGAACCGGATGTTCTGATTGTCCAACACCTTCCTATTGATCAAGTCTAGAAACCTCGTCTCGCCCTTCATTGTTCGGTAGTAGGGGATCACGTCTGCGATGTCGGGTGTTACTGGACTTGCCAGCATCTTCTGCTTCAGTTTCTCCACCCACTCATCAGATACTAGCCTGTGGTTGTATTTGCTTTGGATGTCGATGTGGCTCACGTCGATTGTATATACTTTGTTGGGATAGTAACAAGTACTATTATCTGCGACGATTTTTGCTGCCTCTTCTTACTCTTTCTGCTCTTTGCGGCTCTTCTTTTTGGTGGGTGTAGTGTTCGAACCCGAGGCAATGGCATCACCGAGTAGCTTCTTTTTTGGAGTAGGAGAGTCGGACGTCTGCTTGAGCTTGACCACCCTTTTCTGCTTCGGGGTAGTTTCCAGATCGACCCCCTTCCCCTTCGCTTCGCGAACTGGAGTCACTCTCAACGGCTCAATGTTGGAATATAGTTTTTGAACATCGCCGTAGGTGAGGTCCGTGGATTCCATGTGATCTTCATAGACCCGCAGCGTCTTTGAAATTGTGGGCCTCTTGGACAACCTCTCCCTAGCTCCCTCTAGGAATTCTTCATAGCCGCTGCCCCCCTCCGGGAAGCCGCTAGGATGTGCAAGGTGGATCTTGAAGGCGGACACTGTCTCTACCACAAGTGCCAGTCCATATTCTTGCATGGAACTGCATGGAGTGTGTGTCACTTGGATGAGGATCCCCATGCATTCTTTTCTCCCACCATCTGTGTTGTACAGCCTCAGATCCTCGCCTTCCATCCCGAAAGTCCAACTGGTGAGCTCCTCCCCCTTCTCTGCATCCACATTGACAGTGGCTGGAAGAAGAACGCAATTCCTCGCCTGTTCAGAAATGCACAACAATTAGAGCTGACAGATGAAAAGCTAGCAGCTGGAAATAACGTGAGGCCACACGCCATTCACCACTGCATCAGATGTCTTGAGGCTACATCCTAAGATGGCGTGAGGCTACACGCCATCTGTAACCGGACTGCACTCGAGAGCCCAATCGGTGCATGCCAATGTTGCTACTGAATGGCATGTGGCCTCATGCCATTTTCTACTTGGCCTAAAAGACTTACCATTTGAAGCCGAATGGAGGCGTGACAATCGAGGCCGGAGTCGCTGGCGAATGTGCACTGTGTGTGCAGCGGATTGTAGTAGCAAGGCTACTCTGCCACTTACAGTTGGAGAGTGGCGCTGAAATCTCCCGGGACGCCAAGTGGGCTGCGTGTGTATGGCGGAGTGGGCGGCGGAGTTGGCGGCGAAGTTACAAACTGGGTGTGTCTTGAAGTGGACGCCGATGCACACGAGCGCGATGCGAGCGCGAGTGGACGCCGATGCACACGAGAAACCTGTAGAGAAGGTAGATGAGCGCGAATGTGAGCGTGATCGTGAGTGGGAGCGCGATGCGAGCGCGAGTGTGCAAGCGCGAGTACGAAGCAAAATGCAAAACCTAACCTCACACGCGCGAAATGTCACGACGGTTGGTAATCCCGCAACGTCATCATTCCTCGGACTTGGGTGCCACCATTAATTTCTGGATCGCCGCGTGCATGCATGCACGTGAAATCCAAAAGAAATCTGCAACGTCATCATTCCTCGGACTGCATGCACACGAAATCCAAAAGAAAGATCATGATTGGGATATCATTTAATACCCTTGCTATATTTATACCATGCATGATTGGATATTCTAAAGCATCTTATATTTCCAAAAATGCCAGATGTTCAGCTAAATAAAGAATGGTATACAATGTCCTTCTTGATGACCCTGCAAAGAAGCATCTCGATCGGACACCACATGAGACCACACGAGCCTTACAATGTTTCAAGGGCATTTGCCATAGATCCGACCGTTATTTTGCTCCAAGATTCTACAGTTTGGTGTGCATTGACCTTTCCATCGACACTGCAAAGGGACATCACAATCAGATGCGGGATCACAAGAAACTAACTTCACTAACTCTGGTTTCACCAAGATCTACGTAAGGAGTTATGAAATGAAAGGACCCTCTCTATTGAAATGTGTTTATGGTCCTAGGGGCATTGTGACATATCAAAGGATTTTTGCATCAAGTTTTGTATTTGCATGTTTATCAAACTACTGAATTGCTAAACCCTAAACCCTAAACATGTGGCAAATGCTGCGTGAAGAAAGATGCCCTTTCTGGGCAAATGCTGTAAGAGGCAGATGCCGAGCAGATGTATCTCAGGCTAGCAAAGGGGACAAACGAAAGCTAGCTATAAACATGACGGGATGCAAATAGATTACTAGGCTGGTCCTGCGAAAATCAAAAACCATAATTGAAAATATTGAAAATGCAAAAAGAAAGGTTTATAATATTTTTGAATTTTAAGCAACCAAAAGAATGTAAGTAGGGCATGTGTTTGTAAGTTTAAAAATGCCTCAACCACTTAAATTCCCAAGTAAATAAAGTTGTTTCTATTTTTGGTACAGGTAAACTTTATAGCGTGTGGGCTCATGCAATTTTGAACCCAAAAATGCACCAAAAAATGCTCGACTAGCATTATTCTTTGAATGGCATGTGGCCTTATATTGCCATAAATGGACGTACACACACAGCATAATTATTCCTTTACACGGTGAATAATCTTGGCGCGGATCGCTGACAAGGCATGGCAAAGTTCGAATCACTGACATGGCACAGCTGGATCGAGGCAAGGACATGATGTGACAAAATTCAACGTCCGACAGCAAAGTCTAGAAGCTACTCAGTTTGAAATTTGTCAGAGGAATCATAAGATCTGGTTTGTCAGAGGATTTGATGTGACATTCAAGTGTGTGTTAATTTTGAATTCTCGAACTCATTCCTAGGTCTATCATTTTTGTGCGCCATGTTCTTGGTTCCGCTGAGCGCAGTGAGCGCTACTTGTGTAAGCGGCGTTGTGAGCTGTGGTTTATGCGTCTACGAGTGGTTGCGGCATTGCGAGTGCCATTGCGAGCGGCAATTTACGCGAGTGGTAGTTTGTGCGAGCGGCGCTACGAGTAGTTGTGGTGGTGCAAGTGGCGCTACGGTACCACTAATGGTATGAGGGCTCATGCCATCTTGGGGCTTGCAAGTTCATCACTAGCATATTGCCAATAGTTTCTTTACCTGCCTGTAGCTGTGTGTTTATCAAGATGGCATGAGGCCTCATGCCAATTTTGTGAATGCGAAATTTCATGTGGGCATGTTTGAATAATGGCATGTGGCCTCATGCTATTGAGGTTGTTTGGTATGTTATGATTTAGGCCATTCTCCAATCATTTTTTGTATGGTCTTACCTTCTTTTCTGCACTTTCAGAATGGCCTCCGCAAGTGCGACGCATGTTCCCTCTGTGGATCTTAAGAACCGTGCTACATGGATTCAGGCAAAGGTGTTTCTAAACAACCCCGAGGGGGAGGTGGTAGCTGAGGGCTTAGCCACAGTTGTCGATCCAAGAGATGCGGTTGCTAATCAAGAATTGGGCTGGGATGATATTGGAGTTGCGATTTTAGAGGTTGACACAGAAGAAAACAGTCTGACTATTGGAAGCATTGTGCGGTGGAAATTGAGGCATTTAGTGTTTGAGAATGTGAAGGATTCACAATCAAACACCACTACAACTGATGACAGAACATCTCTTCATGGGAAAAGAAAGTACACCTTCCTAAAGCACAGCCAAAGGGATCTGAGCAACGAACCGAAAAGGCAGAAAATGGCGATGGAGGTTCGAATGGTCTCGACAGTTGCTTGTTGCAAGAGGAGGTGCTGTCAACATGCTGATTGGGATGCTATTGAAGAGGAGAGAGCAAGATACAAGACATTTTCCTGGAAGGCAGCTCGCAATTTTGTGTATGAGGCATTACGGTCATCTGTTGATGCTTCAGAACATCAGGTGGGGGGCATGGTGTTCCAGAGGGGTTTGGTCTGCATGAAGGCATGGAGAATCATTTATGGAGTCCCTCGAACCACATTCTACAGAATCAAAACTGAGTTCGAGGAACAAAGGGTTCAACAGGTAGTCCATGGGAACGACGGTACTCACAAAACCAGGGGTCATGTTGTATATGGAGAGGCAATCTTCAAGAGGTTTGTCGAGACATGTAGCGAGTAGCAACCACATAAAACCCGCCTCTTGGAAGATGGAACTCGAGACACCCAACGAGTTCTCCCTTCCATGTATACCAAGGGGGCCATATTGGAAGATGTGAATCGGGAACTCCAGAGTAATGGCTACAGAAAGCTGAGCCAATCTAGATTTAGTAGATTGTGGAGCAACAGGTTCAGGGATGTGAGTATAGGAAAGTACTCCAGCTTTTCAAAGTGTGACGAGTGCACTGCTATCAAAATGGCTTTGTCAAAGAATTCTTGCATCGCTCAAGAGCGAGAGAAGTTGGTTAGAAGGCGGCTCGACCACAACATCGAGCAGAGAAGCTGCAAGACTGCATATTATCATAACAAGATTCTCTCCATGGAGAGACCTAACTCTTACCTCTGCATCATCCACGACAAAATGGACCAGAAAAAGACGTGCTTACCTCGACTCAATCCTGCCCCCAAGGCAATCTCTTCATCCATGCAGCTGCCTGTGTCTCTGTTTGGCATAATCGCTCATGGGCATGTTTCCCAGAACTATGGGAAGTTCTTTGTACCTCTATGGGGTGGCGGGGGTGCAAACATGATGATTGCGTCCCTAGCAAAACACTTAAGGTCTCTGCAAAGTGCGCAGACTGAGCTGAACGGCCAACCCTTGCATAAGGCCCTTATCGATCGAACCCCATACAGGGTTCAGCTGGAGGAGGAGCAAAGGCTTGCAGTATCGTGTGGGGCCCCATGCCATCCTAGTGAATATGTTGGCTGTCAGATTGTAGGGTTATCACGTGAGGCCTCATGCCATTCTGACGAGGCTGGTTGCCCAGTGAATGCACAGCCTCATCCAAACGAAGCAGAATCTCAAGGAAGTTCTTGCGGCCGATGTGGCCTTCCACCCCATCTTCTGCTCCAAACAGACAATGATGGCAGTGAGAACAAAAACATGTACGCCTTCACGTACTTGGCGATGCTTGTTGCCAAAGGCATATTTGAAACGGTTACACTTGGCTTTCTCATGGTTGGGCACACTCATGAAGACGTCGATGCCATGTTCAGTCACCTGGCAGAGTCCCTCCGGCAATCCAATGTCCTCACCCTCCCACAACTCTACGATGAATTCCAAAATTGCATCAAAGGCACTGTTGAAGCTGCACTTGTGACAGAGGTTCCAGACTTTAAGGGGTTTGTAAGAGGCCACATCAGAGATGGATCCGAAACGCTGATTGGCCACTCCAAGCCTCTTCAGTTTCATTTCAGCATGCGTGACGGTGCTCCAGTGATGAGGTACAAGATGAGAGAATGGGACACAGTGTGGCTGCCAGTGAATGGCATTGAACTCTTCAAGAGAGATCCCATAATTGGGGAACCTATGATTCCTCAGGGTTCCCCACGGCCGATGCACCCGGATGGACTCAAAGACTAGGAAAGTATAGTGGCCGGGATTAGACAGCATATTGCCTTATGGAAGAGGGGGTTGGTGTTTGATGGAGAATCCTATTTTCAGAGGTGCAAGCCTTTGCTCGAATACTGGGAGAAGATTATATCTGCTATCCAAAATGGGCCAGTTGTATATGAAGAATTGGAAGAGTCCTTTTGGCCAGAACCCAGAGCACCAGATAGTAACAGAACAATGTCCTCTGGAAATGCAGTGACAGATAATGATGTTGAGGATCACTATTGTGGGCCGAGGAACAAGAAGCCGGATTTAGCATTCAATCCAGTACAGGTCTGCAAAGGAATGGTCGTGCTTGTCAGACCCAGTAATAAAAAACAAATGATATGGGTGGGGCGCTGCATCACTGATGCAGAGGAGGACGCGGAAACTAACTCCTTCAATGTAACTGTGGAGTGGTTCAAGCCAAGTTCTAGATATACAAAGGATTGCCTAGAAAAGAGATGGGTGCTGAATCCAAGGGATCCAAGCATGAGCATATCGGTGGATAATGTTGTGCATGGTTGGATGCGGAAGCAGAGTGCCACCATCACCTTGCCAGACCATGCAAGAGATGCAGCAAGAGCATTCATAACCCGGGTTCAAGGTGAGATTCATTAATATTCCTTTACTAAGTTTCTAATGTATTTTATTTCAAGGTGAACAATCCGAATCTGAATCAGAGGAGGCGTGATGGCATGTGGCCATACACCATTCCTAGGTGAGATGATACAAATAACAAGTATAAATTCTTAGTTGTTCTAGCAAATCTTACTTAAAGTTCAAGGTGAACAAGCCGAATATGAATTCATCGGATTGTTATAACAAATTGCGAGGTGATGGCATGAGGCGATACGCCATTTGAGAGTGGTGGCCATTCCTACACCTTCACAATTAGATTCATTAGAAAAAGATAACATTGAATAATATCTAAATGTTCTCACCATTAAGCTATATGTCTGGGTAATAGGAATGACGTTCATCTTGGAAAGCTCACCACACACTCAATGAACAAACAAATAGTGTGTGCGCGCATGCCATCGCTCTTCTTTAGTTTCAGATTCGGCTTGTTCACCTTGACAATGAGATTTATTATACAACCAGATGGACTCAGTCTGGACACAAAGTCACCGCGCTAGTCACCATGCCCCAGATATGTCTAGCCCCTGGACAAAAAACATATAATTTCACGTCATTTTCAAATACTTGAAAATTTGTACCTAGTCCCATTTTACTGAATAAATCCCACTTTAACGAAATAGAGCTTTAGTGATCA
Organism: Selaginella moellendorffii; assembly: GCF_000143415.4. NCBI lineage: Eukaryota > Viridiplantae > Streptophyta > Lycopodiopsida > Selaginellales > Selaginellaceae > Selaginella > Selaginella moellendorffii. The sequence goes on along the minus strand of NW_003314301.1, from coordinate 182,058 downwards.
ATGAATTTAGGGTAGAAGTTGGCAAAGCCAAGGAAAACTTGAACGTCCAACATTGATTGTGGAGGCTCCCATTCGAGAACAGTCTTGACTTTGGCAAGATCTATCGTGATACCCTCAGGAGTGACAATGTACCTAAGGAACTTCACAAACTCCTGATCAAAGGAACATTTCTCAAGTTTCACGTATAGGCCATGTTCCCGTACCTTCGCCAGCACTTTACACACATGCTCGTCATGCTCCTCTTGAGTTTTCGAGTAGATGAGGATGTTGTCGAGGTAGACAATCACCATCTGATCAAGAAACTCCTGAAAGATGTTGTTCGCCATGTGTTGGAAAACTACTAGAGCATTTATCAAGCCAAACGGCATAACAGTTTACTCGAAGTGGCCATAGCAGGTTCGGAATGCAATCTTCCATTCATCGCTAGGCCAGATCTGAATTAGGTTGTATGCTCCATGGAGGTCGATCTTGGTGAAGAAGCGGGCACCGCCGAGGCGTTCCAACAGGTCCGAGATCAGGGGCAGCGGATAATAGTTCCGAAAAATCACCTTGTTCAAACCTTAGTAGTCGATGACTAGCCGCAAACTCCCATCCTTCTTCTTGACAAAGAAGACAGGGACTCTAGCCAGGGATTGTGAATGCTAAATGTACCCTGATGCAAGGTTCTCGTCCACGTACTCTTTGAGGGCCTTAAGCTCGGACAAGGAAAACCCATAGATAGGCCCCCACGGAGGTGACACTCTTTCCTGTAAATCAATGGGACAGTCGTAAGGCCGATGAACAGGTAGTACACTAGCTTTTTTCTTGTCAAACACATCCCCAAAATCATGATACTTCTCAGGAAGACTGACAGGAGAAACATGCAAAGCAAAAAGGAAAATAGGTTTCTTTGTAAAGGAGTTCTTTCATAATGATTGTGGAGATTGGAATGATGGGACGAGGATACTATCCAGTGTAAGATGGAAAAGAGGGAAAAGAAGATTGAGGGATAGGGAGCAAAGAGGGTGAAAACTTCGTAGAGTCAGGAATAGAACCCCAATTTGAGTTTAGGGAACTTTTCCTGATTCACACTCGATGAATAGCAGGGGAAGACGTGGGAGATGGTGATGTGGGAGAGACAAGCTGTAATTCCTTCCAATAGATATGAGGTTGGTGCAGTTGGAACCAAGGAATGCTGAGCACCACAGAGGAGGACTTGTTGTTGATGATGTTGAAGGTGATATCAGTGATGATGAACCCGATGTATACTCGAACGGGCAACGTTTCCCTAAGTCCAGAAGATGGAGACACAAAATGCCCACCGATGCCTTCAACCCTCAAATCTCGTATGATAGGAGAAAGAGGAACGTGATGTCGAGCAGCAAGTCCATGTCTATGAAGCAGGAAGTTGCGTCCGAGTCCAGTAGTGCCAAAGCCTTAAGTCCTAATTGTCTGGTGAAAGAAAGGAGACATGGGATGTGGAAGTTCCGGGAATTGGTGGTGGCTTTGATGAAAGGTGGTGAGGAGCTTGATAAAGAAGAAAAATGATTTTTATTCGGGGAGTCCAAACAGACAGCTCCTACTCTGTTTGGACAAGGTCGTTTCCCGACTGCAATAGAGGTGGACATTGACGCAAAGTGAACTTGAGCAGTTGGGGAGGCTTCTTGGGACATATAGTTGCTTTGTGATTAGGATCAGCATAGTAGAGGCAAAGATTCTGAGATACTCGATGTTGCTTCTCAGTAGGACTCAACTTCCGCCTGATGAGTCGGGGAGTACTAGAAATATCCATCGGGACTGGAGCAGTAGGTTTAGGAGTATGCCCCAAAGACTCAAGCTAGGATTGTTGAGTCTGGGATGGGAAAATGGCGGTGCGGCGACTTTCTTGACGACATTCAAAGAGACAATTATTGCATCAAACAGCTTCGTTAATAACGTTTAACAGGTTTTGTGGGATCCTCCATGGTGAGCAACAAATCCTTGACACCATTGTTGAGGCCAAAACGAAATCGATCAATCAGGGCCTATTTATCCCACTGAGTGTCCAAGGTAAGGAGTTGGAACTCCATAGCATAGATTGAGGCAAGACAAGACCCCTGAGAGAGATGTCTCATCTTTGTGGTGGCAGTCTGAACCCGTTCCGTCTCGCCAAAACATGCTTCAAGCTTCGCAATTGGGACATTGCTCGAAGGTGCAGCTTTGTCATGGTTTTCTCCTCTCCAAACTCAAAACTAATCCAAGACCAAGCTACTCAAGAAGCAATAGAAAGGTTCCCTAGAAAAGAATTGCGCATTGTAACCCAAATCTTCCAATAGCAAGCTTAGACAAGATTCACTGCTATCCATCCCACAACTCACCATTTGAAAGACTATCATTTCCAATATACATCAAGGTAAGGACTCTTGATTGCATGATGTGAATATGAGCAATAAGCCACACCTCGTTGCAAATCATCTCTCCAAGAGGGGAGAATGATTTACGTGTTTGATCCTTCGTCCCTGATGACTCTTTTATCGGTCTCTACTTTGACTAAACCTCAAACTTGCATTTGCACTGCCTTCAGTCCAATCCAAGAAAAGTTTATAAGAGAGCACGGCAATGACTATTTGAACCAATAGACTAATCCTTATAGTCTTAATTGATCCACTTGTAATCATGCCTAGGAAGGATCCACTAGTGTCATGCTAAACAGCTACGGACCAGCCTATTTGCCACTCATAGCAAACCCAGGGAGGTTTACTTTCACCCATGGTACATGGAACAACTCATGGAACCAACAATAAGCTAACATTAATCCTGCTAACTCAAAGTGTAACCTTGAGTTGCTAATGTGCCTCACTCACAAACCCAAGCATAAACTCGTGCAACAATGGTACATCTCAAATCCATCTTATGAGCCCAAGAGCAAGCTTGCATCATAAGGTACAACAAGGTAACCAAATCCATACCCAATAAACAATTGTGAAGTCTTTACACCCAAACGTGTACCCACTTGGATCATTGTTTTCATCTCTGCGTATGCAATAAGACTAGTTGCCCAATCTCATTAGATAGTACTCGTTGAGACGTATTCTCTGATACCAAATGTAGCGCACGTGGTTTTTACCCTTTATCATATGGTGATTTACCATAGGATAACACCACAAAGCGGAACCTAAACCCTCTTTGTGCCACGTGATAAATATCACATGTCACATGCCACGTGTCCAAACGATAGTGGTGTGGAACCCAAGTTTCAGAGCCTTGGGCCACTGAACGAAAGAATGGTGCTAAACTCCCAAGCATGGAGCTAAGGAGTGATGGAACCAGACTATGGAGCAACTCTTGAGCATACAACCCAAGGAGTGAAAGGATAAGAGCCCGGAGCGACTTGGAACAGTCCTAAAGCAACCAGCATCCCATTGCCAAAACCAACAAGCAAAATGGAGCCAAACGAAGTTTGGCGCTATTTTAGCATACCTGTGGCCTAACGTAAAGACATGGGTACTCCACTAGCTAACATGGAATGGAACTTGGGCTTAGACCCAAGCCAAATGCGGAACAAAGACAAGCATGCAAGCAGGAACTAAACTATACCTCAGGTTGGTCAGCCATGCCCGACCTACCCACTATCCCTACTATACATTTGGAATTCTCCACAGCCCCCCCCAAAAGGGGGTGCATTCTTGTTCATGGGCCCTTTCCCTCTATATTTAAACCCTATGGATTATCTATTGAATTGTTCCCTTTGGTTTCTTACACTTTAGTCCTTGATTTAGTGGCGGTGTTTGTGAGCGCGACTAGGGACGAAAAGGGACTTAGTGAGGACTAAAGAAAGGATGTTAGAGAAGGGTGTTCCTCATATTTTCAAGCATCCTAAGGATGGTAAAGTGTGGTCATGGGATGATCACTCATGGACGGATGGCCTAATATTTGGAAGACAAGATTATGGTATGGGTGGTCCTGAATTACTTATGAGACAAAGGTAAATGGACATAGCTTTAACATGATGAGCTAATATATTAGTGGTACCTTTGAGTATTTGTTATAGAATTAAACATGTGAAACACTTGGACATGGTGCAAAGGCTGAACAGCATAGATGCCATTTGTATGGCTAACATGTCCCTAAGTTAGAAATAAAACTTATGGAGGTTGTGAGTGAAATTTCTTTAAGTGGTCAAAAGTGTGGTTAAGTGATTAAAGTAGAATGGAAAATTTAGTTACTTACACAAACATCTATTTCTTGTGCATTGGCCATCTTTATTGGATTTCATTTAATTTCTTGGAATAAAATGCAATGGGACAACTGTATTGCCTTAGCATAACACCAATTATATTTTCACAATCTTGCTGCAACATGGCATCTATAGCATAGCTAAATGCATCACAAAATACACTTTGAAGGGTTTATTAATGTTTGGGACCCTAAGAACAGGAACCGTAGTTAAGATATCCTTCAATCATACAAAAGCATACTAAGAAGTTAGTGTCCAATGAAACAGTATATTACCTTTTATTAACTCAGTCAATGAAAGAGCAACATTTGCAAAATAGCAAACAAACTTGCAATAATATCCCACCAAACCGAGAAAGGAATGAACATCTAATATAGTGGTCAAGACTTCCCAAGACTTCACCACTTCCACTTTCTTTGGATCCAACGCAATTATGCCACCACCAACTATATGCCTAAAAGAGTTCACATACAATTGTCCAAAAGCACATTTATTTTTCTTAGCCAATAGTTTATGTTTATGCAACTTTTGAAACACTAGCTCCAAGTGTTTTAAATGATCCTCCAACATTTCACTAAAGACTAAAACATTGTCGATATATAATACAACAAATATATCTAAATATTCTTTAAAAATTCTATCCATCATTGTACTGAATATTGCTAGAGCATTGTATAACCCAAATAGCATAATAAACAACTCATAAAATCTATATTGAATCCTTTTTCATCTCCACATCTTAATCTACCAAGGGTGAACACCTCATGGACTTCATAAAGTAGAGCCATTGTTATGGAACTAAAAGGATACCTCAAGGATTGAGGTAGTGATTCTATATTGAGTGGTGCAATAAAGGATAGAAGCAAAAGACTAATGGCCAATAATGGATTATAGAAATCATTAAAAAGAATCCAAATAACAAGTTAAGTGAGGAACACCCATATGGTGGATGTTAACGAATTGTGAGAAAGGAAATATGTTTCCAAGGATGAATTCCCAAATGCTCCAATTTGACGAAGGTAAAAATTTTAAAAGAGATGGAACGGTAAAGTAGCCAAATGATAGGGCCATGGATAACCCTAGCATGAATTATAGATAAATAGAACTTAGTACCAAGGGTGGCATGAAATAAAAGAAAAGATGATAGTGCCCTTTGGTAAAGAATTCCCTAAGATGGGGAAGTTGTTTGCATAATTGGTGCAATACAAGTTGTCGAACACATTTAAGAAATTGATTCGAGATGTCAATAATAAAGGAGTGTGATGGTTATGTTGATAGAGGCTGAGACTACTCTTGAATGAATAATAAAATTAAAATAGATAAGGTGTCTTTAACAAGTTTAGCATGAACTAAACAAATAAAAGGGGAAGGTAAATGGTTTAATGAGTTTATAAATTGGAGAGACTATACTCTTTAGAGGATGGGTAAGGCATAGTGAACTTTCGGTGTCGAACCATTAACAAATATTAGCTGGGTGCCAAAGATGAAAAATGGTAATCTATAATGGAGTTACTTTATAAAATGGTTTATTGTTTGATAAGGACATCAAATTTCATCTATGGGTGGTGGAGTTGTGAGACACAAATCCCTAAGCCCCAAAGTGGAGTAGAAAGGATGCCATATAATAGTGGTCAAAGCGGAAGTCTGACAAATGTAACATGTTTGGACCAAAAGCTCCGACTTAGAAAGTCGAGAGTGGGAATGGAACTTTAAACAAAGTGCTTGAGGAATGAATATAAAGCAATTGGTAAATGAATCTCTAAAAAGGGACATAAGAAGGACTGATATATGGCAAGTGTTGTGACATATAGAAGTGTCAAGAACGAACCTGATATGGACCTAAGATGGACCCAAAATGGAGTTCAAAATGGAGTCTGATATAGACCCAAAATAGACCTGAGATGGAAGTTGAAATGAAGTTTGAGATGGATTTGAGTAGACCTTAGATGGAGTCTGAGATGGACCTGAGATGGAGTCTGAGATGGATCCAAGATGGAATCTGAGATGGATCTGAGATGGACCGAGGTTGAGTCTGAGATGGACCTGAGATGGATTCCGAGGTTGAGGCCGAGAAAGAGACTGAGACTGAGACTGAGACCGAAACTAAGACTGAGATTAAGACTGAAACCAAGACTAAGACTGAAACTGAGTCTGAGACTAAGTCCAAAACCAAGTCAAAGACCAAATCCAAGTTCGAGGGTGAAAGTCCAAAGCGATCGTTTCCCAAACCCTAGGGGGTTTGCTAAGCTCTAAGAGTATAGTAGGGGGAAGACTCCAATAGAGGCAGTTTGACCAGAAAAGGCTAGTGTGACCAAAGAAGGCTATACCCATATGGTGGATGATGATATAATGACTAAGGAGTCCAAGGTTAAAGTAAATATAGATAAACAAGTGGGGTAATTTGGTGAAGTGTTCAAAAGCCAACTTTAGCTCCTTGGGAGATCGAATGGTCAATGCTCCCAATCCAAGTGTGGGTGGCACTACCTACTTAGATACCTAGCATGGCTCATGGGAACCTCATTCTAGCCACATGGCTAGGGCACCCAAAGGCAGAAGGTGGGGAGAGTATTTATAAGGTTCATATAGAGCCACAATGTTTGGAAATATTGTCCCAAAGTCCCAGACTGTGGAAAGGAAAAGGAGCAATCTTTTTGTGTAGTGATCAAAGATATGGTCATATAGCATATCTTTGGGGTGTTGATCATGGGATCAGATACGTAGAACGCTTGGACCAAGTGCAAAGGCTTAGTGGTATAGATGCCATTTGCAAGACTAGTAAGTCCTCAAGTCCAGAATATGATTTATGGAGGTTGTGAGTGAGACTCTTTTAAATGGTCAGAGGTGTGGTTAAGTGACTAAAATAGAATCAAAAATTTAGTTGCTTACAATTGATTAGCTTTATAGCAAATAAATAGATAAGATGAGACATTAAGAATAATAACTTTTAGAAGGATCTTTCTTCCTGCATTACATAGAGATCATTAATATATTGTTTACTCTGAAGTTTTCCAAAAACTTGTTATCCATTTCTAAACTAGCAAAGGATGGTATTTATACTTTCTTCCAATACACTACAAGAGACTTCATCTTTAGATGGACATATATTATATATGTAATATTAAAGATGGATTTATTTTCTTCCTATGATCTCTGTCATTACTATAATGTTATTTCAATAAGGAGACATTCTGGATTCAAAGGCTTTTTTGAGACATTGATTTCAATTTCCATCATTATTGAATATTTTCCATGACAACACGGTGTGTGTACAATTGATTTTGAATCTAGTGCACCATAGAAGAAATAAGCACTTCAATATTCTATTATTTCATTTGAGAATAAATCAAGTGAGAAGAGATTCAGTTTAAATATATCAATAACAAATATAGCGCAAACTCTCTTTGATTTCTTTTACTTCTAAATCAATTCCCTTGCACAATTCTCTACTCCTTTTAATCACTCATTTAAGTAATAGATTAAAATAGCTTAGGCCATTGATTCATTTTTCATGATGTTTAGCAATTTTTATTTTCTATACTTCTCCAGCCCAATATAATAATTATCAATTTCTTCAATTTTGGGATGGGCTTTCTCATCAATATGCTTAGTTGTATATATATGATGGCAAGATGTGGTTGTGTGTTGTCTTAGTATGCTATAACACCCAAGCAACAAGACACTTTAGTATCTACAAGACATTGAAATTAGTGTAATTGTAGTGCATGTGGTTTTTACCCTTTATCCTATGGTAATTTACCATAGGGTAACACCACGAAGTGGAACCTAAACCCTCTTTGTGCTACGTGATAGATGCCACATGTCACATGCCACGTGTCCAAAGGACAGTGGTGTGAAACCCGAGTTTAAAGGCCTTGGGCTACTGAATAAAAGAACGGTGCCAAACTCCCAAGCATGGAGCCAAGGAGTGATGGAACCAGACCATGAAGCAACTCCTAAGCATACAACCCAAGGAGCGAAGGGACAGAGCCTGGAGCAACTTGGAACAGTCCTAGAGCAACTAGCATCCCATTGCCAAAACTAGCACACAAAACAGAGCCAAATGGAGTTTGGTGCTATTTCGACATACCGGTGGCCTAATACAAAGACATGGGTACTCCACCAGGTAGCATGGAATGGAACTTAGGCTTAGACCCAAACCGGACACAAAACAAGGACAGACATGCAAGCAAGAGCTATACTATGCCTTAGGTTTGTTGGCTATGCCCGACCTACCCACTATCCCTACTATACATTTGGAACCCTCCACAAGCCCCCCCCCCCCTCGAGGAACATATACTTTAGGCTTTTACCCCAAGCCTCCTTTAGTATCAGGAGTTAGTCTCTAGGACAAGCTTGAAATTTATGAAATATGGAATGGCGTTAGATTGCGAATTTGGACCTGGGAAGAACACCATTGTGTTTAGGACAATCTCTACATTCTGTAGATATGCCAAATGAGCACTTTCCATAAATAGCATTTGGGACCAAAGTGAGACTAACACAAAGGGTATGATAGCAAGGGTGTTTGGCAGACACGGTAAGCTATCATCTAGTGATATTAAGGGACTAATCTCAATACACGAGGGTTCTTGTCATTAGCCAGTGCAAGACATAATGAGATGGGAATTCCTTACCGGGCTAAGTATGCTTAGCTAATAACACGTAGGAATTCCGTCTTTATGCTCATCTAGTCTAACTACACTCAAAATGCCTAGTTAACTCCACTAGCACAAAAGGGACTGATAAAGGGTCAAGCAATACCGACCTTCTGCCGTTGTGGCAGTAAAGAAAGAGTGTCTATAAAGACTGGCCGATAGGTAACTATCAATACCCGAAGTCACATCCACAACACTCTCCCCCCCTTAGGGAAGATCGACGTCCTCGTTGATGCATACTCGAGTTTAGAACACCACCAAGGAAACAACTCTAAAAAAAGTTCATGGTGATCACACTATGTGAGAAATGCACCGACTTAAATGAGTTAGGAGGTAACCTCTTTGTCTAATGCAGATACGCTACCAACTCAAACACCTTTCGGCCGTCGCCGACAAAGAAATGACCAACGGAGTTAGCCACCCTTGCTACTCTGGGTGTCACCCAACTTACAAAAGTGTGATACGCCCCTGCCTGCAGGGACATAGAGAGAGAAGCTAGATAACCGTCATGAGCAAAGAAACCAAACCCATCGGTAAGGTTTAGATAGACTATTGTAAATAGGCAGGTAGAGTTGTTTACACGGTCACGCCCTTTTAACAGAATAAAGAACATCGATAGAGAGGCAGATGATGTGACCAGTCGACAGTAGCTACCCCATGCACTATGCACACGAAGTGTCGAAGCCAGTCTGCTTATACTAGCCCAAACTCAAAGATCAATAAATGGACAATATCAAAGTTAGAGACAATGATATCTTAGAGACTTAATTATCAGTGAATATATCTTAGATTAGAACACAAAAGTATTCCAAGTTATCATTCGATAAACCAGTATTATAGTATAGGAACCACCAAGATCTCCATATTTAGAAAACATAAGATTCACCATCCAACAAAAGTCAATAGCTAGTATATCATCAAGGAAACTTAATGATAAAACTTAACTACCAAAGATTGCAGATATTATGCCAAACAACTTACAAATGAAAATACAAAGAACACAAGGTATCATCGACTGGCAAGCAAAATGCTTGCGAATGTATTACCCAAAAAAAATAATATCATAAACTATTAAAGCTAACTTGAGCAACAATCAACAAAATAGAATGAATGCGATAACACCAACAACCACTCATTTTTACCAACTATTGCACTAGCCAATTTGAATAGATCTGAGTCAACAATACCAAGGAACCAGAGTTGCTCAAACAAGTGTTTGCAACATCCTATTTTGATGTCTCAACCCAAAAGACCAATCCAAAGCAAACCATAAAGAACATATGGGTATTGCGAAAAGCCAAAAGCCATCAAAGAGAATAACTAACCATCATGAAAGATTATCAATTATCCCATCAAAAAGATATGCCAAATCATCGTCAAAAAAAGAATCCACCATCCCAAAGAATAACAAATCATTCTAGATCAATAATAATTAAGCAAAACCTTAGATAAGGATAATCAATTATCCTAAATGAAAGTCAATCATCACCAATGATTGCTAGATGCAAATACTAACTTCAACATCAAAGCTAACAAGCCAAAATGCCTTCCCCAACAACTTCTAACAAATAGAATAATGAGCATAAAACTCAAAGAACTAAAAGCTCGAAGAAGTCTATAGCCAAGTTGTGCCTCATAACGATCATGAATCTTGCATGAATTAATTTCAATGCTAAAGAAGAAATCATGGTACAACCCATAATATCCTCTTTAACATATTCATAAGCTAAACTTCATAATGCCAAAGCTAATGAAAAGCATGTCTGCATTAATCCAAAAGCTAAGCATAATGAAGTTATGCTCAACAAGTGATCACCAAACGATCCTCCATGAATCCATCTATAGCAAGACGTAACTCACTTCATAACAATCACAAGAAGAATTATCAATGATTGATATATCTCAATTCAAATCCAACAAGGATTCAAACATTTAAATATCGATCACTAACTCTTCCACTTGTAAGGCTAGTATAGTCCATGACTGAATCACTTTTCAAAGAAAAGCCAAAGCTCAACCCTCTACTAAATAATCTCGTCTAGAACATAATTAACTCAAACTTGCCACTCAGTTCATTTGAACATCAACACAACTACTAACTAGCAAATGCATGAATGTCAATAACATAAAGCCATAGCCAAATCATCACCACTATTTTCATCAAGACTAATGAAACTCAATGTCAATCCTAAAATAACATTGACAAAGGTAAAATCAATATGCTAACATGGAAAACCCATGTAAGTCTAATGATACGATCTTCTGCAATACCATCCGGTAAAGCAAGCCCATCACTGCTAAATCATCATCGAGTGAAGCAAGTGTCACAGTCCTTGACGAAGTTTATAAGCAACCACTAGTCACAAAGCAACCAACAATCACTCTTCAACTTGCTTTCATGAGACCGAAACACTAAACTCATGCCATCGAGTCATATACTTGTCTAACATGAACGTAATACCCCAGGTCGAGATAAAGGTTCATACACAAGCACAAATTAAATGACCACTTGAATCCAACTCAACTGCAAAAAGCTCACCAACACATTTAGCCAACAGCTTTGAGCATGCTTTGAAGAGGCTAGCTATGCATGATCAACACTCAGCCGAAACTAAAGTGAAGACCATAAGATGAACTCATATCGGTACACAACCTCCTCATAGATAAAGTTATAGTACGGGTACTAACATCTCAACCACAAACAAATAAGTTGGACATCACTATCCTCAGCCAAGGTGTAGGGCCACCAAGACCAAGTCAAGATCAGTGAGAGCTCACTACTCTCATAGAGTCTTAACAAAATGCAAGGTGCAACTTGCCACCTAGCACAATGCTATAGAAGAAAGGCACAAGGGTCACTTTTCTAGAAAAGTGCAATGGCCACTTTTCTACACTAACTCCAGACTCTATTCAACTCAATTGCTTTAGCCCCAAAAGTCAATATCCCTTTTCAAGTTGCATCATACAAACTATCTACTAAGGTCTAAGCCAACCAAAGTCAACTCTAACCCCTTCACTAGTTTGTATTGGCTTACAAAAACGGAATAGTTTATGAGCAAAATGACCAACAGATCAGCTATTGGAAAAGTTTAAGAAAATTTGTGGAAAATTTTCCATCCTAAAGAAAGAATGACTCTTAGTCTAGGAATACAAACTTTCAACACTTAACCAACTTCCTCCGACTAACAACTTCACATAGATTCACCTCAACACAAATTCTCATGACATAGTATGCTTAAGCCTTGAACATCTTTCTGCCCATACTTTCGACATCTAACACTGACATCCGCAAAATGCAAAAATGAACATCCAAGGCTTAATCACGAAAACCATATCTTCAGACATCCACATTGCACTAACACTCTTCTTCAACCATCTTCAAGATCCAATGTGAAGCCAAAACACTAACAAGAAAAATGACATGAAAAATCAAGGTCTAAAAAAAATTCCTCATCATTTGAAATAACAATGCCACTTTCACTAACACAAATGTTAGTGATGGTAATGCCTCAACCTCACACCTTCTCTATCCAACAATCTACTCCAAGTGTTAACGGATCAACCAACAAATCATAGCAAGTGAATGCTATAACTCTTTCCTAACACCTTAATGGGCAAACTCAATGAATCAAGGAACCAACTTAAGCTTAGCATAATGGACCATCGCTGAGAATCTAGTCAAAGCTACTACAAGGCTACTTCATGCAAGTAGACTAGCTTCACTATCAACCACTTTAGGGTTGATAATCTTTTAACCAAGCAACTTCATAAACACATTACTGTGAGACACAAAATCCCTAGGCCCCAAAGTGGAGCTGGAAAGGGTGCCACGTGGTAGTGGCCAAAGCGAAAGCCAAATGAGCGTAACACGTTTGGACTAAAAGCTCCGACTTGGAAGGTCGAGAGTGGGAGTGGAACTCCCAACAAAGTGCTCAAGGAGCGAGCACGAGGCAACCAATAAGCAAGGCTCCAAAAAGGGACCCAAAAAGGACCAACACATGACACGTGAAAGTGTCCGAGATGGATCTGAGATGGAGTCCGAGATGGACCCGAGATGGAGTCTGAGATGGAGTCCGAGATGGAGTCCGAGATGAACCGAGACAGAGTCTGAGATGGAGTCCGAGATGGAGTCCGAGATGGAGTCCGAGACGGAGTCCGAGATGGAGTCCGAGATGGAGTCCGAGATGGACCCGAGATGGAGTTCGAGATGAAGTCCGAGATGGACCCGAGATGGAGTCTGAGATGGACCGAGACGGAGTCCGAGATGGACCCGAGATGGAGTCCGAGATGGACCGAGATGGAGTCCGAGATGAAGTCCGAGAAGGACCCGAGATGGAGTCTAAGGTCGAGACCGAGACCGGGACCGAGACCGAGACCGAGACCGAGGTCGGGACCGAGACCGAGACTGAGGCCAAGGCCGAGACCAAGCCCGAGCCCAAGTCCGAGTCTGAGTTTGAGTCCGAGTCCGAGTTCGAGTTCGAGTCTGAGAGGGTGAAAGCCCAAAGCATTTGTTTCCCAGACCCTGGGGGGTTTGGTGAGCTCCAAAAGTATAGTAAGGGGGAGGACTGCAGTGGAGCTAGTTTGGCCCAGGAAGGCTATACCCAGTGTTGGGTGATGAGCTGCCCACTGGGAAGTCCAAGACTAGAGTGAACACGGACTGACAAGCAGGGAAGTGTTCAAGAGCCGGCTCTAGTTCCCCCGGGAGATCGACTGGCCGATGCTCCCAGTCCAAGTGTGGGTGGCACTACCTACTTGGATACCAGGTGTGGCTCAACGGAACCTCGCTCTAAGCCCATGGCTAGAGCACCTAAGGGCGGAAGGCAGGGAGAGTACCCAGGTGGCTCGTGTAATGCCATGGTGTTCCGAAATGTTGCCCTAAAGTCCCAGACTGTGGAAAGAAAGAGGAGCAGACGTTTGGCATAGTGACTAAGGACATAGTCACATGGTAAGGAAGTCCCAGAGGGCATTGGGACTTAGTGGTCGGGCCTGTGGGCCTTGACCCAGTGGTAGTGTTGGTGAACATGGCCATGGGTAGGACGGGACTTGGTTGGGATTGAAAGAGGGATATTGGGGAAGGCTATTCTCCTTGTCGGTGGGTATCCGAAGGATGCTAAGGAGTGGATCTGTGATGACCACTCATGGATGGTTGGCCCAGTCTTGGAGAGGTAGGACTGTGATGCAAGTGGTATTGGACCACTAGTGCGCCAAAGGTGATTGGGCATGGCCTTAGCGTAACAAGCTGCTATGTCGGTGGTACCTTTGAGTGTTGGTCATGGGATCGGACACGTGGAGCACTTGGATCAAGTGCAAAGGTTGAGTGCCGGCGATGCTATTCTCAGGGCTAGCAAGCCCAAGTCCAAAATAGGACTTATGGAGGTCGTGAGTGAGACTCCTCCAAGTGGTCGAAGGTGTGGTTAAGTGGCTAAAGTAGAATGGAAAAATTAGTCACTTACAATTACTCATTATCACATGGATATGATATAAATATCACAATGATTTAATCATCAATTGAGTAGCACCATGAGCAGTGCCCATGTCATTACTCAAAGGTTTATATGACTATCAAGTGCTAACTCGATTCAATAAAATATAACATAAATGCTACACCTCACCAATAGAGATTTATAACACCTAATACCACTAACTTTTGTTCACAACACAGACAAGCTCATACCACTTTCTTTCTAACCAAACTCAAAACTAATCCAAGACCAAGCTACTCAAGAAGCAATAGCAAGTTTCCCCGGAAAAGAATTAAGCATTGTAACCCAAATCTTCCAATTGCAAACTTAGACAAAATTCACCGCTATCCATCCCACAACTCACCATTTGAAAGACCATCATTTCCAATATGCATCAAGGTAAGGACTCTTGATTGCATGATGTGAATACGAGCAATGAGCCACACCTCATTGCAAATCATCTCTCCAAGAGGAGAGAATGATTTATGTGTTTGATCCTTTGTCCCTGATGACTCTTTTTTCAGTCTCTACTTTGACTAAACCTCAAACTTGCATTTGCACTGCCTTCAGTCCAATCCAAGAAAAGTTTATAAGAGAGCACGGCAATGACTATTTGAACCAATAGACTAATCCTTATAGTTTTAATTGATCTTGTAATCATGCCTAGGAAGGATCCACTAGTGTCATGCTAAACAGCTACGGACCAGCCTATTTGCTACTCATAGCAAACCCAGGGAAGGTTTACTTTCACCCATGGTACATGGAACAACTCATGGAACCAACAATAAGCTAATATTAATCCTGCCAACTCAAAGTGTAACCTTGAGTTGCTAATATGCCTCACTCACGAGCCCAAGCATAAACTTGTGCAACAATGGTACACCTCAAATCCATCTTATGAGCCCAAGAGCAGGCTCACATCATAAGGTACAACAAGGTAACCAAATCCATACCCAATAAACAATTGTGAAGTCTTTGCACCCAAACGTGTACCCACTTGGATCATCATTTTCATCTCTGCATATGCAATGAGACTAGTTGCCCAATCTCATTGGATAATACTCGCTGAGACGTATTCTCTAATACCAAATGTAGCACACGTGGTTTTTACCCTTTATCCTATGGTAATTTACCATAGGATAACACCACAAAGCAGAACCTAAACCCTCTTTGTGCCACATTAGACTTCGTTTGGCTGTTTTGCGTGCTAGTTCTGGCAATGGGATGCTAGTTGCTCTAGAACTGTTCCAAGTCGCTTTGAGCTCTTATCCCTTCGCTCCTTAGGTTGTATGCTTAAGAGTTGCTCCATAATCTAATTCCATCACTCCTTGGCTCCATGCTTGGGAGTTTGGCACCGTTCCTTCGTTCAGTGGCCCAAGGCCCTGAAACTTGGGTTCCACACCACTGTCCTTTGGACACATGGCATGTGACATGTGATATCTATCGCGCTATTTTAGCATACCTATGGCCTAACGTAAAGACATGGGTACTCCACTAGGTAGCATGGAATGGAACTTGGGCTTAGACCCAAGCCAGATGTAGAACAAGGACAGGCATGCAAGTGGGAGCTAGATTATACCTCAAGTTGGTCGGCCATGCCCGACCTACCCACTATCCCTACTATATATTTGGAACCCCCCAATAGCCCCC
>NW_003314301.1:158326-164174 GCF_000143415.4 Selaginella moellendorffii | reverse complement strand
TGATATATATTAGCAAACCCAAATACCTTAACATGCTCTATCTAGTCTCCTTCAACCTCTTTCTCTTGCTCCAAGCCTATGGAAATTTATGAATTTCCTTACCAATTCTCCACCTTTACAAGGATTTTAGAGTGTCTTTGTTTTAGTTCACTGCACTATAGGATCCAAGACTATACATCTTTAAAGCTCTTTAAATATTTGGGAAACTACAAGTGCTATATGGATGGAGATCAAGTGAGAGTGATCTACCTTTATTAATTTCATAATTGACTAAAGTCCCTCACATCGGTAGACTCAATCATATAGGAGAGATGAGGCTAGAGACCATAAATAAGGTATTAAGTTTACAACCATAAGGACTGGGAGCACATGTTTATAGAGTGAGTAACATGGATTTTTATTGCATTAAACTAAAATTTAATTCTATTGATCCTTCCCTTTGTCACCACCTCCCCAACACCCCATGCTCTTTCCCAATTTTGAGCACATTAAAATCAAACTCTATAGTTTTTTAGAGATGAAATATGAAAAACCCCATTCACAATATTCTTGTTTTGGTCAACTGGTTTTCCAAAAAAGCACATTTCTTATATGCCATAAGACAATTAATGGAGAGTAGTTGGCTAAGTTTATTTAAAAGGAGATTTTTCACTTTTATGGATTGCTAAATGATATTATCACTAGTCGAAGGCCTTACTTTATTTTCACATTTTGGCATTAGTTTCTTTCCTTCTTTCATGTTAAAAGCAAATTGTCAATTTCCTAACATCCTCAAACTATCAACTTTTCAACATCCTCAATTAGAGTATACTATTCAAACTCTTGAGTAGTATTTTTGATGTTTTATTTCCCATCAATAGAATGATTGGGTTGATCTCCTTCCTTTTACTAAGTTTGCTGATAATAATTCTTAACACTATTTAATGTATCATACTCCATCTTTGTCAACTATAGCCTTCATCCTCATTAATCACATTCATTTTCTTTTTGCACTTGATCTTAAAAATATATTTGTTGTTGCTCATGTTATTGCATAGATTCTTTTCATGAAAAAGTTTACCATCACCTTTCTCATAGTTGAGCCACTTATGTTATTCTAGGTGTTATATAGCTTAGAAAGAATGATATACGACTGCCAAAGAGGAGGGGAGATGATAAAAAATATTAAAAAAATGAAGAAAAAACATATTGGATTATATTAAACATTTTGAGTATAAATTCCTCAAAATCTACTTTTATAAGGGCTTTGAAAATTAATCTGAAGCTAATCTAGAAACCTAATAAGACATGAATCTATGCTTATCCTAGATGCTTATTCATGTGTATAGTAGGTCTTGAGTACAAATCCCATAACTCAAGGTATGGGGTTGATTTCTACCATGATCAATGGAGCGAATGATATGACATCATTCCCTCCTATAATATCACAAATCACACGGCAACTGAAGTGATGTAAGAAAAAACTTAAATGGATATCTGTAATCAACTTAAAAGCATGAGCAAAATGAGAAGAAAGCTCTCAAATATGATCACTAAGAGGATACCCAAGCCAGTTGACCAAATAATAAAGTTTATGATCCTGGTATTTCAAGTCAAGGATAGCAAGAACCTTAAACTACTACTTGCTAATAATAACATTTAGAGGAGAAAGTGTGTGTAGTCATCTAATAACGGTAAAAAAGTCAAATATTTAATCAAATTGAAGGAGGACCAGGTTAGTGAGAATGATTAATAGCACAATAATGCAATGAATAGAGAGCTAGATTTAAAACAACTAACTCTTATGAGCACAAAAACTCATATTATAACCCTACCTCCCTCTATGACTATGTAAAAAACTCTAATATCTAAATCTTTTTAATGTCATTGAAAGTAGCATTTGATGAATTATGTGAATAATTTCAAGATTTTATGTATACATTTTTCAAATTTATTTAGGTAAAGCTATAATTTTTTGATATGATTCACAAGTAGAAAATCTGAACAACTAAAATTCATCTATAAATAATCTAAGCCTTAGGCCTTAGATCATTGACTAAAAATGTTACAAATAATTTTGGCTCTCTTTGTTATTCCATTATCTGTTTTATCTCAATCACCTCCTAATGGCACTAAAATAGTTAGAGTTGGGAACCAAGTTAATGTTATTATCCCTGATACATGCTTATATGTAGCACCAGTAAGTGGTCCAAAGAGTATAATTTGTCCACAGTGTTCAAGACAGGTGATTATGTTAGATATTTCATTTTATTTTTCTGAGTTCTAAAATTTTCTTTGCTTAGTGTTCTTATAATATCAAAGTGAATGAAGCAAGTTCTGGAGTTTGCATATCAAGTTATCCTATTAAAATTGGTATTTATGAAGATTTTTCATATTATTTTGAACAATCAACAGGAGGTTCTGTTTCTAAAGAAGCTTTCCGTAATGAATTTCAAAGTGGATTAACTGTTCAAGGCCAATGCCTTGATTTCTGTTCATTAAAAGTTGAAATTTATGATACTAGTTGTTCTTATTATATTGGAAATATAGTTGTCTCTGGAAATAATATTACAAGGACATTCAATATAGATAAAAGATTAATTCCAAGAGGGAGAATATATGATCGCAGATATGACAGTTTATATTCTGACCAATGCTATCAGTTAAGCTCACCTCTGCTATATGAAATAAGTTCAAATTATATAAATCCATTGCAAAACTTATTAATTCCCAGGACACTTGAAAACTCAATATTTTTGGGGAGAAGATTAAGGATGGTATATATTGGTGATGTTATGGTAGAAATACCAAGATATTGTGTCTATGATGGAATGAACTCCACACTAATATGTACATGTGACTAAAAAATACTTTTACTTATAATATATATGTGTTTTTGGTTTGCTTTAGATAGGGTGGGGTGGAATAAATATTCTTAGAATATCTAAGTATATTCTAATAAATGAATCAAATTGTTGTAAAGTGATAAGAATTTAATCATAATTTCTCTTCTTAGAACTAAAATAAACCTTGTTTATAATAATTTTCTAAACCTCAAAAATCATTAGAAAAGAGAACTCATTTGTTTTATTTGCACAAGACCTCAACTTTATTCCATACTTTTACATCTCCATCATTATAAGCAAATTTTGCTTAAAAGGATGATTGTTATAATGAAGCTTGAGAGATATAAAAGTATGATTTTTGAATAGCTAGTGGATCACTCACCCTCAAAACATCTTCAACTTGATTTTTCCTTACTAAAACAATTAAAAAGATTTAGGATTAAAACACACTAACGAAGAAGAAGGGTCTCCAAAACAAAATTTGGAGAGCACTTACTTTTGAGAGGTACTTTTACATTATGAAATAAAACAATATGATCTATACAGTAAATTGTTTTTTCCAGATTGTTGTCTACTTGTTGCTTAGAAGTTTTCTTTGCAGTTCAATTCAGTCACTAATCACGCTTTATAGCCTAACACCATTCTCTATTGTCACAAAGCATGTTGGTGCCATGGCCCCTCTTTGCAAATAAATCACTCTTTACCTTGAGTATGAGGAGGTATTAATCAACTTAAGCTCTAAAATGGATTGCATTTCTCTCACAACTAATCTGTAAAATGTCCTCACTCTGTACCCCGTCCTACACCACATTACTATCATTTTTAGCAGATTTTGCGAAATGTGTAATGGAGGGAGCAAATCCAAAACAGCTTGTGTGCTTCCGTGGATTAATATTCTAATTGGTTTATATTGTCAAATTCAAAACAATTTGGAAATAGAAATTGATATCATTGATATTCAAATCTATAAGGTACTATAAATTAAATATTAAATTATATTTTCTAAAACATGTAATTTAATTGTAGGATTAAGATTTTTTTAATAATAAAATAATATTTTTTAAATAATATAATATGGATAATATCTATAAAATTAGATTTATTTTAGAATTTGAGGCCATGTTGCTGGTATTTCTTTATCTATACATTAAAAATTTCTAAAGTTCCACAGCTTACATCTACAACTTACCTAATTATATCTATTGGATTTCTAGCAAAAGTCCAGCCCTACCTCAAAAATCCCACACAATGTTACTCAAGCATCTTTTTCTAAAAGCACAATGCATTACAATCCCCAGCTGTCATAACATCTTGGTGGTAGATGATTTGGACATTTAGATTCTTAAACTATTCACTATGCTTTAATTTTGGTTGCAAGAGTGTCTTATTGCCAAAGTAAAACATTCATCACAGTTCACAATGCTAATTTGGGCTATTGCCAAAGAATTTTGATTTCAAGAATGCTAAATTTCATATATAAAGAAAATTAAACTTATATATATATAAAGTAATGTTATGATACAAACCTGAAGTTGAAGTCATGTTCTCTAAGATAAGCCTATAGAGATACTTGTAGAATATGATTAAGCTTAAACAAACTAACCACATTCTTATGCTCTCCAATACTTACTCATGGCTCTTTCCAGCTATTTTAGTTCATTGGATTTCATTTCATTTTTTTATTTTTTATTTTTTATATTTTGTAGACTATGCAATAAAACATGGGAGTAGTGTGGGCACCAACAAGAGCAGTATTTGTCACTAAGAGTCCCTAGCTATTATTAGAGATGCCACTATGGCTAAAGGGAAGAAAACTCTGTATATTCATGTGTTGTACCTTAATGGGCTGTATCTTACAATAGGCTAAGTTTTGCTGCCTTGTTTGTTTTTTGCAAAAGTAATCCATTACTGGATACTTTTATTTGTGTTTCCATCCTCAAGCATAGGTAAAAAGAAAAAAGAAGGAACAATTATAATAGCACAATTTTCATCAGTGCCATTAGGTGCACTAAAAACTAACAATTTCAATTTTTAATTAACCTTGATTGTTACAAATATGACTTTGGGTATTAAAAGATACTTGTTGGTTAGTCCTTATAGACATTTTCTCCTTACTGCTAGGTTGGTATTATTGGTTCCTTTTATGATCTCTGCCTAAGCTAGTTGAGAAATTGGCTAGCACATGTGCACTTAAATAAGAAGGGCATTAAAGAAAGAAATCCTAAATTGTTATTAATTTAAGCATACTTGACATGGTGATGAAAAACTCATGTTGTTAGTTTGCATTTTCTAGTGTTGGGAATCCCCATAATATTGAGTGTAGTCCCTTAATATTGTTACATAGTAGTTTATCATATCTACTAGACACCCTCACTATCATGTATTGTTCCAGATCCATATACTATTTATAGTAAGTGTTTAGATCTACTCAAGAGGCATATATATGGAATATAGAGATGGTATTTTTCTTGCTCCCTAATTTATAATCTAGCATCATTCTATATTTTATAGGCTCTATAGCTCCATGCTTGTTCTAGAGGCTAACTCTTAGTTTTAAGGGTGAAAGCCTAAAGTGTGTATTCCTCACGGGGGGGGGGGGAGGGTATAGGGGGTTTCAAATGTATAAAAAGGATAGTGGTTAGAATGCCTAGCCAACCACCTAAAATATTATTTTAGATTTTGTTGGGCTATGTTGCTCTTTGTTCTACATCTGGCTTGAGTCTAAGCTCAAGCTATATGCTGCTCTAGTTAGTGGGGTACCATCCTCCTTGGGTTAGGCCACCGGTATGCCGAAATTGTACCAGACACCATTTTGCATGCAAGTGTTGAATACAAGGAGTTGATGCTCATAAGATTGAAAATGTACTAGATCCTCGTTTTGTAATACAACAGGCTTGGAGTTTGGCTTCAAATTTAGGTGTGCTCATTTGGTATCAAAGGATTTATCTCAGAAATTCTTATTCAACTTTTGTCAGAATTTTTGACTTAAGTTGCCTACCTTAAGACTTTTTTAGTAGATCTGA
>NW_003314301.1:152410-158226 GCF_000143415.4 Selaginella moellendorffii | reverse complement strand
AAGAACTGTGTTGATAATGCTAACATCCTTTAGATAAGCGAATTGAGAGGAGGAAACTCTTGCTAGAGATGTTGCAGAAGAGGTTGAGATTGCAAAAGAGAAAGAGCTTGATGCTATGACACTATAGTGTATGGCTCAAAACATTAAGATCAAGAATTTTTGAAAGGAAGTTCATAAATTGAAGAAAGAGAACAAGAAGAGGAAGAAAAAAGCTAAAGCAACTAAACCAGCAAAATCTAATCAACCAAACTCCATTTCAAGTTTTGGAGATGATGAAGTTCTACAACCACCCCAATTGCATGAGTTTTAAAGTTCAAGCCCCCAAAACCACCTAATTTTAGAGACATGCGGGAGTATTAGATTTTGAAAGATTAGGTCTATTATATGGAAAGCTATTTTATAGTGGCAGACATTGATGATCATATGAATGTTACATACATACAGTCCTTTCTCATTGATCATGCCAAAACTTGGTGGTGCCAGATGTGTGCTGATAAAAGGTAGACTAAAAGTTGGATAAGATGCAGTCATACATCCATAAAAAATACTTGTCAGATAATCTTGGTTTGCGACTTTGCATAGAGTTGTGGCAATTGAAGCAATGTGAAGACCTTATATACTATGTTAATATGTTTGCCCAGAAGTTCATATGATTATAAATATGAGTGCCAAAGATGCTCAAAGCTATTTTCTAAAAGGTTTAAGTTCACTTTCTTACAATGAGATTTTGAAGTTTAAGCCAAAGTCATATCTAGAGTGTAAGGAGGTAGTATAGCAAGTTGCCTTTAGTCACTCATTCATAAAACAGTATCAACAATCGTATGTTGGTACCTTGGACAAGAATAAGAAGTTTGGGATAAACAAGGTGACCAAAAACAAAGGGTGGAAAGAAGGTTTTGTCTTGGAGGCTCACAAGTAATAATTAACAAAGTTGGTGGTTAGTGACCATAGTGCTTTCCTAAAAAGCATAAGATAAGGTTTGTGTTAATGTCATGAGGAAAGACAGTGGAGGCAAAGTTGAAGAGGCTGACAAGTTGATTAATGAAAACTATGAGGAAGAGGAGGGGAGTTACATTCCTCAAGTTTTTCTCGTAGTCAATGCAAGCACTAATCCATTGATATATCTTATACACTTTGTTCATGGATATTGAATCCAAGTGATGATTGACACGGGAGCTACACACAATGTGATATATGAAGATTTAGTAAAGTTATTAGGATTGAAAGTTGAGTGGATGTCACACATACACTTCCAGTTTGCAGAAGGTGGAGTGATGTTCAAATAAAAATATCCAAGTGGAAAGAAAGATTGAACTTAGTAATATTGAAGATACTAGATTTTTAGATAGTGCTTGGTATGGATTTCTTTAACAAATATATCAAAGAAATTTATGGTGCTGAACAAAGTTGCATCACGTTGATATCAAAAGAGCATCCTGATGTGTCATTCTAGTTGTAAAAGTGCTCCTCAAGGGATTGAGATGGTAAATTCTTGGTTGCAAGAGTTGCTCAGAAAACAACTAAGAAGGGATATCAAACCTTTTGGGTTCAAGTGATGGAAGTTGAAGGTGATAGTGACCAAATTTGAATCGGTGATGGATTGATCTTATACTAAGGGAAATATTGGAATTGTTGGTGAGGAATTAAAATATCTTTTTGAAGGATTTACCACTAGGGCTACCTCCTAGTCGTGAGAGATTGTTTCATGTTCTAAACCATTTATAAAGGCTTTATATCATTTAAATATCAAGGAGATGGTTGAACTTAAGAAGAAACTCATGAAGCTTTTTGACAAAAGTTATATCCGACCAAGTAAATCACTCTATAAAGTGCTAATACTTTTTGTTATAAGAAAGGATGGTTCCATAAGGATGTGTATTAATTATCAAGCTCTCAACAAGATCATGGTTAGAAACAACTATCTTTTGCTTTGCATTGATAACTTGTTTGACCAACCCTTCAAGACTAAGTATTTTGTGGTTTGGATATCATCAAATATGGGTAGTAAGTTTCCCCAATATTTTCTACTATGGGTTCTATCCACAACCCAACCTTGTGACCCACCCATAAGTCCTTCTTTATAGATTATTTTCTTGAACTCACAATACCATTGTATTGTAGTAGTTCATTTATTTTATGTATCCTTCCCACTTGGTCAATTTGACGAAGCCACACCATTATTAATAATTCAAATCAACACTTTGAACTAAGAACTTTATTCCTTAACCTCATAAGGACTTTGTACTTGTTAGCCATAAGATCACCTAATGATCTAATCTAACAAGTTTGCCAATAAATACTAGATCTTCTAAACCTTTAAGTTGTTAACCATGACCCCCAACACTTAGAAGTGCACCCAAGCTAGCCCTTCAAGCCAAGGGTCTATATCAACTAAGACTGAGTGTCCCCATCTCATTCACCATGTCCTTGATACCACTTGCACCAAAGTGTTCAAGTTAAATATGTCGAATTTTCACCTAAACAATTTAACTGTGCATCATAACTCCTAGGCATCCCCCGTTTGGTAGAGTGCCCAAGCCAGTTTCCTTATTGAGAGTCCATGATCACCAAAAAATAAGTGTCCTTATATTCCAATTAAGACTTTAACCCAAGCACTAGAGGGTTGGGACTTGAATTCAACCTTCGTATATGCATCTATAGATGGTATCACCTAGGATGTCTAGCATGATTCTTTACACTGGTACACTAACTTATACCTAAAGCATACCACAAATCACAGCTTACAAATGTAATTCCTTCAAGCTTATAAGTTTTCTTACTTAATAAGTCTATGATTATGCATAGACTCCTCCATGCTTGGCCCTATGAGCCACCCCTTTTGAAGTCAATACCTTCAACTAAGGCATTTATCCCTCCGACTTGCCTCGGGTTTCATTCAAAGCCATCTCTTTAAACACTGAAGAACTAATTCCCTAACCTTGATAGCTTTATCTGGGGATGGTCCAAAGTTGAGTTGAGCTCACGAGTTGAGCTCAATTCAGCTCAAGTCAATGCTAGTCAACATAGTCAACGATAAGTTTTATAAGGAAATATTAAGTCAGAAAAATATTATTCTTTTGTGAACTTGAAATTTATGAATTTAAGTATCAATGGTTCAGAGAGATTTTTATTTTTTGAATCTTTCTAATGCAGTTTATACAATTTCTAGAATTAGAAGTTCGTCTGAACCCATAGAAATTTTTGGGCTTTATTGGTCCTAAATAAAATGGGAACATTGAAGTTCGAATGAACCGGAAAATTTCTATTGTACATTTCAACATTTTAACATTTCAACAATTGACCAGAAATATATAAATAATTCGAAACACTGATTCACTCGTTCATTCTTTAGGGTTTACAGAGATGGGAAGCAAGGAAGACAAAAAATCTGTAAGTAGTTCTATCATACAAAAATGTGAGAATGTGAATTTTGTTTCACTACCACAATCTCCATATTACACGCCTGGTCCTTATTATCCATCCGGGAATGTGGAGACCACTGTCACTATTGATAAAAATGCTCCTGTTACTTCCGAAACAACAATCTAGAGCAAGAGAAAAGAAGAAATGGACAGCACAGCGGAAAGCACTAATAAATCCACTCTATAAACCTTTCAATGGCTTTTGTAATCCACTAAAATATTATAAAAAAATGTAAGTTTTTTATATATATCTTATTCCTTTTGATATGTTTTGTCTTTGCAAAGATATATGATGTAGACAAATCAAAGAATTAAATCTATATATGATTTTGGGATTGAAAGGTAATCTTGCAAAAAGGCATACTCGCGTGCCTGTGTATATTCGCTATTATTATATATGGCAGGCCAACTATATAAAATGAGGCTACATATTAATTATATGCTAGTTTTTAGCTTCTGAAACCCTATAGCCACTTGTTTCTCATAGTAGGTTGTAATTACTAAGACTGACAATTATCATTCACTATAGTGTCATGTCATAATAAAACATCATTCCCGAGATTGAAATATAGTATATTAATGAGAGAATTCTTATTGCTAGGAAGTTTAATTCTTCTTGTGTGTTGCAATGGTTAGGAAGAAGTTTATTTTTGGTCCCGAAGGCCTTTCATATGAGTTTCCACCTCCATCTCCAATCTCAACTAATAATCCATCTTCACCTCTACGCAACAATCCTCCTTTTCATTTTGAGGGTTGTTGTGAGGCTATTTCATTTGCGACCTCGAGTGCAACTGAACAAAAACTCCTTCCTTATGATGTTGTTAAAAAAGTTGGATTGCCTCCAATGCTTCAAGAGCGATGTCAATATTTTCTTCAAGATCTTGCTCCAGATATGGCAGGGGAGCTTAATGTAGATACATATTATCTTCAGTGTCCTATATGCAACTTTTATTTAAACAAGACAGATGGTTGCATGGGTTTGGTAAATTTTATTGAGCATTGTCGCAAATGCCCAAGAGCAGGTTTGGAAGGTGTGCACGCGTGGATGTATAAGAAAATCAAGAAAGAATTAAAAACACACAGCTATTATGATTTCATGGTGGAGAACAATATTCCATTGGTGAACACTGCATCAGTAAGTGCTGAATATGGGATATTTAAGCCACCCTTTAATGTAATGTGAAAGTCATGCATAGTTTTTTCAAAAGGTTAATTCTTTATGAGTAAAGTGGAGAATCTTATATTTTCGAGAATGATATTATTCTAGCATGTATAAAGATATTATTATATATACAAGTGGTTCTGACACTGTTATAATTTTGAAGTCCCATTTTTGAGACTGACAATTTAAACTTTCAAGAACCCCTAGATCTTTTTTTAGTATAAATACCAACAAGGGATGCTTTCAACATTGAAATTTCAGTTTGTTTAGAGTGTAGGAATGGCTAGGGAAAATGCTATTGCTACTCGCACTTGGCCCCCATGCATTTCATATGAGTCTCCACCTCCATCTCCAACTTCTACCAACATTCCACCGTTCCCTCCATACATCAATCGTTGTGAGGCTTTTTCTTTTGTAGCCCCAAGTGTGACTGAACAAGAGATCCCTCTTCCAGATAATGTTCTAGATGTTGCTATTAAAGATGGATTGCCTCATGTGCTTCAAGAGCGATGCCAGATGTTTCTTCAAGATCTTGCTCCCGATATGGTTGAAACTTTTGAAAGAATGAACACATATTATCTCCAGTGTCCCATCTGCTACTTTTATTTAGATAAAACGGAAGGCTGTATGGGTCTAGAAACTTTTCTAGAACACTGTCACAATTGCCCAAGAATTGGTGTGGAAGGTGTGCATAAATGGATGTATAAGAAAATTAAGAAAGAGTTAAGAACACACAATCATTATCATTTCATGGTGAGGAACAATATTCCGTTAGTAAATCCTACATCCACAAGTGCTGAATATGGTATTTTTAGGCCATCCTACTGAAAATTCCAGCCACTAATAATTCTTACACTATGATATTATTCATCCCCCCCCCCCCCCCCCTCCCTCACCTTTTTTTTATTAACAAAATTGTATTACCTATAGATAATAAACTGATAATACTAGTAATTATGAAATTTGATAGACTGACACTGTAACTTTGTCATCTCTGACACTGACACTATCACTGTCGCTATCTGCTACACTGACATTGTCAGTGTCACAATCATTATCACATTGACATGTGACACATCTTTCTCATTGCATTCAATTGTCTTTTAATGGATCATTAAAAAATAGATTTTTCATACCACTCCTCAATTTACACATTGCATATGATGTGCCATGCATACCTAGGAAGACTTCTAGAAAACTAAATATATATTATTTATAAGTTTTTAAAACAT
>NW_003314301.1:138607-150018 GCF_000143415.4 Selaginella moellendorffii | reverse complement strand
ATCGTTTCTCTTTCACCAAAAGCTTATCCCGGAGATCATCATATTTTGGTGGTGCATAAGGCACACCATGCCTGGCAACTTCCTGTATCATGTTGAGGAAGTAAGGTGACCGAGCCTTGACAAATGGAATGTGTTCATTCCAGAAAAATCTTCCAATAGCCACATCAACTCGGTTCTTCCGCTCAGGATCCATCGAATCAACAATATGGACTTGACTCTGTTTGCTAAAAAATAGGGAACTGCAGCCACTTCCACTTGATTGGGATGATACCACCGGTGGAAATCCTTGGACATTGCCATCCATTCTCATAGAAGCACCACCAGATTCATTCGGCCGTTTCTTCCCCCTTGCCCCTTTCTCGGAATCAATAACCTTTTGCATATTGAGCAGATCCACTTTCTTGTTACCTGGGATGAGAGGACAACTCACAATATCCTTGCTGCCTGGGCCTTCTCCTAACAGATGAGCTCGCACACGATCAACACCACTCAGTTTGTTCACCATTGGGCAGTATTTGTATGACCATAATTTGTGGCCATGCCCCCTGCTCTCAAGAACACTTACCTCATCCCACCATCGCGAAGAAGGATGCTTTCGCAATATGCTAGATTGCTGCGCCATGCTTGTTTGCCTTGGATTGCTACTGCTGTGCCCTGAAATGGTGCGCCTTGGCTGGATTGTCGTGTGATGCCGTGCGCCCTAAAACCAGAATATTCCGCGCAAGAATATTCTGAACAGTGGTCCGTGTTACTAACACGGACCACTGTTCACGAACACGGCCGTGGGAACACGACCCATGGCCGTGTTCGTGAAACACGGTGAACACGGCCGGGATCCCGGCCGTGTTCGTAACATGGGTTTCGAGAGGAACGCCTCTATATTGGAGATACCTATAATAAAATATAAATAATTGAGTATAGTTGAGAAATTGTATGTTACCTAAAAGCTCCTCGACACATGAAGTAAGGTTGGCCAAGTTGTTTATCAAATGGAGTCGTGCTTGTGGCCTTCTTTGGCAGCCAGTCCTCTCCAAGTTTTGTAAGCTCAATGGTGACGAAGTCCTTAAATGGAAGTTGCTCAGGATCATCCCCTATGAAAGGCGCTAGAAACATCTCCCCTTCATATACAGTTTGTGAAATGTAGACGGTCCTCCTCATCACAGTCTCCATCATACTGTCCAAACCTTTTTCTCCTTCCCTGAGTCTGCTATTGAGGTCGTTCAGAATGTGTATCTGTTCCTCATATGTAAGCTTTGACTTTGAGATGTTGTAAATAATCTCATCTGGAGTCTTGCCCACTAAAAAATAACTTTTGTGAGAACCTTCATGTAAATACAAACAATACTTACTTTCATGACAAGCAATCTCTATTATAATATCGAACCACTCCTTTGGGTGTCGAGGGTCAGCCACACTAAGTAATTTCTTTACCTTTGTCTTCTTTGTGCTGTTGATTTTCTTGTCAATTGCAGCTAAATGCTTTGAGAGTTCTTGATCATTTTCAGCTCGATGCGACTGTGCATATGCATCTTGCTTAACCTTCACCAATGGCTGAAGACAACACAAACATTTTATGATAAGAAGTATACTTGAAAGAACATACCTTACTCCACACAGCTGTCATAAAAGCCATTGGATTCTTGTACCATCTATTGGCATCCTGACGACCTCGTTGATGTCGAATAAGTGATGCTAAATCATCACCATAGTGGCTGCGGACTGCATCCTCATCGAGATTGGCAAGAAACCAGATCTGCTCGATGTCATGTACTAGGCTTTGTTTCTGCACTGCAAACTGTCCCAGTCTGCAAAACACAAATTGTTAAAAGTGATTGAAGAGGGAGAGGTACTTACGCATTAATTTTGTGGCAAGCTATTACAAGCCTTGCCACATCTAGAGATCCTCTCGCATGTATATGTCCAACCGAAACATTGATGTGATAGACAGGATCGTCTCGGAAGCATTCTCGGATGCACTTCATCCACGCGCACCAGCGATGATTCCCGTCGATAATGTAGAACATTTTCCCCACAAATTGTTGAGTCTCAGGATGGCTCATAAGCTTGTTGTCAAATTCGCGGGACTTCATTTTCCAAATGTCATCCCAATCCCTCTCGATTTCCGGTGACACCGAGAGGGTATTTGTCGTTCCTGGCTTGAAAACCGAAACAAGGAACATACCTATGTTTGTCCCAAGGCCATTCTGTTTGTACAGACTATAGATGTCCATGTTGACGAAGTGCGGTGAAGCAGACCGAACGATGCTTGTCTGAGTGAATCGACATAGTGGGATTTCTCGGATCATGTGCCCCGGGCCTTCCCACTTGAGAGACTCCAGAGTCGTGTGAATGGCCTTCTCTTTAGTTCTCAAAACTGTCTCTTGGAAGCGCTTGTCGACAATGTGTTCAGGTAGCTCCACTTCTCTTTCAGCTTCAGCTACACCTCCAGTAGCACCATTATCAGATCTAGCCCCCGACTCGGGCCCAACACCGCCATCAGGCGCACTTGGGCACTGCTCCGTTTCTGCCATATTTTGTGAATATGTTAAGAGTAGTGGCATTTATGGTTGTGGCAGCAATGGTAGTGATGTCAATGGTTGCGCTGGTGGTGGTGATGATGGTGGCGGTGGTGGTGGTAATGGTGGTGATGATGGTGGTGGTGGTAATGGTGGTGATGACGGTGGTGGTAATGGTGGTGATGAAGGTAAAGGTGGCGGTGGCAGTAATGGTGGTGGCGGTGGTGGCGGTGGCAGTAATGGTGGTGGCGGTGGTGGCGGTGGTAATGGTGGTGGTGGCATCGATGGCGGTGGTGGGGGTGCATGTGGACTGGAGCTATGTGGTTGGGAAGACGGTAGAGTTGTCGCTGTGGAAATCTCTATCTGAAGGTCAACTTGATTGTCATCCTGGATCTCATCTTCCTCATGTCTTCTCTTTGATCCAACATCGCTCTCCTTTTGTAGTTGCTTTCGTTTCTGAAAATAAAAAAAACTCATTATAAATTATAAATGCATAAGAAGAGGGGAACAGGGCGTGGGCTCAGTGCAGGCCTCCCCCAAGCACCTTGCCCGGCCCATGCCAAGGCAACCCACCCAAGAACCTTGCCTTGGCGCTTGGAGGCGAGCCGGTTCGCTGGCGAACCGGCCCTCCTCCAAGCGCCAAAGCCGGCTCACGAGCGGTTGGCCTTGGCGCTTGGACTTAGCTGGCTCGCGCCAAATGCCCAGCATGGGCATTTGCCACAAGGCCGGCCGGGGGCACCTGCGTGGACTTGGCCGGCCCAGGTGGAGTGCCCAGCCAAATACCCGGCCTGGGCACTTGGCAGCGGTGGTGCTGGGCAGCAGTGGCCCTAGGTAGCGCGGCGCTGGCGTGGCGTGGCGTGGCGTGGGCAATGCTGGGCAGCGGCGGCACAGCAGCGGCAGCATGGCAGTGGCGGTGCTGGGCAGCGGCGGCATGGCAGTGGCGGTGCTGAGAATGGCATGGTATGCGTGGCGTGGCGGTGCTGGGGCGGGGGCGCTGGGCACGGCGGCGCTGGGCATGGAGGAGAGGGAGTGGAGGAGAGGGAGTGGAGGAGGAGAAAAAACTTACTCTTGGCGGCATTCTGTTCCCGCAGTCACTCCCAATCTCCCGCAATACTTTCTGTAAAACCCTAATGCCGGCAGCTGCCCTAACCCTAACCTAACTTTCATCACAGCCGTTCATCATGGATGCAGTAAATCTTCACTGTACAATAAATAATAATAAATCTAGCACTGTACAATTTCTATTCCGCCCTAGATTTGATCACGTGACAAAGTCCTTTTGAATTGTAATTTAATAATGGAGGTGTGCTTTAATATGACTATGTCATAATGTGAAATAATGTCACAGATGCATGTGTTGAATTGATCACAGTACGAAATTGTTAGAAAATATAAGATTATTAAATCGTAAGGTGTTATTTCCAAAGCAATGTATATAGATAATTTACTATAGGTGATAGATGGTAGTACAAAGATGGAATATATTTAAATGAGTTCAGAAGAATGTGATGATTTCTAGCTTTAATGAAGTATTGAAAATATGTACAATATTTAATTTATTTGGCAACAATTGGTTGATGGTAGATCCTAGAATAAAATCATTCCTATCTTTCATATTATGGCACATGCTTGAGGTGATATTTCTTTCCGTTCTACCAAAAGTTAGTGCATATAATAAATTTAAGTATGTTTTTGAATTCAATGTATATAGACTTTTAATATTGTACAACATAGTCCTATATACTTCATACAGAATTTATTATAACAACATTATTCGATGTTAGATCCTAGAATAAAATCGCCCTATCTTTTCACATAATGGCATAGCACATGTGAGGTGACATTTCGTTATAAAAGTTTAGAGTTCCAAAACCTAAAGGCAACAAAATGGAGGGCTTCCTTTTGCATTACCAAGATCACCCACCGCTTTCTATCTCCCAAAGTCTTATTTCAGAAAGTTTTCTTTGCCGACGTTTCAATTTTTATCTCGGTTCTATTTCATTAGAAGCTGTGATTCGCAACAACATTGGTGTAGTTGAACGATCGGAGTTTCTTCTTTCGGGTGTAGGTGAAGGTGGACAACATTGGGATTTGCAACATTCCAAGTCGAAAGAGATTTGAGTTTTTGGATCTCCAATCAAAGTGCGAAGCTGTGATCCTGCTAAAGTGAATGTGAAGCAAGAGTCGGTCGTCATCATTTCTTCCTCTTCTAGTTCTAGTGGAGATGTTAGTCCAATGCGAGCCAAGAATTTCCAAACTCCAACTTCACTGATATTCCAAGCTGTTTGCAACGCTTTCCAGTTTTCCCGCCTCTCTATCAATGTTTGTTCCTTTCTACATAGGCCTGTTAGCGAGCTCCCATCTACATACAATGGCAATATCTTCTTTGAACTACCACCTCTTGTCAGCTCAAAACGAAAGGGGATGGAGACGAAGTAGGATGTCCACAACTGGTGCAAGATCAAGACCACACATTTCCAGCATTTTGAAGGCACAGTGTCCATGGTTCATTGTGGTGGGTATTTGGATTGTGTGAATAAAGCATGCAATCAAGAGCGCGGTAAAAACTCTATATTTTTTGAAGGATCAGCAACCAATCCTCCCCTTTGTGACACCATTGGTGTTGGATCCAAGTGTCGGTTTTCCAAGAATGCTCCATTGTGTCGTGCCATTTGCGGGGCCAAGATGTACTATTTTCTTCCACGGGATGGAGAGGTTGGTAGAGCTGCAGTACATATTGGCACGCACACACATCCAATGCAGGAAGGGATACAAAGGAGTTCAGTCAACCATTTCAAAGATGCAGTGCAGATAGAGACTGTGAGAAACTCATCTGCAACTCCGAAGCATGTTCAGAAGACAGTGCTCAAGGATTTTATCGCAAATACTTTACTTGATCCGGACTACAAGAATACTCAACTGGATGAGGCTAGCTTGCGGGAGTTACTACGACATGTGCAACTTGCAACTAGCCTCAGGAGGTATGAAAATATTATTACATACTTTTCAATAATATCTCTCTTACATTTTGTTTTATTTAGGATAAAGTCTTGGATGTGTGAATCTCGAGAGAGGAAACTCCAATAAAAAATCAACTCAATCCTTGAACTAAAACGGACTTGTCCCTATGAGTTTATCCATGGGAGTTTATTTCTAGATCAAGTCGTTAGTGAGCAAGAGCGCCCCTTCATTTTCAAAATGTCTACCATGGGCCCTGCCTCTGGTGTGGATCTTGTTTCCCGAATGGATATGTCTGGGTCGAGTGACCTTGCTAATGCATGGGTACATTTTGACCATATGGAGCGGGTGGCAGGTTGGACAACCATGGGAGCTCATGTGTATGATCCAAGGTAGTTTTTTTTCTCATTATCTTAAAATGGTTTTAAATATTACACTTTTCACAGGCTACGTTGTAACTTGACAATTGCAAAGGCAGAGTTTAAAGTACAAGACCAGATGGCTCAAGAAATATTTTGAAAGTCCCTCTCCGACATTGTATTGAAACGGACTGGTAAGCTTGCCAACTTTCGCGGTTTCATGGCAGATGGGGCTGGGGCTAATTGGAATGGTGTCCGGGCAGTCTTTGGGAATGGTCAACCATTGGAAGGTCGTGAAAGGACTTGTGAGTTCCATTGGGCTCAGAGCCTAAACCAACACTGCCATTTTATCAAACCAGATTTCCAATTAGCATTTAAGGAGTTGTGCAAACAATGGCAGACTGCACCTTCTGAAGAAGAGCATGAGGCAAAAGCAAACAAGATCCGAATGTGGTGGCGTGAAGATGGCCATACTGACGTAAGTTGTCTACCACAACTTGAGTCGTGGTTGGGGTGGTGGGAAGTTAGAATGTTCCAATGGGGACATCACTCTTTTCAGGTTGGTTTTTCTTTTTTTCCTCTCTTTTTATTGCTTTTTAATATCATCTTTTTATAAGGATCAACCACTTGAGGATCTTGCATACACCCCAACTGTGAATCTCTCAAAGAGTAAACATTGGAGCTGGCGTTCCTCTGAGGCAGGGAAAGGGAAGATGAGTCTATATGAAGCATGTCTATCAGATTTGATATGCGCTGTAGAGCAATCTTCAAAAGCCTTGGCATTTGAGGAAGGAAGATACATGGGAACAGGACCTTCAGTTGAGATGTTACACGATTGAATGAAGAAGAAAGTGACTCCACCAGCACAAACAATGGCAACTGTAGTGGAGGAAGTGGTCCGTGGCACATCTATGGAGTACACTCCTCGGGCTTCTATTGGTGATATGAAGACCGTCCGCTCAAAGCGTTGATTTTCCTTTGCTGGTGAAGATGTTGGCACGGATCTTGGAGCAAAAAGCTCTCACAGGCCTAATGTTGAGTATCATTCTGCTCCAAGACATCGCCCCAAAACCAAACCACCTCAAGTGGCTGATGAAGAAAGTGCATCACAGCAGGTTGAAATTGCTTATCATAGTGTGGAGCCGAAGCAATGGGCAATCCGTCGAGTGCCAGCAAAATCAAATGTAAGGTGTGTGGGGATGCTTCCAAGGGGCAAGTGTTGGGCTTGGATCTGTGGTGATAAGTCTGCTTCTGTTCCAGCCCCATGTTTCCATGGGGAACGAAAGCAAGCAGGATTTTCAAGATGGTGTTGGTTATATTGCTGCAACTCTGATGTCAACCATACAAAGCGGCTTGAAGACACTATAGTGACTAAACCTGATGCAATACCTAAAGAATGGCCGGTTGCTAATGGGGTTGCGCTCACCTCGGATGAGATTGAAAACCTTGAGAAATCTAGTTTCAATCTTGAGAGGAGAGTTGGAGATATAAGTGATAGAACCAAGACTATTCCTACAGAGATGCACAAGAGGCCAGCACGAAAAGGTAAGGCAGTTAAATTTATTGGTACCGTCTCCAAGCAGAAGCAAGGTAAAATAAACTTGGCTCAAACACTTGAGTGTGAGATTCTCTCCACGAAGTACATCACTGCGCTCGCAAAGGAGTACACAGTCAAAACAGAAGGTGGAGAGTACACAATTGCCATTCAAGACTTCCTTCTTGCACATGTCCAGACTTTATGAAGCGCGAGGAACATGGGAAGGCATATGCTCCTTGCAAGCATATGTACTACATCTTCATCAACATCTTGCACCAGGATCCTAAAGTGGATATTCATATACACCAAGCAAGCCTTACTATTGCTGAGTTGCAGAAAACTTTTGGAGCTAATTAGATTTTCCAGCACTATCGATGTTTATTCTCTATCAATAATATAAACTAATTATACCTTATATAATTAATAAAAATATTTTATTATTTCACTTTTCATTTCATATACTTGTGAGGTTCTTTTCGCAATATTACCCATAGTATTTGTGAGTCTCCATTTTTGTCTTTACCTTCTCAAAAAATATTTCGAGATAGTCTTTCGGGTGTATGATGTTACAATATATTGTGAGAGCATATGTACCATCATAGTTGTTTTTTTTTCCTTTCAAATGGTTATATGGCCTTATATAGAATCTTAAGTCAAATTTAATAATTTTAAAATTCTGACGAACCTGACATTTACTAGCTAGAAAGCACAGTGTACAAATTTAAAGAAGTGACAAGAATACTCTTTTTGCAAAAATTTTATTTTATATTCTAACAAACGTCTCTATTATTGCATGTAGTAAATATTTAAATTATTAGAACAAGAAGTGTCCTTTAGAACATTTTTATCTATATAATATATAGAGAGTTATGAAATTATTAAGTTCACCATAACTTTAAAATTTTAAAGTTTATAATGTTTGTACTAAATTACAATTGAAAATTGAGCTCAACTCGTGAGCTCAACTCTTCAGCTCGTGAGCTCAAGTATGGTCCACGCTCCTTTATCTCATGACAACCTTTAAGACCACGCTTCTGTTGCGCTACTCTAAATTAACTTCTACTAATCCAACAATTATGTTGCACCTTTTGCTTAGCTGTCTCATAATTGTTAAATTTTACTGGCACACCTCCACCATTATTTAGGTCACCATACTCTAATTGCATGCCTTCCAAATTATGCCATGTTATTCCTATTTCTATTGGGATTTTTTTGGCAAGAGGTTCTTATGAACTCACTAACTTAACCTCAAAGTATCATATCTTGGCACATTTGATGTCTCTACACCATCGGCTCTATAAGCCTATCTTTACAACATTTCTCACTTGTATTTAGGTCTTTGCCATGATAATAGTAGTCATTTTTTATGCTAACTATTAATTAGCACTTGAATATAGTATTCACACACAACTCTTTGCTAAAGTTGCTTTCTTTTATGAACACCTTTTCATGACTATATTTTGCCATCAATGAGATACTCACTATTCTTATATTTGGATTTCATAATCCTCACAGTCTTTTATAAAGTACAACCCACCTTAGTCTAAAATCTTTCATTAATCTTTTAGAACCATCCAAAAATCTAAAATCTCTCCACTGAGTCATTTAGCTTTTGGACTTTGTTAATCTGACGACCCGTAAGATCTTAGCCTTATGACTACTTTTGAGGTGCTAGCTAATTGGAATATAACTACTTTTATTCATGTCCTACTCATAAATATCATCTTTGCAAGTGTTACTCTGACACTTGATTATTTTTTGTTCCTTATGAGTTACCTTTGCCCTTTAAGACTGTCCGTCTAAATAATAAGAATATTGACTCATCCTCTAAGTATACCCCCAACTCCTTGGGTTGTTCTTGCATTTATTAAAAATAGCCCCTATTACCATTTCAAGGACTTGTGTCTTCATTCATATTCAACCTTCCACAATCATTAATTCTAGTTTTAAATTCATGAGCACTAACCTCAACTATATGAGAATAATCTTGTGATTCCTTTATTGTCTTGAAGTCTTTATCTTTATGTAACACACATGATTTTCACCTTTATCCTATAGTGATTTACCATAGGATAACCATGAAGCGGAAACTAAACCCTCCATGTGCCACATGTCCAAAGGACAACAGAGTAAAACCTGAGTTTCAATAAACTAATACAAAGTGCATGATAGCAAGGGTGTTTGGTAGACACAATAAACTATCATCTAGCAAATATTGAGGGACCAAGATCAATATTGCGGGGGTTCTTGATACTAACAAGTGCAAGCTAATGACAAGAGTTTCTCAAACCAAGCCGAATATGCTCATTAAGAAACACATAGCATTCCTACCTTATATTTATCTGATTTAAATGCACGGGCATTGATCAGTTTCTCAATTAGTTCAAGTGGGAACTGATAAAGGATTCAATAATATTGACTTCCTACCGTCGTGATAGTAAGGAAAGAATATTCGAAAGGATTAGTCGACAAGTAACTTTCGATACCTGTAGTCACATTCATGACACTCTCCCCCCCTTAGGGAAGATCAACATCCTCGTTGATGTATACTCTAGTCTAGAACACTACCAAGAAAAAAATTTCAGAAAAAGTTCATAATGATCACACTATATAAGAAATACACCAATTTAAATGAGTTAGGGTAACCTTTGTTTAACATGCTACCAACTCAAACACCTTCCAACTGTCACCGACAAAGAAATGACCAATAGAGTCAACCATCCTTGTTACTCTAAGTGTCACCCAACTTACAAAAATGTGATATGCCCCTACTCATAGGGACATAAAGAGAGAAGCTAGAGGTCCCAACCCTTTTAAACAAAGAAACCAAACCCATCAATAAGGTTTAGATAGATTACTGTAAATAGGTAGTTAAAGTTGTTTACATGGTCATGCCCTTTTACCAAAATAAGGAACATTGACAAAGAGGCAAGTGATGTGACTAGTGAACAATAGCTGTCTCATAACTAAAGATTTCACCATGCACATGAAGTGCTAAAGCCAGTCTGCTTATACTGGCACAAATAGAAAGATCAATAACTAAACAATATCAAAGTCAAAGACAATGATATCTGAGACTTAATATTAGTGAATAAATCTTAGATTAGAACACAAAAGTATTCTAATTAAGTTATCATTTGATAAACCAATATTAAAGTATAGGAACCATAAAGATCATCATAATTGGAAAACATAGGATTCACCATCCAACAAAATTCAATAGCAAGTGTATCATCTAGAAAACTCGAGATAGGATGTTAAACAACTTACCAAAGATAACTCAAAGAACACAAAGTATTATTGACTGACAAGCAAAATGCTTGCGAATGGATCATCCGAAGGAAATAACATTTAATCTATCAAAACTAACCATAGCAACAATTAACAGAATAAAATGAATGTGGCAAGACCAACAAACATTCATTCATGCTAACTATCACACTAGCTAATCTGAATAGATCCCGGTCAATAATACAAAAGAACTCAAATTGTTTAAGCAAGCGTCAACAACATCCTACCAATGTCTCAAACCCAAAAGACCAATCCAAAACAAACCACAAAGAATATGTGGTAATGTGAAAAGCCAAAAACTATCAAAGAAAATAACTACAATGAAAAATTATCAATCATTTTATCAATAAAGAGATGTATAATCATCATCAAAGAAAGAATCCACCATCCTGAAGAATGGCAAATCATTCTATATTAACAATAATCAAACAAAACCTTTAATAAGAATAATTGATTATCCCAAGATGATATTCAATCATCACCAATGATTGCCAAATGCAAATACTAATATCAATATCGAACCTAATGAGCTAAAATGCCTTCCCTAACAATTTCTCACAAATAGAACAATGAGCGTATAAACTCAAGGAACCAAAAGCTTGAAAAAGTCTATAACCAAGTCATGCCTAACAATGATCACAAATCTCGCATAAACTAATTTCAATGGTAAAGAAGAAATTATGGTACAACCCATAATATCTTTTTCAACATATCCATAAGCCAAACTTTATAATGCCAAAGCTAACGAAG
>NW_003314301.1:132132-138507 GCF_000143415.4 Selaginella moellendorffii | reverse complement strand
TTTCTTAGGGCAACTAACTCAAGTGGGAACTGATAAAGGATCCAGCAATACCGACTTTCTGCCATTGTCGCAGTAAGGAAAGAATATCCAAAAAGACTAGCTGACATATAACTTTTGATACCCATAGTCACATTTGCAATATTTTCCCATGATCCCAACTATAGTTGTTTATCAAAACCAAATTAGCCAATTTGCTAAGTCAAACGCTCATCTGCATCACATCCTCAACTCTCTAAGGAAGACTTTATACTATTCCTAAAATCCCAAAATCATTCCTTTATTGGATCTTTTCTATCCACCATATTGTTTACATATTTGCGTATGAACTAAAGTGGAGAGTCATGCCATCTTGACATGCTCCTCTTCAAGGATAAGCCCACTCTGGTGCTAATACGAGTGATGATATACTCCACCACCAATAAGAGTTAGACTACGAAATAACTTTGATACCAAGTTGTAAGCGACTAAATTTTTCATACTATTTTAATCACTTAACCACACCTCCGACCACTTGGAAGAGTCTCACTCACAACCTCCATAAATCCTATTCCAGACTTGGGAACTTGCTAGCCCCGTGAATGGCATTTATGCCACTCAGCCTTTGCACTTGGTCCAAGCACTCCATATATTCAATCCCATGATCAACACCCCAAAGGTACTACTAACATATCAGCTTGTTATGCTAAGGCTAAGTCCATTTACCCTTATCTTATTGGTATTCTTAGACCATTCATGCCATTGTCTCGTCTCTCAAAAACTAGAGTTAGCCTATGGATGACTTAGGCTATCTATCCATGAGTGGTCATCCCAAAACCACTTGTTAGCATCCTTAGGATGTTTAGAGACATGAGGAACAACTTTCCCCAACATCCCTTTTTCAGTCCCCACTAAGTCCCTCTTAGTCTCTGGCTATGTTAGCCAACATTACTAGTGGGTTAGGGCCTGAAGGCCCAACCACTATATCCTATTAACCTCTAAGACTTTTTTGCTATATGACCACATCCTTGGTCACTACACAAAATGACTACTCCTCTTCCTTTCTATAGTCTAGGACTTTGGGACAACATTTCAAAACACTGTACCTCTATACAAGCCTCATGGTCACTCTCCCCACCTTTTACCCCTGGATGCCCTATCCATGTGGCTAGAATGAGGTTCTGATGAGCCATATTAGGTACCCAAGTTGCCACCCACACTTGGATTGGTGTAAGTGACTAATTTTTTCCATTCTACTGTAGTCACTTAACCACACCTTCGACCACTTGGAGGAGTCTCATTCAAAACCTCCTTAAGTCCAATTCAGGACTTGGGATTTGCTAGCCCCGAGAATGGCATCCATGCCACTCATCCCTTGCACTTAGTCCAAGTGCTCCACGTGTCCGGTCCCAAGACCGACACCCAAAGGTACCATTGACATATCAGCCCGTTACGCTAAGGCCATGCCCATTCACCTTTGCCGCGCTAGTGGTCCAATACCACTAGCATCACAATCCTATCTCTCTAAGACTGGGCCATCCGTCCACAAATGGTCATCCCAGATCCACTCCTTAGCATCCTTAGGATGCCCACAGACATGGGGAGTGGCCTTCCCCAATATCCCTTTATCAGTTCCTACCAAGTCCCTTTTCTGTCCATGGCCATGTTCGCCAACACTGCCACTAGATCAAGGCCCACCGGCCCGACCACTAAGTCCTATGGTCCTCTGGGATTTCCTCACCATGTGACTGTATCCTTAGTCACTACACTAGAGGACTGCTCCTCCTCCTTTCCCCCATTTGGGACTCCGGGACAACATTTTGGAACACCATGGGCCTACGCGAGCCCCGTGGGTACTCTCCCCACCTTCTGCCTTTAGGTGCTCTAGCCATGGGCTTAAAGCGAGGTTCCGTTGAGCCACGCCTGGTATCCAAGTAGGTGGTGCCACCCACACTTGGACTGGGAGCATCAGCCAGTCGATCTCCCGGGGGAACTAGAGCCGGATCTTGAACACTTCACCAAGCTACCCCGCTTGTCGGTCCATATTCACTCTAGACTTGGACTTCCCAGTGGTCAGTTCTTCACCCAACACTGGGTCTGGCCTTCCTGGGCCAAACTGGCCTTTCCTGGCCAAACTAGCTCCACTGTAGTCCTCCCCCCTTACTATACTTTTGGAGCTCACCAAACCCCCTAGGGTTTGGGAGATGAACGCTTTGGGCTTTCACCCTCTCAGACTCGAACTCGGACTCGGACTCGGACTTGGACTCGGGCTCGGGCTTGGTCTCGGCCTTGGACTTGGTCTCAGTCTCAGTCCTGGTCTCGGTCTCGGTCCCGGTCTCGGTCTCGACCTCGGACTCCATCTTGGGTCCTTCTCGGACTCCATCTCGGACTCCGTCTCGGTCCATCTCGGACTCCATCTCGGGTCCATCTCGGACTCCGCCTCGGTCCATCTCGGACTCCATCTCGGGTCCATCTCGGACTCCATCTTGGTCCATCTCAGGTCCATCTCGGACTCCATCTTGGGTCCATCTCTGACTCCACCTCGGACTCCATCTCGGACTCCATCTC
The DNA here is from genome assembly GCF_000143415.4 of Selaginella moellendorffii. NCBI lineage: Eukaryota > Viridiplantae > Streptophyta > Lycopodiopsida > Selaginellales > Selaginellaceae > Selaginella > Selaginella moellendorffii. Next base: position 135,963 of record NW_003314301.1, on the reverse strand, counting down.
GGGTCCATCTCGGACTCCACCTCGGACTCCATCTCAGACTCCATCTCAGGTCCATCTCGAACTCCATCTCGGGTCCATCTCGGACTCCACCTCGAACTCCATCTCGGACTCCATCTCGGGTCCATCTCGGACTCCATCTCAGGTCCATCTCGGACTCCATCTCGGGTCCATCTCGGACTCCACCTCGGACTCCATCTTGGACTCCATCTCGGGTCCATCTCGAACTCCACCTCAAACTCCATCTCGGACTCCATCTCAGGTCCATCTCGAACACTTCCATGTGTCATGTGTTAGTCCTTTTTGGGTCCTCTTTTTAGAGCCTTGCTTATTGCTCGCTTCGTGCTCATTCCTCGAGCACTTTGTTGGGAGTTCCACTCCCGCTCTCGACCTATCAAGTCGGAGCTTTTAGTCTAAACATGTTACGCTTGTTTGGCTCTCACTTCGGCCACTACCACGTGGCACCCTTCCGGCTCCACTTTGGGGCCTAGGGATTTTGTGTCTCACAATTGGGAGCATCGACCATTTAATCTTCTGAAGGACCTAGAGCCAGCTTTTGAACACTTTACCAAATTACCCCACTTGTCCATTTATATTCACTTTAGCCTTGGACAATGGTTATATCATCACCCACCATGTGGGTATAGCATTCCTTAGTCACACTAACATTTCCTAACCAAATTGCTTCCACTAAAGTCCTCCCTCTACTATACTTTTTGAGCTCACCAAACCCCCTAGGGTCTAGGAGATGATCACTTTAGGTTTTCACCCTCAGACTCGGACTCAAACTCGGACTTGGACTTGGTCTTGGACTCGCTCTTGGACTCGTTCTAGGTCTAGATCTCAATCTCGGTCTCAATCTCTTTCTCGGCCTCGACCTTAGACTCCATCTCAGGTCCATCTTGGATTTGACCTTGGACTCCATCTCAGGTCTATCTCGGACTCCATCTTGAGTTTATCTTGGATTTCCTCTTGGGTCCACCTTAGACTCCGTCTCAAGTCTATCTCAGATCCATCTTGGACTCCATTTTAGGTCCATCTCAAGTCCATATTAGATTCCATCTTGGACTCCATCTTGGGTCTATCTCAAGTCCATATCAGACTCTTTTTAAGGTTCATTCTTGACACTTCTATGTATCACAACATTTGGCATATGTTAGTCCTTCTTGTGTCCCTTTTTAGAGACTCATTCATTGATTGCTTCATGCTCATTCCTTGAGCACTTTGTTTGGAGTTTCATTCCCACTCTCGACTTTTTGAGTCAGAGTTTTTTGTCCAAACATGTTACCTTTGTTAGACTTTTGCTTTAACCATTACCATGTGGCATCCTTTCTGCTCCTCTTTGGGGTTTAGGGATTTGTGTCTAACATCAATTTGATCCAATATTATATGGTGGGTGGCATTAATATCCAAAAGCCAACTTGAATTTTAGCATTTTCCCAACTTAGCATATATAGTTTGCAAATACCAAAGATGAGTTTATGTTAGAGAAAGTTAGGAGAATAGTCTATATTGGGTTTGATGCACATGACTGATATAGTGGATGATAGAGGAAAAAGATTGTTAGATGGCAAAATTAAAGATTATAAGGGTTGGGTATAAGGAATTAAAGTGCTAGCTTCTAGAAAGAGTTATAGCAAAACTGCAATATGATTCATTAGTAGAATGTTGAAAGATCCAAATGTTTGGTAAGAGCATCATCAAGTAATATAGAGAAATCTTGGGTCTAGAAGTATTAAAGGAAAAAGTTTGAAGTCCAAGGGCAACTTAGGCCTTTTGGTGTAATTAGGCTTGCCAATTAAAATGAGATTGTTTCTAGGAAAGTGGGCTTGCCTTTGATGAGGGATTTATCTTTTGGATAAAAAGAGGCTTCTATATATTTGCATTGCTAAGCTTGCAAATAGGCTTGCTAAGGCTATTCCTCACCTTTTAGACAACTATGATGTAAGGAACTAACTCACCAAAGTGTTATATGTTAAAAGATCCCCTAAAATCACAATTGGAATGTTAAAAAGTTTGTCAAATGAAATCAAGTTTAAAACCAAGTTTGAGATCAAGTTTAAAACATAAAATTAGGTCCAAGACCGAGTCCAAGATCAAGTACAAAACCGAGTCCGAATATTAATATAGGTTCTGGGGTGAAAGCCCAAAGTGATCATCTTTTGGGGGGGGTTGGCTGTTGCAAGGGGTTCGAAAAGTATAATACAAAAAGTGAGGTTAAGGATTTAATCTTAAAAGAACTCTCTCTCTATTAGTACTTCTAAATTTAGTTGGGGTTGGGACTTGTAGCACATTTTATCTTTCTCCCCTTAAACTAATTGGAAAAGGAGCAATTGCTTAATAAGAGAGTTATTAATGGTTAATTTATCTTTATTTATCCCCCAAGGTTCCAAAGATTCATATTGACAATATATCTAAATTGCATTCCATGATCACATTTGCTACACTTTTAATCTCTTTATTGACTATTAATTAACAACCCTTACTGAGCCAAAGGGAACTACCACCTTCATTTTTACATTGAATTTTTCAATCCTTCCATTGTATAGACTATCTATTTTATGTGAGACAACTATCCATTCACCCGTATTGCATTCCTATGGTGGATACCTTACTCATGGATGCCTTATATGCATGATTTCAATTTTAAGGGTGGAAATATACTTTATTCAAGGGTATATTATATTTTAAGTAACCACTAACCAATGGGAATTGAACTCGTATCCGCTAGACACCCTTGATATCATACCTTATGTATAATAAGTCCTGTTTTGGATTTATATACTATTTATAGTAAGTGTGTAGATGTGCTCAAGAGGTATATCTACAAAAAGTAGAGAGTGTTATAAACCCCATGGTGTTGTTCTCATATTTAATACAATTCCATATTTAACAAGTTTTCAAACTTGTCCCAAAGACTAACTTTTGGGACTGGGGTTGAAGCCTAAAGCATGCATTCCTTGAGAGGGTAGGGTTAGGAGATTTGGTGGGGTTGTGGGGGTTCTTGCATGCAAAATAGTATTAGATAATATCTACTACAATTTTGGCATATTGATGGCTTAATGTAAGGAGGAGGGTACCCCACTAACTAAAGCAATATAAAACTTGGGTTTAATTTAAAATAAAGAGCAATACAGTACAATAAAAGCCAAATTAATATCTTAGATAGTTAACCATGATTTTGACTACTAGCACTATTATACATTTAGAACTCTCTACATATCATTTGTAAGCCACAAATTTTTCCTTTCCAATTTGCCAGCTTACCTTGTCTATCCGACCAACACTACCTTGGCTTTTACTAAGTTCCCTTGCCAAGGTTCCCACCTATTGTACCAACTTTTACTTGGTCCTACTTGGTTTCAACTACTTACTGCACGAGCAATGGAGCGTAATTCATCCATCCACGGATTCCCAAATCTCTCTCAATCCCCCTCCCCGGGTTAAATTGGACTTAAGGTTCGACTACACTCCCCACAAGCACAAGCAACCAAACACACCAAGCCTCCAAGTTCTTAACATCCCTTGGTACAACAAAACTTGATCATGGGACCCTCTAAATTCCAAGCCTTGGGTGCAACACTTGATTCAGGACACCGTGGCCTAATGGCATGGTATGAGTACCTCTACCCCACTTCTTCTATCCCAAAGGGAAGGCCCAAGTCCCTAGGAAAAGCAAGGACCAATGAGCCATAAGGTACTCAAGTGGGGCACCACTCCACATGAGCTAAGAGCACCACAATCGGTTTTCCTTTTGGGAGTGAGAGCTGCTCTTGAGCACTTCCTTGGGTAGCCCCTCCGGCCCCACCCAAGTCCATGCTCACTCCCACCCAA
>NW_003314301.1:125773-129756 GCF_000143415.4 Selaginella moellendorffii | reverse complement strand
AGCCCACTGGAGAGTTCCTTCAGATTGGTTCCTAGACCTCACTATCCCTACTATACTTTTGGAACCCCCTGCAACCCGCCCCCCCCCCCCTCCCCCCTTGGGAGACGCATGCTTTGGGCTTTCACCCCTTGACCCATATTAGTACTTGGACTCGGTCTTGGACTCGATCTCAGACTCAATCTCGAACCTGACTTTGGACTCGGTCTTGGAGTCGACCTCGGACTCGACTTTAGACTCGACTTCGGACTCGACCTCGGACTTTGTCTCAGACCTGATTTAGATCTCGGACTCTGTCTTGAACTCGGTCTCCGATTCGGCCTCGGACTCGATCCCAGACTCTATCTCGAACTCAGTCTCAGAGTCGGTCTTGGACTCGATCTCCGACTCGGTCCCATCCGATGAACTCTGTCATTTTGGTCATGCTTTCGGGGATCCTTTATCCTACAACACCTCAGAGAGTTGGTTCCTTACATCCTTCCATTATATAGATTAGTTATTCCACAATAGATACTTTCATCTACATATGCCCTAAAACATGAATCACTACTATACATTTGGAACCCCCTACATATCCTTCTATTATGTAGATTAACTACTCAATAATAGATACCTTCATCCATAGATGCTCTACAAGACAAAAGATATTATGTAGATTAGTTATTCTATGGTGGATACTTTCATCCATGGATGCCCTATAAGACAAGAAATGTATTCATAGATACTTAATATATACAATTTCAATTTTAAGGGTCAGAATATACCTTACTTAAAAGTATTTTATATTTTAAGTAGCCACTAATAAATGCCATGTTATTTGCTCTAATACCACATGTAGCACACCCTATATATCACCTCTTAAGCCAATATGAAAAAAGGCAATTGCTTAATGAAAGAGTCTTTAATGACTTTTTAATCCTTATTTATCTCCCAAGGTTCTAAAGATCCACAATGATTAGTGTAGCCAAATCTCATCCATATAGTATATGCTATATTTTGATATCAAATTTAGTGAGCTTCTCTTGCCAACAAGTTTGCTTCAGTGTAAGCTTTAGCTACATTGCAAAGTAGCTCAATGTGTTACTATTTATATAAATTTTGGTATAACCATCCAAATAATATCTCTAATATTCCAATGCCAATACTATAACAACATCTCTTTTTAGTTTTTAGGCCATCTTTGTTGGGTTTTATCCAATTTCTTGGAGTAAAACATAATAAGGCAACTACATCAACTTAGTATAACATTGATCACAATGTCATAATCTTGCTATAACACAACACTTATAGTATAGCCAAATGCATCACAATGCACTTCAAAGGGTTTATCAAGATCTAAAATCTTACGATAGGAATTGCAATTAAAATCTCTTTCAACTATACAAAAGCACGTTGATAAAGTAGTGTCCAATGAAATGGTATACTACCCTTTGTTAACTCAATCAATGGAAGAGTAATATGTGCAAAATTGCGAACAAACTTGTAATAATATCCCACCAAACTGAAAAAGAAATGAACATCTAATACAGTAGTAAAGACTTCCCAAAACTTCACCATTTTGGATCCATCTTAACTATGCCACCACTAATTATATGCCTAAGAAAGTTCACATGCAATTGACTAAAAGTACATTTCCTGTCCTTAGCATATACTTTATATTCATGCAACTTTTAAAATGCTAACTTTAAATGTTTCAAATGATCCTCTAATATTTCATTGAAGACTAGAACATCATCAACATATAAGATAACAAATGTTTCTAAATTATTTCTGAAAATTCTATCTATCATTATATTGAATATAGCCAAAGCATTACATAGCCTTGAATGGCATACTAAAAAACTCATAAAATCTATAACAAGTCTTGAAGGCTATTTTCTCTACATCATGATTCGCTACCCATATATGATAATACCCAAACTGCAAATCAAATCATATAAAATACTTAGCTTTTAAGAGTTGGTCCGAAAAGTCATCAATGCTAGGCAAAGGATAACTTTTATTCCGTTAAGATCTCAATAATTGATACACATCCTCATAGTACCATCCTTTTGCATAACAAAAAGGACCAATGCTTTATACCCTGATTTCACGCGGTCTACATATAACTTTGATCAATAAGCTTCATAAGTTGCTTCTTGAGTTCAATATCTCTTTAATGTTCAAATAGTATGTAACCTTTGTAGGTGGTTTAGAACCTAGAACAATCTTAATCTAATGATCAACCTCAGAGGTAGCCTTGGTAGAAAAAGTTTTAGAAAGATATAATCATCACCTCTAACTTCTATATTTAAACCCAAAAGGTTTAACATCCCTTCTTAGTTGTTTTTTTAGTGGCTTTTGCAGGTAAGAATTTAGCTTCCTAATCCTTTGAGAAGCATTTTTGCAATTGGAAGGATATATTAGGATGTCCTTCTAACTTTAATGTGATACAATTTTGTCCAACACTATATATCCCTTAGATGTATTTTTTTGAAAAAATCTATACAAAACACTATTTAATTACCAAAAATTTTCTTTCCATTTGAATATATTTATTGGAACATCATTTATAAATTTTTTAGTTACTTGCCCATCTTCTACAAACCAAAAGTGTATAGGTGACATCTGCTCAACTTTCAATCCTAACAATTTCACTAGGTCTTCAAATATCATATTGTGCATAGCTCTAATTTATTGATGTATCTCATAAGTTTTGTCTATAGACACCAAATCCAAGTGATGATCAACACGGGAGCTTAATAGTGAGAAAAACTTAAGAAAAATAACTCACCTCCTCTTTCTTATAGTTTGCATTAACCAATTCATCAACCCCCTCAACTTCACCACCACTGTCTTCCCTTATAACATTGATATGAGATCTTGTCTTATGTTTGTTAGGACATTCCAAGGATCTATGTTCTTGTAGTACACTTGGTTTTCACCCTTTATCCTATGATGATTCTAAACATTCTATGTGCCATGTGTCACATACCACATCCACATGTCTAAAGACAGCAGAGTGGAACTTGAGTTTTAGGGCCTTAGGCTATTGAATGAAGGAACAAAGCCAAACTTTCAAACTTGCAGCTAACAAATGAAAGAACTAACACATAGAGTAACTCCTAAGCATTCAACTCAAGGAATGAAGGGACAAGAGCATGAAACAACATTGGAATAATTCTAGAGCTTCCAGCATCCCAATGCTAAGACTAACACACAAAATAGGGCCAAACAGAGTCTAGGGCTATTTCAACATACTAGTGGCCCAACACAAGAATATAAATATTTCATCAACTAGCATAGTATGAAACTTAGGCTTAAACCGAAACTAGATGTAGAACAACGACAAGCACGCAAGCGAGAGTTATATTATATCTCAAGTTGGTCAGCTATACCTAATCTACCTATTATACATTTAAACCCCCCATAGCCCCCCTAGAAACATATCTTTTGGGCTTTAACCTTTAGTACCAAGAGTTAGTCTCTGGGACAAGTGTGAAACTTAATAAATATGGAATGGCGCTAGATAATGAATTAGGGTGCAAGAATAATATCATAGGGTTTAAGACACTCTCTATTACCTATAGTTATGCCTCTTGAGTGGGTCTAAACACTTACTATAAATAGTATATAGAACCGAAATAGAGCCAATACACAGGGCATAAACGAGGATGTCTAATGAACACGATAAGCTATCACAAAATGATATTGAAGGACTAAACTCAATATCATAGGGGTTCTCAACACTAGTAAATGTAAGCTAATGAATGAGTTTCTCTAACTATGTCAAGTATGCTTAATTAATAACATTTACCTTATGGTCATTTGGTCAAATGCACATGCAATAACCATTCTCAACTAGCTTGAGTGGAGACCATAAATGAAATTAACAATACCAACCTCCTACTATTGTGGTAGTAAGGAGAGAGTGTTTCTAATGACTTGTTAAATAACTCTCAATACTCATAATCACATTTGTGACACTCTCCTCCCCCCCCCCCCCC
>NW_003314301.1:94008-125673 GCF_000143415.4 Selaginella moellendorffii | reverse complement strand
CCCACCCCCCCCCTCTTGCCTCACCCCCCCAAAAACAATTGACATCTGTGTCGATGTATACTCTAGTCTAGACCACCACTAAAGAAACAACTCAAAAAAATTCACAATGTTCACACTTTGTGAAAAATGCACCAACTTAAATGAGTTAAAGTAACCTCTTTATTTAACATAAATGCACTATAACTCAAACACCTTCCGACCATCGCCAACAAAGAAATAATTAACAAAGTTAGCCACTATTGTTGCTCTAGATGTCATCCAACTTACAAAAGATGATATGCCCCTATTGACAAGTCACATAGAGAGAGAAGTTGGGCCCCAACCCTTCTAAACACTCAAAGAACAAAAACCTCAAAGAAGTTTATAGCCAAGTTTCACCTATTAATGATCATAAATCTCATATAAATTAACTTCAATGCTAAAAACAAAATCATGATACAACCCATAATATCCTTCTTCACACATCTAGATGCTATATTTTATAATGCTAAAGCTAATGAAAAGTATATTTGCATCAATCCAAAAGCCAAGTGCAACGAACCTATACTCAACAAGTGATCACCAAAAAATCCTTCATAAATCCATCTTCTATAGCAAAACATAACTCACTTCATAACAAATATATGAAGAATTATCAATGATCGCTATATCCTCAACTCAAACCCAACAAAGAACTAACAACTTTAATATTGATCATTAACTCTTCCTCTCGTAAAGCTAGGATAGTTCATAACTAAATCATTTTTCAAAGAAAAGTCAAAGCTCAACCTTTATTAAATAATCTTATCTAGAACATAACTAACTCAAACTTGCCACTCAATTCATTTGAATGCCAATATAATTGTTAACTAGCAAATGTGCAAATGCTAATAACACAAAATTACAGGCAAATCATCAATACTATCTACATTGAGACTAATGAAACTCAATATTAATTTTATGGAGAGACATTTCACTTCACTCAAATCTCAACATCAATAATGTCAATGATAGGACATCACTTTAATGCTATCAACACTAAAACAAAGCTAAAATAAAGCAAAAATGAATCACCACTCAAACCTTTTTAGCAACCAAGCTAACTAACGTTGAAGATATCTTACTTAGTATCTGAGACCAATCCTTTAACAATGCTTAATTATAAATAACACATTATCAAGAAGTGAATCACCATATCCAAAACTTAATATAATCTAACACTATAGACTAAATGCAACCAAATGATATTAACAAAGATGGAATCAACATGTCAATATGGAAAAACCATGCAAGCATATAATATTATCCTCTGCAACACTATAAGATAAAGCAAATCTATCATTGCTAAATCATCATTAAGTGAAGCAAGTATTAGCAGTCCTCAATGAATTCTACAAGCAATCATTAATCACTAAACAACTAACAATCATTCTTTAACTTGCCTTTACAAGACCTAAATACTAAACTCACATCATTGAGTCATATACTTGTATAACAAAAAGGTAACACCCCAAGTACGAGATATAAAAACATGGATAAGCACAAATTAAATGACCACTCGAATCCAATCAAATTATAATAAACTCATCAATACATCTAGCCAATAGCTCTAAACATGTTATGAAGAGGCTAACTATACATGATCAACGCTCAGTCGTAACTAAAGTGACAACCAAAAGATAGACTCATATAATACACAAATTCTTAATAGATAATGCTACAATATAGGTACTAACAGCTCAACCTCAACAACTAAGTTGGACATTATCATCCTCAACCAAGGTGTAAAGCTATCAAGACCACATTAAGATTAGTGAGAGCTTATTATTCTATAAGCAACTAAAGAAAACAACTTGAAAGACGATCCATAAGGTTCAAATATAAAAGGAAAAGGCCCATAAATAAGAGTGCACCCCCTTTTTTAATTGGTTAATAATCTTTGGATACTCGGGATTAAACATCCTTAGGTTTGAATAGTATTGAGTTGGGTGACTTCCCAAGAAGTCCAAACTTAAAAACTTACATTTGGTATCGGAGCGAGTCTCAAATTTGACTCTGTTGATTGGCTTAAGGGAATCGCACCACATGTTGATTACATTTGGTAAATTTAGTTTGCTCTAGCTAGGCTCAACCCAAGGGGTAAGGTGTCAAGAGAATGAGGCTCTTGAGAGAGCTGTAGCTTTCAACTTACATTCACAAGGGTGTAAACTTATAGAAAAGTGTGGTGAATTGTAAGTAATAAAAAAAAAACGACTTAAGAAACAATCCATGGGGTTTAAATATAAAGGGAAAGGGCTTATGTGTAAGCAACCAAAGGGAACAACTCAAGAGACAATCCATAAAGGTTTAAATATAGAAGGAAAAGGCCTATATGTAAGCAACCAAAGGGAACGACTCGAAAGACAATCCATAAGGGTTCAAATATAAAGGGAAAGGGTATATAAATAAAAGTGCACCCCTTTTTCCAATTGGTTAAAGGTCTTGGGATGTTTGGGGTTAAGCGTCCTTGGGTTTAAATAGTACTAGGATGGATGACCTCCCGGGAAATCCAAACTCAGAAGCTTACATTTGGTATCAGAGGGGTTTCGGGTCCAACTCTGTTGGTTGGCTAGGGGAATCGCACCACATATTGATTGACATCTAGTTGGTCTAGTTTACTCCCGCTGGGCTCAACTCGAGGGGTAGAGTGTCAAGAGAGTGGGGCTCTGAGCCATAGCTGAGGAGGGCTATGGCTCTCAGCTTCCATTCACGAGGGCGTGAACTTGCAGGGAAGTGTGGTGGATTGTAAGTAATTAAAGGGAACAACTCGAGAGATGATCCATAAGGGTTCAAATATAGAGGGAAGGGGCATATGAATAAGAATGCATCCCCTTTTTCAATTAGTTAAAGGTCTTGGGATATTTGGGGTTAAGCATCCTTGGGTTTGAATAGTACTGGATTGGGTGACATCCCGAGAAGTCCAAACTTAGAAGCTTACACTATGAACAAGAGTGTACCCCCTTTTCTAATAGGTTAAAGATCTTGGGATATTTAGAGTTAAGTGTCCTTGGGTTTAAATAGTAATGGGCTGGGTGACCTCTCGAGAAGTCCAAATTCAGGAGCTTACACTCTCATAAAATGTAACGAAATGCAAAGTGCAATCTACCACCAAGTATAACATTATAAAAGAAAGGCATAAAGGTCACCTTTCTTAAAAAAGCGTAATAACCACTTATTTACACCAACTTTGAACTTTATTTACTCAATTGCCTTAACCCTAAAAGTTAATATCCCTTTTAGGCTCCATCATATAAACTATTTACTAAAGTTTAAACTAATTAAAGTCAACTCTAACCCTTTCACCAATTTATACTGACTTTCAAAAATGGAATGGTTTCTAGGCAAAATGATTAATAGATTAACCATTGGAAAATTGTATGAAAATTTGTGGAAAATTTTCTATCTCAGAGAAAAAATGACTCTCAATTTAGGAATACAAATTTCAAAACTCAACCAACTTCCTCCTATATTGTGAATATAACTTCGGGTATTGAAAGATACTTGTCGGCAAGTTCTTATGGGCACTCTCTCTTTACTGCCATATCAGCAAAAAAGTCAGTACTGTTGGTTCCCTTTATTAACCCCTTTTATTCAAGTGTTAGTAAACTAAACTTAGCATTTGTACTTAGCCAAATAAACATAAAGAAGGAATTCCTAAGTGTCTATTTAGCCAAACATACTTGGCCCTGCTTGTTAGTTCTTTTTTGCTCTGTCTTGCACTGGCTTGGCAAAAGCCCTCACGTATTAAGTCTAATCCCTTAATATCACTATATGATACTTTACTGTATTTACCAAACACCTTTGCTATTATGCCTTTTGTGTTAGTCTCATTTCGGTCCCAAAAATTATTTATAGAAAGTGGCTAGACTTGCTCATTTGGCATATCTACAAAATATAAAGATTGTTCTGAACACAATAGTGTTTGTCCCGTGGCCAAATTTGCAATCTAGGGATATTCCATATTTAGTAAGTTTTGAACTTGTCCTAGAGACTAACTCCTAATATTAAGGGAGGTTTGGGGTGAAAGCCCAAAGCATGTGTTCCTCAAAGTGGGGAGGGGTTTAAATGTATAGTAGGGATAGTAGTTGGAATGCACATCCAACCACCTAAGACATTAGTTTAGCTTCTGCTAAGTTGTATCGCTCTTTGTTTTGCATCCCGCTTGGGTCTAAACCTAAGCTCCATGTTGCTTTAGTCGGTGGGGTACCCTCCTCCTCGCTGTGAGACACAAAATCCCTAGGCCCCAAAGTGGAGCCGGAAGGGTGCCACGTGGTAGTGGCTGAAGCGAAAGCCAAATGAGCGTAACACGTTTGGACTAAAAGCTCCAACTTGATAGGTCGAGAGCAGGAGTGGAACTCCCAACAAGTGCTCGAGGAATGAGCACGAAGCGAGCAATAAGCGAGGCTCTAAAAAAGGGACCCAAAAAGGACTAACACATGACACATGGAAGTGTCCGAGATGGACCCGAGATAGAGTCTGAGATGGAGTCCGAGGTGGACCCGAGGTGGAGTCCGAGATGGAGTCCGAGATGGAGTCCGAGAAGGACCCGAGATGGAGTCCGAGATGGATCTGAGATAGAGTCCGAGATGGAGTCCAAGATGGACCTAAGATGGAGTTCGAGATGGAGTCCGAAATGGACCTGAGATGGAGTCCAAGATGGACCCTAGATGGAGTTTGAGATGGAGTCCGAGATGGACCAAGACGGAGTCCGAGATGGAGTCCAAGATGGAGTCCGAGAAGGACCCGAGATGGAGTCCGAGGTCGAAACCGAGACCAGGACCGAGATCGGGACCAAGACCGAGACCGAGACTGAGACTGAGACTGGGACCGAGACCGAGACCGAGCCCGAGCCCGAGCCCGAGTCCGAGTCCGAGTCCGAGTCCGAGTCCAAGTCTAAGTCTGAGTCCGAGTCCGAGTCCGAGTCTGAGAGGGTGAAAGCCCAAAGCGTTCGTCTCCCAGACCCTGGGGGGTTTGGTGAGCTCCAAAAGTATAGTAAGGGGGAGGACTACAGTGGAGCCAGTTTGGCCAGGAAAGGCCAGTTTGGCCCAGGAAGGCCAGACCCAGTGTTGGGTGATGAACTGACTACTAGGAAGTCCAAGACTAGAGTGAATACGGACCGACAAGTGGGGTAGCTTAGTGAAGTGTTCAAGAGCTGACTCTAGTTCCCCCGGGAGATCAACTGGCCGATGCTCCCAGTCCAAGTGTGGGTGGCACTACCTACTTGGATACCAGGCGTGGCTCAACGGAACCTCGCTTTAAGCCCATGGCTAGAGCACCTAAAGGCGGAAGGCGGGGAGAATACCCACGGGGCTCGCGTAGGCCTATGGTGTTCCGAAATGTTGTCCCGAAGTCCCAAATGGGGGGAAGGAGGAAGAGCAGTCCTTTAGTGTAGTGACTAAGGATACAATCACATGGTGAGGAAGTCCTGGAGGACCATGGGACTTAGTGGTCGGGCCTGTGGGCCTTGATCGAGTGGCAGTGTTTGCGAACATGGCCATGGATGGAAAAGGGACTTGGTAGGAACTGACAAAGGGATATTGGGGAAGGTTATTCCCCATGTCTGTGGGCATCCTAAGGATGTTAAGGAGTGGATCTGGGATGACCACTCGTGGACGGATGGCCTAGTCTTGGAGAGACGGGATTGTGATGCAAGTGGTATTGGACCACTAGTGCGGCAAAGGTGAATGAGCATGGCCTTAACGTAACGGGCCGATATGTTAGTGGTACCTTTGGGTGTCAGTCTTGGGACCGGACACGTGGAGCACTTGGACTAAGTGCAAAGGATGAGTGGCATGGATGCCATCCTCGGGGCTAGCAAGTCCCAAGTCCTGAATTAGACTTAAGGAGGTTGTGAATGAGATTCCTCCAAGTGGTCAAAGGTGTGGTTAAGTGACTAAAGTAGAATGGAAAAATTAGTCGCTTACAACTTGGTATCGGAGCTATTCCTTAGTCCGACTCTTATTGGTGGCCAAATATATCACCACTTGTATTGGAATTGGAAAGTCCTAGATATGGACCTATCCTCTAGGAGTAGCATATCGAAAGGACATGCTTCTTCGCTCAAGTTCATGCTTGAACTTGTGCACGATGTGGTGGATGGAAAAGGGCCAATAAGGGAACGACTTTGGGATCTTGGGAACAGTATAAGGGTTTCCTCAGAGAGTTGAGGATGTGATCCAGATGAGTGTTTGACTTAGCAAACTGGCTAATGTAGTTGTGGTAAACAATTACAGTTGGGATCACGGGAAAGATGTAGACTCCAAAACGATAAAGGAGTCACAAAATTACCCTCATATAGTTGAGGCTGGTACTCATAACTTTGAGACTGGAATTAATGACTATGGGAGGTCAAATACAGAAGAGGACACAAGTCCTTGAAATAGTAGCCAGGGCTACCTTTAACAAATGCTGGAACAACCCAAGGAGTTGGGGGTGTACTTAAAGATGAGTTGCTATTCTCATCACATGGACAAGTAGTCATAAGGGGCAAAGGTTAGCCCCAAGAAAATCATCAAGTGTCGGAGTGACACTTACAAAGATGGTCCTTGTGAATAGGACATGAATACAAGCAATTGTATTCCAATGAGTTGGCACCTCGCTCGCAGGTTGTTGGATTAGCAAGTCCAAAATGCTGGATGACTCAAATGGAGTCAGGGAATGGTCCTAAGGGATTGGTTGAAGCATTTGGACTGAGGTGCATAGTGCCCCATAAGGTATGGGGAGGATCGTAAAATCCAAGTATAAGAACAGGAGATATCTCATTGATGGCAGAATGTGTCATACTAAAGTTGTGGGAAAGATGTTCCCAAAAGAAAGCAATTTTGGCCCAGAGTTTGGGGCAAACACTATGGTGCGGTGCTAATAGATAGTTAGCATAAGAAACAACTATATTGGTCTTGGCAAAGACCTAGACACTAATAAGTAGTGTCATAAGGGTAGGCTCGTAGAGCCGATGGTGTGGAGACACTAAATGTGCCAAAGTGTGATACCTTGAGGTTATGTTGGTGGGTTCATAAGAATCCCTTGCCAAGGGAATCCTAACGGAAATGGGAATGGCATATCCTAAGCTGGAAGGCATGTGGTAGAGTGTGGTGACCAAAACAATGATGGAAGTGTGGAAGCACCAACAATGAGTTGTAGGACTTGACAACTATGAGGCAACTAAGCAAAAGGTGCAAGATAATTGGTTAAACTGGTAGAAGGTAGCTACCCAAGACTTTTTAATGGTATAAAGAAGTTAGATATACCTTTACGAGGGATAAATTGCTTATGTTGCGATATAGTAAGTCAATGTCATAAAAGGGAATGTTCATTGTCAAATAGGCCATCATTTGGGACACCAAAACACTCTAGGACACCATGAGGTGGTGTTTGAGGTTGCGAGGGCAATAGATAAGGCCCAAGGGACTAAGTCCCTAGCGAATGATGGATAGAAGGTGCTATCCAAATGTCCAAAGTCGTGAAAAAAGGAAAAGGCTGTCTACCCAAATTGGACAAAGCCAAAAATGAAATTTTGGCAAAGCAAGTGATGGGCATATAAAAGCCCATAAGCAACAACGTTAATCCCGGTGTGTGGGATTATAAGGTGAGCATACCTGGATTGAGGAACCACTCCTTAGGCTATCGGGTAGGTTCATCCTTAAGAATACTTGTTAAGGCATGATAGAAAGTGCAAAACTATCCTCCTAGTCTAGAGAAAAATTACCGAAGGAAAGGTGTGAAGCCAAAGACAAGTAATAAGGGGATAGAACCAAACCATAGAAATCAAAGGGCATAACCAAGGGTGGTTATGCCAATTGGGAGTAGAGAATTAAGTGGGGGTTCGAGGGTGTTGTTGTTAGCAACCGTGATGCCATGGAGAGTCTAAAATATGGAATTATCCATACTAGACTATATGGCAACTAAAAAGCTTGCAAAAGAGAGGCCTTAGCAAGCTAAGGGACAGAGTTCCTTCAAGGTTCCCAAAGATAATTTTAGGTAGCTTAGTACCTAGAAATGCCAAGTGTAAATAGTTCATGGAACGTGCGAAACCAGAGTGGCGCAACAGAAGTGTGGTCTTGAAGCTTGCCATGAGGCAAGGCTATCAAGGTTAGGGAAGTAGTTCCCGAGTGTTCAAAGAGAGGGCTTTGAACGAAAGTCGATGGTCAAGGACTTTCACGCTTATGCAGGAACCATGTTACGGTGGTCGGAGGACTTGCCAAGCGAGATTTGCAAGTCGGGGGAACAAATACCCTAGTTGAAGGTGATAACTTCAAAAGGGTGGACCATGGGGCTAAGCATGGAGGAGTCCATGTATGATCACAGACGTGTCAAGTGAGAGGACTTGGCAGTGTGGAGGAACTAGGTTCCTAAGCTGTGATCTATAGCATGTTTTAACTATAAGTTGGTGCACTGGCGTGAGGAGTCATGCCAGGCATCTTGGGTGATGCCTTCCGTAGATGCATATACGGAGGTTGGGTTCAAGTCCCAACCCTCTAATGCTTAAGTTCGAGTCCTAAATCACTAGGGCGTGGTGATGGTTTGGAATATGAGGACACTCATATTTCGGTGGTCATGGACTCTCAATGAGGAGATTGGCTTGGGCACACCACCAAGCGGGGGATGCCCTGGAGTCGTGATGCACAGTTAGATTGCTTAGAATGAAAGTTCGGCATATTTAACTTGAACACTTTGGTGCAAAGGGCACCAAGGACGTGGTGAATGAGATGGGGACATCCAGTCTTAGTGGCTATGGATCCTTGGCCCGAAGGGCTGGCTTGGGCGCACTGCCAAGTGTAAGGGATGCCCCCAGGGTCATAATCAACAACTTAGAAGGTGGAAGACTTAGTTCCTATTGATAGACCTTTTAAGGGGTCAAGATGAGATCACTAGGTAATCTTGTGGCTAAACAAGGACAAAGTCTTTGTTTGGGTTAAAGAATATGATTCCTAGTTCAAAGTGTTGATTTGAACTATTGATAAAGGTGTGGCTTGGTCAATGTGACCAAGTGAGAAGAACACCTAAAAGAAATAAGCTATGTCAATGCTATGGCATAGTAAGTCTGAGGAAAGTAATCTCTATAAAAGATCCAAATGAGGGTCTCAAAAAATTGGGCCATGGATAGAGCCCACGGCAGAAAATGTTAAAGAGACGTACTAAGGGTGAACACCCTCATATCAATTCACCTCAACATAATTTTTATGATTAAACAGCATGCTTAAACTTCAAATATCATGCCTATATTTCTTACATCTAACACTATTCTCTACAAATGCTAATGAATACCCAAAATTGATCATAAAGACTATATTTTTTAATATCCATATTGTATATACACTTTTTTTTAATCATTTTCAAATTTCAATGTGAAGCCAAAACACTAACAAGAAAAATGACACAAAAAATCAAGTTCTAAGGAAAATTCCTCAATTACACACTTTCTCCATTTAACAATTTACTTCAAATGCTAACAGATAAACTAACAAACTATAGCAAATGAATGTTATAATTTTTTCCATCACCTTTATAGACAAACCACGTGCGTTACATATATTATATTTTAAATAGCCACTAATAAATGGGAATTAAATGTATACCATTTGCTCCGATACCACATATAGTCACTTTATCTCTTTCCCTTTTATATCAACTAAAAAATAAATAATTATTTAATAAAAAAGCCCTTAATGGCTATTTTATTCCCATTTATCCCCAAAGTTCTAGCAATCACTAATGAAATCATAGAAATTGAAGATGGACGGCTTTCCACACAGCAATGCACTGTGCTGCTGTGATTGTTCTTTCTTTTTTTTACTTCCGGGACTGCTTTTTTTGTTTTATTAGTCTACAGTCGATGGGAATGCAGATAAAAGAATGGATTCGTTTTGCAAAGAACAAACAAGGCTGTATATTTTCTTTTGGTTTTGGATTTGGACTCGCATTTAAGACGCAAGAATCTTTCCTGCGTACCTAGCGTGGTTGCGAGCTGCGTCGCTCCACACAGTGGTTTATATCGACAAAATGATAATTTTCATGTCATTATACTATTTAGAGCTAGGCTTAGGGTTTAGGAGAGGAAGCCATGGCGCTGTTCTTGTGTGGCGCTCTGGCGGCAATGTACGTGGGAGTGCTCTACGCGCCGCCCATTCTACTCAAGATCCGGGCAAAGACGCAGCGCCAGCTTCTTCTTCAGCGATTCGTCTGTGCTACTCTCGCCTCAGTGCTGTCACCGCTTGTGTGTTTCATCATTCTTCCGGTGGGATCGTCCAGCAAGCTCAATTTGATGGGAATTCGATCGGATTACTTGGTTAGTCTAGTTTTCTTTTAGGTCTACAATGTTTTTCACTTGGCTTCACATTTTCTTTCTTCTTTGTTAGATGCAAGCCACGCTATATCCTTTGCTGCTCACTGCCTTGCTGTATCTCGGTCCTTTGTTCGTGGAGCTTTTGGAACTTATCGATGGAGAACAAGCCGTCGCTACTGATCACGGTTTCATGGCAAGCTTGATTTTTCTCGGGCAGGACGTGGTTGCCTGGCGGAACTATGTTGTGGTAAAATTGTTCTTCTTTTTGCTTGATTTTTCTTTGAGATTTTTCTTTGCTTCAGGCACCACTGTCGGAGGAGATTGTTTTCAGAGCCTGCATGATTCCTCTTCTTTTATGCGGAGGGTACTCGCCTACAGCTGCCATACTCATCTCTCCAACATTTTTCAGCTTAGGTGAATCCAGGTAACCTCTGTCCTTTGGTTTTATAGAACCTGGAGTAATCTCTCTTAAGCATTCCTTTGGACTATTGTTTTCATCTGATTAATCTGGTATCGTTGCAGCACACGTCCATAGATTCTGGGAACTCGTTCATCACGAAAGATTCACCCCCAAAAGAGCCGCCTTTGTCGTAGGCAAGTTTTCCTTCCCCTCCTGCTCGTTTCTAATCCTACAAGCTACGCTTTTATACTTTCCAGTTGCTCAACTTGGGTACACAATCGTGTTTGGCTGCTACGCCGCATTCCTCTACGTTCGAACAGGTTCGAGCTTTAAAGTTATTCCCAGCGTCGTCCATCATTATCCAACACAATGCCCTTGTTGTGGTGATCGGTCGCAGGCCATCTCATTGCTGCCGTAGTTCCTCACATTTTTTGCAACATCATGGGCTTCCCGGATCTCGTCCGTGCCTGCCAAAACCGAGGTTTGATTCGCAATTGCTCCATCGCTCAACTCACCCACTAACTCTCAACTTGGTTTTCATGGTGTTCCTCAAAAACCAACTAGTCCTGGCCGTGGTACACATCGTCGGCCTCGTTGCTTTCATGGCTCTCGCGGCCCCTCTCTCGAGCCCCGCCTTGTACAACAACGATGTTCTCGATTGTAAATGCTGGCAGGGCTTCTGCGGGGCTTCATCATCATCAAAACCATAACTTTGCCGCTGCCAAAGTTAAGATGATCGATCATAACTTACACAAGCCAAGTATTTCTTCAAAGAAGCTTAAGCTAAGATCCATCCAAACGAAAACCCACACGTTGTTACTATGACCATCAATCAATCCATCAACAAACCCAAGTCAAACGCTTGATGCTTCCAACACAACACAAGGAAAGGGAATCCAATGCTCCAATTCCACTGCTCCATTCAAGGCTCTTTGTCTTTCGTGGTCACACCAACATTTAAGTGAGACGAGTGGAGTTTTCTGTCCAGAGCTTAAGTCTCATTCTCAAGGAGGAGTTTGTGTCACTCGCTATTTAAGCCAGAACAATGTAATGTGTGTGTGGTCTTGCGTGACAACAACACAAACCTAATCAAGAAAGCTTGTTTGATCGATCAACCTTGACTCCAATCTCTTTGCCCTAGTGAAACTAATCATCCCAATGCTTTAAATGCCGCCCCTCTGGGATTGGCTTGTGGATAATTCCCACCACTAGCAAGCGTGCACACTCGAAACGGAGAGAATATAACCGCCGGACACGCGCGGGTTCGAATCCCATCCCCGCCGGGCGTTTCCTCTGGCAAATCTAGGCCCTTGATTCGAAATCCCGCTCTTTTTCTCTCGCTACAAATAAATAGGCGCCGAGGAGGAGGAGGAGCGTAGGGAAGAGAGGGAGCGCCGGCACCTCTATTCTTTTCGATCGCTCGCGCCTCGCCAGCGATTCGATCGATCTTGCTGGAATTTCGTGCCCGATCTGCGCGGAATCTGTTCTTGGCTATGGTGTAGGGGATATTTCGGGCGGTATGGAGAGCTGCGGTGCTGCTAGGGATTGATAGCAATGGCCGCGATCACGGCTCCGGATTCCAGTGTTCTGGAGCGATTCCATCACTCGTCGTCGCCTTCTCCCCTGCGTTGCCATCCAGCTCGTCCCCGGCAGCTCCAGCTCGGCGACCTCCATCCTCAAGAATCGCGGCGCAAGGCGGAGGAAGCAGGAGGATTCGACGATCGCCCAGACGCCGCGGCGGGCAACAATGGGAGCATGGATGATTGCGAGCAGCACAGCGGCGGTCGGGAATGCGGGGAGGACACGGCGATGGCGGTCGATGACGATCAAGGCTGCCACACTCCCAAATTCAAGGCGTCCAGGATCCAGATGCTCCAGTGCCCGCCGGCTCCTCGCAAGCGCAGGGCAACGGTGGCCAGGGCCGCGCCGCGCCGCATCGACTACTTCATCATCCACGATTTCGATGCTTTCTTCCCCCATCGCGATTCCTCCAAGCTCCTCCAGGCCTGACTGATTGACCGCCGCCTTGAAAGGTACGGCGCTCTTGTACGGTTGTAGGACACTGACTCCTGCCATAGTTTTCTTGCCAATGATCAATCAAACAACTGTGGCATTTGTGGTTGCCCACATCTCGCGAGAGATTGTTTCTTATCGGAAATCTTCAGGTATCTTTACTCTTTAGCTTTTTTTTCACAATTCTTTGGACTCTTTTGCATTGTCTTCGATTAGCCTTACGTGGCGGGTCATCGTGGTCTGTCTGGTGGACTCTGGGCGCCCAGGACCACGAGAAGCACGCGCCCAAGGTCCGTGTATAAATCCGAGATCCCAGATCTACCCTTGGGCGTATTCATTCCAATCTCTCCAGGTCGAAGCTTTGCGCAAGAGGATGTCTGCAAGTGGAAAAGAGAAGCCCCTCAAGGACGTCCCGGGCAGCTATGGCGTCCCAGTCGTGGGAGCTCTCAAGGATCGCCTCGACTTCTACTGGTTCCAGGGCGAGGTGGAGTTCTACAAATCCCGGATGGAGAAGAACCAGAGCACAGTCTTCCGTGTCAACTTCCCGCCGGGGCCGCCGGGCTTCCCCGAGGGTCATGGCATCGTCCTCCTCGACCAGGTGAGCTACTCCGTGCTCCTCGACAACGCCAAGGTGGACAAGCGCGACACGCTGATTGGCTCCTACATGCCCGACCTGGCCTTCACCGGCGGCTACCGTACGCTTCCGTACCTGGACACCGCCGAGGAGAAGCACACCACGTACAAGTCGCTCATGTTCGAGATCCTCCACGAGAGCGCGCAGCGATTCGGGCCGGAGCTGAGCAGCGCCTTCGATCGCACTGCCCAGGAGTGGGAGGCGAAGATCGCCAAGGATGGCTCGGTGGAGTCGCTGAGCACTGCTGGAAACATGGTGATCCAGTTCCTGTACAAGACGATCACTCACCAGGACCCCATGGCGACCATGGGCGATGATCCACACTCGGTGTACATGGCCTGGACGGGCGTCCAGTTCGCGGGGATCGCCTACACCAATCTCCCTCACATCACCGAGGAGCTACTCATGCACAGCTTCCAGCTCCCGTTCTTCCCGATCAAGAAGAAGTACGAACAGATCGTCGAGTTCTTCCGCTCCGCCGGGTCCGGGCTCTTGGATCTGGCCGTGACCAAGTACGGGCTGGATCGCGAGGAGGCGCTCCACAACCTCGTCTTCTCTTTCGGGATCAACACTCGACTTGGGCTGCTCAAGATGTTCCCGCCGATCCTCTTCTTCATCGCGCGAGCCGGGGCGGAGTTCCAGGCCAGGCTCAAGCAGGAGATCCGCGGGAGGATGAAGAAGCGCGAGGACGCGGCCTCGATCCAGGCGCTGGGGGATCTCAAGCTCGTCAAGGCCACTGTGCTCGAGGTGTTCCGGCTCATGCCATCGATCTTCGTGGCGTTTGGGCGCGCGCGGCAGGATCTGGAGGTGGAATCGCACGACGCGCGATACAAGATCAAGAAGGGCGAGCTGCTTGGCACGCACCAGTACTTCGTGATGAGAGATCCGGTGGTTTTCAAGGATCCTCACAGCTTCGTGCCGGATCGATTCATGGGCAGCGAGGGCGCGGCGCTGCTGCCACACATCGTGTGGTCGAATGGGCGCGAGACGGACTCGCCGACGCCCACCAACAAGCAGTGCCCGGGGAAGAACCAGGCGGAGCTCATCGCGGTCCAATTCATCGCGGAGATGTTCCTGCGCTACGATTCGTGGGAGGTGACGCAGGAGTCGAGCGTGAGCGCCACCAAGCTCGACGTCCATCTCTGCAAGCTCGTCAAGCGATCCTAGGCGCTCTCTACAAGAGCCCTAGTTCCAACGGTCATTTAATCCTACTTTATTTTAATGCAAATAACTTTGTTTGGTAGTCGGGGGTTCGAATCTGGGGCTGGGCGTAAAACCCTCTTCCCGCTTTGACAGCGGCGAGGGATTCTTTCTTTCTCTATGGCGACGCGGAGGAGGCGCGCCGCCCAGGGCAAAGAAGCAGCCGTCGCGCCGCGGAAGGTGGATGATGCTCCAATGCAGGTCATCACGATCGATGACGAGGACGAGGTATGCTGGTGTGAGATTTTCTGGCGCTCATTGTTGATATTCTCGGCAGGAAATGCCCGCCGCGCCGCCCCTCCCATCCGCCAAAGAGACCATAGTATTAGCGGCTGAATCTCCCGTGTCGGTCCTGGAAGGCGAGGCAAGTTCTTTTCTTTAATAGCTGAGATTTTCTTCTCACGGATTTTTTTTCTCTCTACTGGGTTTGTGGGTGCAATGCAGCTCACAGATGCTATGATCGAAGTGGAAAAGCAGCTCGAGGTGGAGAGAGGCAAGAAAAGCAAAGAAGAGGAGAATCAAAAACAGGCTGAAAGGCCTAGCTCCAACGGATTGCTGCTAAAGCTCGACGAGCTTCTGACCAAGACGAAGTGGTTTTCACAGTTTGTGCACGAGAGAATGGATGAGATCAACAACCAGAAGAAACAAGTAAGCTTTTTTGGATTTTTTGAACAAGTAAACTTGGTTTCTCTACAGATGGACGAGAGAAAGAAGCGAGGGAGAAAGCGTAAAAAGGGTGAAGAGGAGGACGAAGTTGTCACGGAGGAGGAGAAGAATAAAAAGCTGCAGCAAGAAATCGCTCCCTCGGTAACTGGAGGAGTACTAAAGTCGTACCAGTTGAGAGGAGTGCAATGGATGATGGCACTATATCAAAACGGGTACAGTGGTATTCTGGCAGACCAAATGGGACTCGGAAAAACCGTGCAAACTATCACTTTTATCGCTCATTTGATGGAGAACGGTGTGAAGGGACCTTTCCTTGTGTGTGCTCCACTGTCGACGCTCGCAAACTGGACAAGGGAGATCTCGAGGTTTGTTTTCTGGGCTTCTTCACTCGTTGGAGGAACTAATCACCGGTCGAGCATGCAGATGGTGTCCAAGCATGAAATCCTTGCTTTATCACGGTACCAAAGAAGAGCGAGCTGAGAAAAGGCGTAAACATATGCCCCGCAATGGCGAATCCCTCCCGGTCATTGTGACCTCCTACGAAGTTCTCATGGTCGACATTTCTCATTTCAAGCAGTTCAAATGGACCTACGTTGTCGTAGACGAGGTAAGCGGTTGCTTTAAACGAGGGATTCTTTAGCTAATGCGCGTATGTTTATTTTCAGGGGCACAGACTAAAGAACCACGATTGCAAGCTCTTCAAAGAGCTTAAGAAGATGAAGATAGAAAATTCTCTTTTGCTGACAGGAACTCCCTTGCAGAACAAGCTACCCGAGCTCTGGTCTCTATTAAACTTCATTCTTCCAGACATTTTTTCGAGCCTGTCCGATTTCCAAACATGGTACGCATGCACTTTGCACGATTTAAAATTTGTACTAACGTCTTCCATCAAAAGGTTTGCGTTTGCTGAGCGTGAAAACAATAGTGACGAGGAGCGCGATGAGACGCGAATTGAGGCAAGTCCTGCAATAGTATCACACTATCCACTCATTCTTGTTTGGTATGTAGGTTGTCAAGAAGCTTCACGACATTCTTCGACCTTTTCTATTGCGAAGAATGAAGTCGGAAGTAGAAAAGACTCTACCGAAGAAGACAGAGATACTCTTGTACGCTCAAATGTCGAAGATGCAAAAAGACTTCGATTGCAAGCTTATTAGGAGAACGCTAGAGGAATACTTACATCAGGCGGCCACTCCTGGTATTTATCGTTCATTTTCTCACAAAAACTTGCTAACACAAAACATTTTAAATTAGGAACATCAAGAAAGAAGAGGCTTAACAATGTCTGCATGCAACTGAGAAAGAACTGCAATCATCCGGATCTTTTGCGCCAAGAATTCAATCAAGACTGTAAGGCAGCTTGTCTTTAAAAGTTTTCAAGGTTTTTCTAAACTTTAAAACCAGACGACTGGCCTCCCGTGGAGCAGCTGACAGCTGAATGTGGGAAGCTCAAGTTTCTGCTTGACAGGCTACTCCCACCGCTGAAAAGTCGAGGCCACAGGGTAAGCTAGAATACTTTGTATACGGTTGCGACTCGTTCGAACAAATTTATATCGCTGCTTTCAGGTTCTTATTTTCTCTCAAATGACAAAGATGCTGGACATCCTTGAGTTTTGTCTCGGGGAAAGGGGGATGCCACCGTTTCGTTTGGACGGAAATGTCAAGCAAGAGGACAGGCAAGAGCAGGTGATTACGTTCTCTCGTTTTGCCAAATACATAAATCTCCTTTTGTGTCAGATTCAAAAGTTTGAAGGAGGGGAGGGATTCGTTTTCCTACTTAGTACTCGAGCTGGTGGACTTGGAATCAACTTGACTTCCGCCGATACTGCTATCATCTACGACAGCGATTGGGTAAACTCAAGCCTGTTTCACCTCAGGATAGCTAAGCTTATTTCTCTTTTTGGTTTCTATCTTCACGCAGAATCCACAAATGGACTTACAAGCAATGGATCGCTGTCATAGGATCGGGCAAACCCGGCCAGTGCATGTGTATCGCCTCGCAACAGCACACTCTGTGGAGGTAAATGCTGTGGTTTCAATTCTACTTTCCCAGGATGAATGATGTTTCCTTCCAGTGCCGGATGCTCAAAGTTGCGAACAGCAAGCTCCAACTGGAAACACTGGTTATCAACAAAGGAGAGTTTCAACACGAGAAGGACACCGGAAAGACCACCCTCGACGTAAGCTCGCAAAAGAAGCTTTTCGAAGAACTTCTCTCACTCTCGATTGATTTGATTCGTGCAGGAGTCGGACCTTCTTTCTCTTCTCAGAGACGAACGAAGCGAAGAGGAAGAGCTCGTCCAGAGCTCCGAGATCAGCGACAGTGATCTCGTCACGCTGCTCGATCGCAGCGGCGGTTGTTCGATCGACGAGGAAAAGCCCATCCGAGGACCCGGCTGGGAGATCATTCTCAACAAAGCCGCCAAGAATTTCCTTCCCCCTGCCGAGGGGTCGGCGTGATCGTCCCATCCATTTTTTTTTTTGTATAGCTATAGTCGGGATCTATTCCTTGAAGAAAAGGTATATAGACGTTAGTACAAAATATGCCAAGGAATCTAAGCTTCTGGAAAGCCCTAGAGTTAGAGGAGCGATGTTTGGGGGCGATGTGTTCTTCATGGATCGCGCGGAGAAGCCGCGGATCACCGGGCGGACGGAGATTCGAGGCCCCTACCATTCTTTCTTTGGATCGCGCTACCTCGAGGTATGGATTCCAGGGAGGGAATGCGAGAGTTTGAGTTTCTGTGTGGTGTAGCAAATTTTGGAGTCCAGCGGGAGCTCGATCGATGGGCTCCAGTTCTCCAATCTGATGTCGCGGTCGCTGCTCAGGGATATGATCGAGCTGGCTCATCGGCACGGGATTTATGTGAGCTCCGGTGGATGGGGCGAAGATGTTCTTGGGGGCGGCCGGAAATCTTTCAAGCAGTACGTCCAGGTGCCATGAGAATGAATGAGAAGTTCTTTCTCTTGTCGATCGTTTCTAATGCCTTTCTTGTGTTCTTATCGATTTTTCTTCCAGGACTGCAAAGACCTTGGCTTCGATATGATCGAATTTGATGTTCTGTGTGACAAGATCGCCAAGGACGACTTCCTCTATCTCACTCGCATGATCAAGAACGAGGGTCTCAAACCCAAGCCTGGACTTTTCCTCTTCGAAGAAGGTAAAGTTCTGAAGACTAGCTCTTTGATCGATTGATCCAAACTTTGCTCTTCCAGATGCCAAAACTATCATCGAAACCGCCGAGAACTTCATTGGAGCTGGTGCGGATGTTATACGGCTCGAGTCCGATCTAGACATCCTCACCACTGACGTGATCGCCAAGCTGATCGAGCGAGTGGGATTGGACAGACTCATCTTTCAAGCCAGGGAGCCCAAGGTGTTCGAGTGGTTCATCACAAACTACGGTCGACAGGTACCGAATGAAAACAAACACTCGAGATCGATCACAGCGAATCGAACTGTGTTTTACAGGTGAATTTGTTCGTGGATCACTCGCACGTTCCTCAGCTGGAATGCCTTCGCGCGGGAAAGGGCCGTCGTCCACGTCCTCTTTTCGCTCCTCTGTTATAATATTTACGAATACTAGTTGAAAGAAAGAGATTAAAAAGATGTGTTATCGGGATTCGAGTGAAAGTGGTTGATCGATTGGCCCAAGCTACATTATAGATTTGTCTTTTCTTTAAGGATTCCTAATGGGAACTAAAAGATTTTACCCAACACCTGAAATAGAAAAAAAAAAATCAAGCCAAAAGCTCCCAAGATACCTGTAAGCAACTGAGGAGATAAATCTTTTTGAGGTGACTGTTCTCATTTACAACACAAATTCAAGAATGGTGACCTTGCTATCAAATGTTCTTGCCACTCTCCTAAAAAATCAAGGGAATTATGCTCAAGAAGAGACAATGAAGAAGATAAAAAGAAATAAAGTAGACATTCTAATGCTCCATAACTTCACCACTCTTGAGACTTCATATTGCCCTGCTCTCACATGTTCTCAAGAACAAGTACAAGTAAGAGTTATTTCTTCGATATCTTACAGCCGGTATTAACTGTTGTCTAGATTGATCCATCCTATTTATTTGATTGGAACTTTACTCAAAATCTTCTTATTTTAGCAGATAACCCGGACCTTTTACATACCTAAGGGTTGTTTGTCGACAGCCATGGCGAAACGAGTGAGGAAGATCTTTGAATCAGCAAGTTTCAGGCCTCCAACTGAGAAGGACCTCACCTTCGAATGTCTCGCTTCATGGGTGAGATCCAATTTTGCATCGGGGGACATAGATGCAGTTGCGGGTTGGCTGTGCTCGACCGGTAGTAAGCGAACGCGGCTGGCAAATCTCAACACTAGGGAGGAGTTTCTGGCTGCGGTGGATAGCATGGCTGAGGAGTCTCTGGATATCAACGTCCGCATGTGGCGGGCTCGCAGAGCGCCGGGCATGGGGATAGCACAGAAAGCTTTTTTCGACTATCCGCTTCAGGACATGGACATACTGGAGGAGCTGTGGCGTAAGATCGAGCAGGACTACATGACCTGGATAACGCCCGGCTCCAAGTACGTTGCGCCGTTCTTTGCTGTGGTGCAGAGCAGCGGCTGGGGGAAGTCAAGGCTCGCGTGTGAGCTTCACAGGAAAGGCTTGTACACCATCTATGTCTCCTGCATGAAGGTTGACTCGGCTGGAATGCCCGGCCGGACTCCACATTTGGCCGACTGGATCTGTACGACAAACGCAACGGCACTCGAGATGGCTGCGTTTCTAATCGCCAGCATTGAGGCTCTCGGAGAGTATGTTGGGGAGTCTGACACTGGAAACTCTAAAGAAGAAGGCGGCGGAGGTCCTAACCCGGGTCTCTGGATTTTGAAGCAGACGCATCCTGAGCATGGCTTTCCTATAGCAGCCATGATACGTGACAAAATACCAGGCTGTCTGGAGCGTCTTCAAGACTCTGCAGTGTTGGCGCAAGAGGCGCCCGGCCTGATAACGTTTGAGTGTCAGACCACAAACTTTGTGTGGGGGGAAAACCATGTATACCGTACTGTGCAGAGAGCCTTGAAGGCTGCCATCGAAAAGTTGCCTGTGCTTGGCGTTGCGGGACCCGACGGCAAGCGGCTGAAGGTGTTGTTTTGCTTTGACGAGGCTAGAACGTTGGCGGATACTGAGTTGGCGGATGAAATGGATACTGGATTCACACTTTTAAGGCGGGTTCTCAGGACAGCATCTTCTGGTCTTTGGGCAGTAATGCTTGGTACGAATCCGCGCTTGTCAAATTCTGTGCCGGCGCAAGCCTTGGATCCGACAAGAAAAGTGCCCTCTCGAGACTTTAAGCTGTTCAAGCCGTTTTGGCTAACAGGGACAGCGGCACCTCCTCGGCCTGGTGGAGCAGAATCTGTCTTCCGCCTTGGAAGGCCTCTGTGGCGTGCTTTTATCGACCGAGGGTGCAGTCCTGAAAAGTTGCTCGGCCTTGCGAGGGACAAGCTTAACCTGCAGGAGGAACTAAAAGATGAGATGGTGGTTGGTGTTCTCGGGTGCACTGTTGGAGTGGAGGTTGCATCATGGTCGGAGGTGGCGGAGCTCAGCATGGCCCATCATATGATGACGGCATCGTGGATTTCCGAAGACATGCAACGAGTTCACGTCTCTAATGCTGCTGAACCGGTTCTTGCATCAGCCGCAGCATCAGTCTTACTTGACAAGAACAAGCTCTGCAAGATTCTTGTGTCCGTCTCCAAGATGTGCAAGAAAGGCGTGGTTACTGGTGATCCAAGGGGAGAGATGGTCACCAGGTTACTAGTGCTGCTAGCCATGCTCACGTGTCTCAAAGGCAAGAAGGACGTGATGTACACAAAGAAGATAACACTCCGAGAGTTCTTGACTACGCTGCTGGGAATGGTTCCAGACGGTCTAGCAAGCACAGTTCACTTGGACGCTGAGCTCCAGTTTAATAGCTTCTCGCCAACTTACGGAAGGTTGGATGCCGCCCTGATCAACGACTGCTCCCAACACTATCGAGCATTAACGTGCAAGCCCGGACAGAAGGCCGTTCACAACGTTCTGCCAAGCAGCAAGGGTGCGATTGGGATTCAGGCAAAACGATGGGAAGCTGACAGAAAGACTGGCATGGCAAAAGCAGTTGAGAAGCTTGAGGCTGGTGTTGATGGCGTGGGGTTCATGCTTAGTCTTGTTTTCCAGCTCGGCTCGCCTGATAATCGTGTGAGTGTTGAAGGTTCTGCCCAGAGGACTATAGTTATTTACGGGCTGTCTCGTCAGCTGTTCCCGTTTCTTTTAGAGGATTCTGTTGTGGACGCAATGAGGGATGTGCTGAAGCTCAACACCCATGGTCATGTTCTGCAGATGACTGACACGGAGGAGGATATTGTGAAGCGCATGCTTCCATTGTCATATCCCTAAGGACCTGTTTGGAAATAAGTATCTGGTGCTGTAGCTACATTCTTAGTTGGAGATGTAGGAATCATATAAAATACTTGTCTATGTTTATTACCAGACAAAACTCAAGGCGAAAGGAGCGTCTTGCATCACCCTTTTGGTGACGATGGTCAGTGGCAGATATATGTCATGGCATTAGGGAATTCTTCGAGCAATGTAGTGTAGTACAGAGGGTAAGTTTGGTTTCTAGGGGAGTACATGTGGGAGAAAAAAGGTTGAACACTAATAATAAACAGAGCGTGACTTTCTTTTGTGATCATTGTGTGGTTTTTTTGTGCAGAATGCTTCCATTGATCAGACGGCAAGAGTGGAGGCAGCCAAGAAATGCGAAGAGAAAGTTGGTAAAAAAAATTCTTCCAAGTTGGTGTTGAGAGTGCGCCAGGTATAGTCATACCACCAGCAGTTAGCATGGCATGTAGTATATAAAAAAAAACACCACCTTTAACCGTAGAAAACATTTACACCTTACCATTATCAGTAATGAAATAAATCTCTAATTTATTGCAACATTTGATGTGTATATATCTAGAAGTGTTAAATGTGTACCTTCGTTATGAAACTATGGTCTTCCAAAATTATGTTCTAATTAATATTAAAACTTATAATATCTAAACCAAACCAACATGTAAGTAAACACTACTTAATGTGCTTATATCAGGTTCCTTTTTTCTCTCAAATGACAGACATCCTTGAGTTTTGTCTCGGGGAAAGGGGGATGCCACCGTTTCGTTTGGACGGAAATGTCAAGCAAGAGGACAGGCAAAAGCAGGTGATTACGTTCTTTCGTTTTGCCACACATAAATGTCAGCGTAAAAAATTTGAAGCAGGGGAGGGTTTCGTTTTCCTACTTACTACTCGAGCTGGTGGACTTGGAATCAACTTGTTGATTTCTCTTCTCAAAGAGGAACGAAGCGAAGAGGAAGAGCTCGTCCAGAGCTTTGAAATCAGCGCGTCGCGCTGCTCGATCGTAGCGACGGTTCTTCGATTGACGAGGAAAAGCCCACCAAAGGACTTTGCTAGAAAACGTTAGTACAAAACTAAGCTTCTGGTCAGGGGAGCGATGTTTGGGCGATGTGATCTTCATGGTCGCACGGAGAAGCCGGATCACCGGGCGGACTCACATTCTTTCTTGGGATCGCGCTACCTCGAGGAAGGGAGGAACTGCGAGATTGTGAGTTTCTGAGTGGTATAGCAAATTTTGGAGTCCAGCGGGAGCTCGATCGATGGGCTCCAGTTCTCCAATTTGATGTCGCGGTCGCTCAGGGATATGATCGAGCTCGCTCATTGGCGCGGGATTTATGTGACCTCCGGTGGATGGGCCGAAGATGTTCTTGAGGGAGGCCGAATATCCTTTGACTATCCACATTTAAGAGAAGATTGGATCCCCGAGCTATCCACAGGGAGAGTGTTCTCCCAGCGTTTCATTGACTTGCATCTTTGCGAGTTAAGTTGTAAGTTGTCCTCCTTTTCTTTGGCTTGATTTTTTCGTTCTTGACCAATCTTTCAAACAGTACGTCCAGGTACGATGAGAATGAATGAGAAGTTCTTTCTCTTGTCGATCGGTTTTAATGCTTTTTTGTGTTCTTGTCGATTTTTCTTCCAGGACTGCAATGACCTTTGGCTTCGATATGATCGAATTTGATGTTCTGTGTGACAAGATCGCCAAGGATGACTTTCTCTATCTGAAGAACGAAGCCTGGGCTTTTCCTCTTCGAAGAAGGTGAATTCCAAAGACTAGAAAAAACCTTTGATCGATTGATCGAAACTACCAGATACCAAAAGTATCATCGAAACCGCCGAGAACTTCATTGGAGCTGGTGCGGATGTTATAAGGCTCGAGTCCGATCTAGACATCCTCACCACTGAGGTAAGCTGATCGAGCGTGTGGGATTGGACAATCCAGCGAGCCCAAGGTCTTCGAGAATGCTACATCTAGAATAAAAGTTGAATATGCGATACTCACCGAATATGCTAATCTATTTGATGCTTTAGGAATATGCTAGGTTTGGATTTATTAGGGCTCTTGTGGCCGCCTAGGGTTTGTATGCAAAGGCAAGGGCACTCAGTCGATAGCAATGCGCTGTTGCTTGCGACTTATTTTTCTCTTGCTAGATTGATCCAGCACACTCATCCGCAGCAAATGGCTTCGGCGATTTTGCTATGGACCCTTTCTGTCTGGGCACATTACTTGAATTTCTTTTCTATCTTTCATTGGGTGCCAAAGTGATTAGATCTCAATCATGTCAAACACCATCTTTCGGATCAGAGAAATCCGTGCTGACTAAGTTGAAGCGAATGATACTCACCCATGATACGAGAGTAGCCTGTAGTGGTAGTAGTATTTACAACTCTCCTGTTGAGCTAGGCGAGATTTATAGCTTCGATCTTCTCGATGAGCGGCTCCGCCGAGCATGAGGTTTCTTCGTCGGCGGTTGATTTGGAGCACTCCTCGTGGGCCCAGCTTACCAGCAAAAGTCCGATCAAAATGAGAAGTGCCCCGATGATGCTGCAAAAGCAAAAGCGAGAAAGGAAGCTTTTGAGATGTCTAGACCTTTTGCTTGCTTGCCTGCCCAGGAAAATGCTCGAGAAAAGCGACGTGATGAGTGTATTTACAGGCGTGTAGCAGCCGACGATCGTGGGGCCGAGCCGCATCACGCTCCAAAGCATCAAAACTGGAAATATGGACAAGGAAAGAACGGACTGAGCAACCAAAACCGAGTGTATGGTCAGTGCTGCCTTGCCTTGGCTCAAAGTCGAGCATGGATACTTACGATGAGCATAACGACGGGGACTAAACTCCCGGTTAGTCTCCACGCCGCACTGTCGACTGTGAACAACCCAGCCGTCCCACTAACGAGTGATCCTATCAAGAAAGTGATTGCCAGGATTGTGACTGGTGTGGGGCGCTTCTTAAGCAGCTTTGCCTGGAAAATTAGAAACGAATGAAGATGTAAAGAGAAGAGAGCATTTTTTACCGCAAAAGTTCCCATTGCTCCAGCGGCTATAGAGCTTAGAACGATGCAAAAGGCACCGACCTGGAACTCGACCCCAGTCCTTACGGATTTGATCGGCGTTGTCGAGGACGGTGACGAGCACTGCAAGCCGAGAACGCACGGGCCTTTGTAGAGGATCATCAAGATTGCACCGCCAGCGCAAACGAGAATGCCGGCGATCTTCGCTTGCCCGTACACTGAGAGAAGTTTCACCTTCTCTACCCTAGAAAAAGAGGAAAGTTAGCTCGATCTTCACTTAGTACTGGAGCTTCTCTGTCCTCACCCAAAGAGCATCGCGAACGCGGCAGTAAAAACGGTTGACAGTGGATGCATTGCCGAGACAAAGCTGGCCGAAGTCTTGGAGAGCCCCACTAATCCCAGAATTTGTATGATAAACACACTGTTCAAGGGAGAAAAAAGAGAAAAGCACAAAGAAGATACCTCGATTAGACCGTCAATTGCTCTCGATCATCCAGAAGCACTTACAAGAAACCAAAGACGAGCAGCTGGAGAATCAAACCAAACGTAATGCGCAAGTCCCGCCCCCTGTGTGATGCCATTCGTGCCAAGAAAGGGGGGGCGACGAGAGTTATTTCAAGAAAACGCGAGAATCCAGCCGAAATCTCGGTGTTCTTTACCTCTCAAACACGAATGCGGCAACCGCGAGCACCGCTCCTGCGAGAAAGAGGCAGTAGCACCCCAGAACGAGGCGATTCACGCCTTCCTTGAGCACCGCCTGCGTCGCGAGCGTCATGAAGGCCGTGAGGAACTGCGTCAACAGCAGCGCTGCATGAACAGTGAGATTGCTGGCGAGGATGTCCGCCATCGCCAAAACCTAAAGCCACGACCAGGGAGTGGAAGAAGAACAGGGATTTTGAAAGAAAGAGAAAAGCCCCGCCATTGCCACACAAAAGCGCTGGACTTGTTGAAAATCGGCCATCTGGCTTTTCTTAAGCACGATTAACTAGCTAACAATGTCTTAGTCTAATTGGCATCTTCGTTTAATAACGAAGCCACGTGGCTCTCCGGCACTGGCGGAGCGGGCAAAAGGATATTTCTAACGACCAACCGCTCTTTAAGCCCTAAAGCCCTATCTGACTCAACCCCAGAAAAATTCCCTCCTCTCTTGTCTCTCATTCTTTGCGGTTTGAGCTGGGGCGCCATCGCCAGGAGCGCTAGGTCTCGCGCCCGGCCGCCATGGCCGATCTGGAGGTGGAGGAGCGCGCCAAGCAGCTTAGCGAGCTCCATCGCCAGCAGATGTTCATCCGCGTCGAGAACGCGATGCTCTCGGAGCATCTCTCGGTGAGTTTTTTCATCCCCCGCATTGTGATATTTCGTCCAGCTCCGCTCGAAATCCGGTGTATTGCCTCCAAATCTCACGATTCCTGGCCATATTCCCTCTATTTCCTTTCGACAAGATCGTGCATTGCTTGTTTTCTTTCGTGTTATCGCCTAGCGCTGACTCTCTTCTTTTCTCTTTGATCCAGCGCGTGGTTGTAGCGCGAAAATCTAGCCTCCAGCTTCATCTGGAAAGCATGGAGAAGGAGCAGGAAGAGAAAGAAAAGGCCGAGGCGGAAGAGAAGGCCAAGGCGGCGGCAGCGGCGGCGAGAGCAGCTTCAGAAGTTGCGGCGGATCAACCCGCGAGAGGTGGCGTCCGATTCTCGCAAGTGGCAGCAAAGCCTCAGGAGATGGTGGTCTTGACGTTGAGCCCCGAGGAGAAACTGGAGATTGTGGACGAGGAGTGCCTGTTCCAGCGGCAGTATATCGAGAAGATAAAAGTGGAACAAGACCGCATTCTCGACGACCTCCGAGCGGTTCTCAACGCGGCCAAGCACCGAGTTGCCGAATTCAGGAAGGATCGTGTTGATTTTAACAGGGATGTGTTGCTGCTGGCACAGCTCAATCCCGTAAACAAGCCATACTCAGAAGACATTCTCAGGTCAGTCACTTCTTTTCGTTTTGTTCTCGGCTTTTTCTGATACCGAAACTTGGATTATTCCTTTCGTTGATGTAGATTCATCGTGGACAAGAACAGAAGGAAGAAGAACTTAAGGGACAACGTTCTGGCAAAGAACGCCAGAGCCAAGACCGAGCGCAACAGTTTGCTCAAGCAATTCGGAAGCAAGAAAGATCTCGAGGAAATCCTTCACGTGGTGGATTTTGACGAGCTCAAGATCGTAAATGGTCAGCTCAACGCCCGGATGCGCGAGCGAGTTAAGGAGATACGTCGGCTAAAGCGTTTGATCAAGTCGACGTTGCAGGTAGTGTCTGCGCTCTCCGAGTTTTTCTTCCTTTATGAATCAGATCTTCCCCGTCTTTGCTCCGTTTCTCGATACAGCGGTGTTGGCAATGCAGGTCCTCGAGAACACGCTGGAGATGCTATCTTACGCCCACGACCAAGGACTACGAATGAAGCAATCACTCACAGATCGATTTCCACTTGTTAACTCGGCAGATGGATTTATAATGGCCGAGAGAGTCCAGCGGGTGAGTGTCTATCTAGTTATCTTTTCTGAGATTCTTCCTGAAAACATTCCTTGATCGCAGAGAAAACTCCACGACGCGGTCATAATTGCTCTTCAAAATCAAGATGGGCCTCCACAACCGACCGCCATGGACTATATGAAAGCACGAAACAAAGCTTTCGGTCTGAGGAAAGAGATCAAAACATGGATTGGAAAGGTGGCAAAAATCTTTAAGTTCGTTGTCATCGTTCTTTCACTGTTTTGTTTTCTTCCTTGCTTTCCAGGTAGAAATTGCTGACCTGACACGTCAAGAGCTCGAGAAAAGCTTGACGCTCGTCCATAAAGACATGGCAAGCCGTGGTGTGACTGCTTGACGCAAGCGAGTATGCCTTCTAGGTTCGTTCTCTTGCTGGTCTATTTCTCTAGGAAGATATTTAAGATCTTTCTTTGGTAGTTGTCGGGAACCTCTTGTACATTGCGGCGGCCGCTTTTAAACAAGTAACTCTACAAACCACGTAAACGCAATCCCACGGGAAGCTCTTGGCAGTCTCGTCGTCCTTCATCCACTAAAGTAAGCCACGGGAGAGATTCGGGACACGCGGTTGGCCCAGAGATTGGCTACGGGTAAAAAATATGTGCTGTCGTCCCAGACAACGAGTGGCACGTCTAGAGAAGCTACACGAGTCAACTGCACGGATCCAAGAAAAATGGAAAAGCCTCGACAACTCACCTGGAAAAGAGTCGAAACGCAAGAGAGACAACGCACAGCACAATGATGGCGACGATGATGCTTGTGGCGACGATGGCAAGCAACGAAGACACTCCTCCAGTCTTGTCAAGCTCGTCCTCGAATCAAGGAGCTCCACCACGCTCTCGAGCTTAGTCCAAGCCAGGCGGGACTCGTCCATGGCCAGCGCGAGCTCCTCACAAATCCCGGGAAGAAGCCACGACGCGTAGAGCTCCGCCGAGGCACCCAGGAGGCGAAGAACCCGGTAAATGTGTACGAGGGCAGTGAAGTAGTTTTCACCTGTTTCAGCTGAAAGTTAGTTAACCAGTGGCTACTTTCGCAGGAAAACTTTCGCTCCTAGATTCGTACAACCTTGCTCGGTGGAGACCAGTCGCGTAGAACAGCCACGGGACACGGCATCGTTCCAGATGCCAAGGCCGAGTTTTAACTCGGTGGCACAAGCACGGGCGAGAAGAGTCCACGATTTGAGGTACTTCGGCTTCATCCCTTCTTCCATGCCTGCTGCGTTTGGTTGTGCCTGAAGGATAGGAGTTAAATTATCATGCCTGCAAGAGCATACGTAGAAAACACAGACACAGCTATCTTGAATGATGCATTGGAACGACGAACTGGAACGATAGCTATACATCCTTTACGTTCTACTGCATAGCAGGGAAAAAAACCTACCTCGTCAGTGGCAGTGGCTGCCAGGACTGCCTTTGAATCCCAGTCGAGCGAAAGCAAATCCATAAGATCGCTGTTCGTTGTTGCGAGTGCATTATCTTGTAATGCATTTAGCGCTGGGCTTGTGTCCCACAAACTTTGCTCCTCGTGCTCCTCCACAATCTCTGGAATGATCGATGTTAGTGTTTCCAGATATGACGAACGAAAAGATGGCAGCAAACCTTTGGGCGAAGCATTGCGGGGTCCGATGGAAGTGGCAAACTCCTCGAACGATGACCACTCGTCTATGGCAGTAAAGCTGGGATGGAAGCCTCCATGGCTGTGGCTCCGGCGGTGAGAGATGCCAGTGGACGTTACGTCGCCGGAGAGAATGTCGCCTGGAAAGCTCACGTCCGCTTTCGGAGCTGGGAGGCTGACTGATCGAGAATAGCCGCTGCTCTCCAGCGTTGCAGCACTGAAAGCCCAGCTGCGATCATCTGCGAGCTCGAAGCCATCGATTTCCACTGGCACATCCTGTTGCAAATCCAGCAAGGATGGAGGAACTTCACTGGTACTATCCCAGAAAAAATCCTTCTCCACCGTGTTTTCGAGTTTCGACCCGTCTGGAGTGATCAAGTTGGCAGCGTCCAAATCCCTCTCGACTGGCAGAACATCCGGCTGTGCATCCAGCAACGACAGTGCAGTGTCATGCTCAAATCCCGCACTGTTACCATTCTCCAAGAAGAAATCCGGTGGCGAGTTCTCCACGGTGCTTTGCTTCTCAGCCCACCGAGATTCATCCAGATCCCAGCCAGTGAGTTTGGACTTTTCGTGTTTCTCTAGAGCGATCTCGCTACTGAAGATGGCAGTATCAGCATCGACTGGAAGAACATCTTGTTGTGAATCCAGCAATGAAGGTGGAAAAGCTTGCTCCACACCTGGACTCCAGAATAAATCCTTTGCCACCGTGCTTGGTTTCCCGAGAGCTTCTTGATCATCGGACATAGAGATAAGATCGACGAGCCCAACCTGTGCACCACCACCTTTTAGAACCGAAGGCTCCGCAAACTCTCCCCATTCATCATCGTTGGAAGTGGTCTCTGGAAGTAGAGTTGATGGAGCTGGGAACTGGAGATGTGGAAGTAGAATCGATGGAGCTGGGACGTGGAGATCTGGAAGTAGAGTTGACGGAGCTGGGACGTGGAGAGGGACTTGACGATCGCTGCGAATACCATGCATCGCTAGCATCAGCTCACTGGTTGGAACCGTGGAAGCCCAGCCATTCGAGATCTTTTCCTCTGGAGTGTGCGCTTCCAAATCTGCAAAACCATTCTCCTGTGATTTCTCTATTCTCTCTTGTTCCACGCGATTCCCATTCTGCTCGCCAATGTGCGTCGCCACTGACTCGAATTCTCCAAATTCTTCTTCTTCTTCTTCTCCATCGTCTCCTCCTCCTCCTCGATCAGCAGCGATGGATTCTTCCTCTTTTCCTTGCCCCTCCTCGTCCTCATCGTCTTGCTCTCCAAACAAGGACAATGGAAGCGGCTTGCGAATGGACGAAGAGAAAGAAGAAGAATGGATTCCCTTGGCGTGGCCCCCATTCTGCGAGATCTGTGCACTACCTGGTGGCTCCCATAGCGCGTGGAATCCATTCGCCATGCCTGCCAACGCCGCCGCCACCGCCGAAGCTGGAAATCGCTCCTCCAGATAGCATCAAATGCGAGCTCTCCCGAGCTGGATCATCCACAACCGTCGCGAAATTCGCAGCGCTCACAGGAATGCGGCACTCTCCAACGCTCCGCATCACAGATCACAGATCCATCCAACCCTAGAAACGCTCTGGTTGTCGGTTAGTCTCACAGACTCCGTTAACTGGACGGAGACAAAGCCCACATTTTTAGGGTTCTTCCAAGACAGAGCAACGGAAATGGGAGCTACGTCGCGATCGATTCTTCCAGTCGCTCAGCTGCCGCTTTCGCTGTCCGCCGGGCTCCCATCCGGCAAGAAGTCGTCCTACGTCGCCTGTCTTGGCTGCCATTTGGTGAAATCGCAGCTCCAGGTTCTTTGTCGATCGTCTCTCTTTCTTTGCCGAGCGATCGATCGATCGACCCGATGCCACTGCGCAGTTCGCGACGGACGGCTGTGAGAACTGCGGGAATTTCTTCGGGAGCGTGGAGGAGAGCACCACTTCCCTCTTCACCGGGTAAGGAAAGGAAAATATTTCGATTCTTTTCTCTTTCTTGCTCAATGTCGCCAAATCTTTGCTCAGCGTCGTGTCGATCATGGATTCCAGCCAGAGCTGGGTCGCGAAGTGGATGAGGATCGGTATAAAGCTCTCGTCTCCATCGCTCCTTTCTCATTCCTCCTCTTTTTTTCTCTCTCGCAGAAAGGCTCCTTCCCGGATGCTATGCCATCACTGTGGAAGCGCCCGCGGCTGGAGAAGCGTGATTTCCATTTTTCTGATCTGAAATTCCCGCGTCGATGATAGCCGTCCGATCTTGATCACATTACGTACAATCCGTATGTTAGCCGTACCACTTTGTCGTACACTATTTTTGTGTTCTTCCGTGAAGTGCTACAAGTGCAAAGAGGCTCAAGCTCAGTGATTTGCCGAGTTGCGGGAAGTAGCAGAGCGAATCTGGATCGGGACTTCGAGGGTTTGACTGCTGATCAACTACGTTATGGGGGATTAAGCGTGAGCATCGAAACGGCCATAGCTTTTACCTCCATATACGAAGCTTAGCACGGGAAGGCCAGGAAAGCACGGACAATGGATCGAATTCAGAAGAACCAGCCAGTGATCCGAGCAAGAAGACAATGGTGAGTGAGTGCTTGCTTGATTGCTTTCATCTTTTGACATGTTCCAAACTGCAGCATGGCGAATCACCACGAGCAATAAACTGTACTAAAGTTTTGTTTGTTTAAACATAAAATGAAATCGGGAAACAAGAAAGTTCGTCATTATACGCGACAAAGTAGTAGTCCAGGTGGTCGTCCACAGAACCAAGGTTCATCTTCGAGTTTTAAGATAATGATCACATCGTTTCTGCAGCTCCAGAAAAGATCAGCGGCATCAAGTCGACATTCTGCTCGCTCACAATTGATTATCATGGAGTTCTTGTCAATAGCGGCAGTTCTAGTGATTGCTGAGTTATTTGCT
>NW_003314301.1:6516-93832 GCF_000143415.4 Selaginella moellendorffii | reverse complement strand
CTTTTTTGGTAATTGTGTGCGTTGATTAAACAGCGTTTGATGTTATTCGTGTATTTTTTTGCAGCGGAGGCTTTTGAGTATGATAGATTCCTGGATCCCATTTTGCAAAGTATTAACTCGAATTATGCCAACGGGGTGAATTTTGCGGTCTCTGGAGCGACTGCTTTGAACACCAGCTTCGAAGTCCCACTGTACCTTCCGGTTCAGATTGACCAGTTTCTGAGGTTCAAGCAGGATGCTTACGACAGCGGACATGGTAAAGGTAATGATTCGTCTCAGACTTTGCAAAGGTAGTGTCATTCATAGTTTCCTCTGTAGGGATGCAAAAGCTAGTTCCTTATTATCATCATCTAAAGACTGCTCTGTATGCGGTTGTCATAAGTACTAACGACCTTCTCAATTCCTACTTGTTGGAGCATAGAAGCCCTGAGAATGTAACAGCTGAGGTTGTTCCATACGTTGTGAGAGCCATCTCTCACGCATTACGGGTACACAAAGTTGCATTCAGTCTTGAAGTTGTTCTAAAGCCTTTAATAGAGTCTCCATGAGCATGGCGCACAAAACTTGTTGGTCTTCAGCACGTTCCCTCACGGCTGCATGCCGGTATTGCTGAGCGTATTTGGAAAATATATGCCAAAGGACTCTCGGGGTTGTCTTCTCCCTTTTAACCAAGTTGCGGAAGCGTTCAACAAGCAGTTGTATGATGAAATCCAAGTCTTGCAAAAGAACAGGACGGGATTTCATCTTCTTTATGCAGATGCTTACAAATTCACTTTGGATGTCCTGGATAAACCGCTAGTTTATGGTGAGATCATGTGGTGTTATTGTAATTACACTCATTTATGTCTTTCCAGGATTCCAAAACAAGACTAAACTATCAGCATGTTGCGGGAATGGAGGGGAATATAACTTTGACGTTACTCAGCCATGCGGACTAGTTATCCAGCCAAACGGTACCACTTTGAAACCTTCGGAGTACGTCAGCTGGGATGGCGTTCACTTTACCGAGTCGTTCTATCGGCAGTTGTCAAAGGCATTGCTCACAGGTCGATACATTTATCCATCTCTGAACATTACGCAGATTTGCAACTTCACTTCCAATAGGAAAGTGCGGAGAGAGCCCAAATGATGACAGAAGTTCACTGCTGCAACAGCCTTGAGTACTCAAATCTTTCTTCTTAATAGCCTAATTGAAGAAGTACATATATGCCTTTTGAATATCAAATCAAAATATCACGAGCAAATGACAGTGTTCCATTGTTTGGGGCTCCTCGAATTCCTATAATTGTGGTGATTATGTTATATATCTCCACATTAGGGAACGATGCCACTTTTCGTTTCGGAAATCTTGGACCATGAGCAAAGAAAACAGACCGCATTGAGGAGTACGCATTGTCATAACCATGAAAACCTCCACAGCTACTATTTGTTGATCTCCCAAGCTTCACAGTATAGCTTTCTGAAGCCAACCCAATGATAGGTTGACCAAACTTGCCATGTGAGAAATGTAACCTTTCTGGCAAATCTTCCTTGAGGAAAACCTTGAGGAACTGTCCATTATTCACCCTTCCTGACTGCAATCCCTCGTTCATCTTCTTCACAATGTGCTTTGCATCAAAACCTGGTCAAAAGCTTAGTCAATAAGAGTCAAAATAGAGTTATCACATAAATTACCTCTTGGAGGTCTCAATGCAACTACTGCTCCAACCCAGTCATACCATTCATCAGGGATTCTGATCCATGGAGCCAAATCCTCGAGATAAATCACCTTACTCTCGCAGCTCGTTACCATGCCATGGTCACTAACCATGATAATATGAACATCATTGAGTATCCCACGCGCTTCCAGACCATCCAAGAGTCTTCCAACCATCTTGTCAATGTTGCTCACAGCATCTGTGAGCTCTTGCGAGTCTGGTCCCGAGGCATGCCCTGCGTGATCCGGATTGTCAAAGTAAACAGCAATGAAGCTTGGCCGCTTGGAAACTGGCATGTCCACAAACTTTAGAATGGAGTCAATGCGGTCCTCAAAGGCAAGAGATGAGTTTGCAAGGCGAGCACAGTACTCTTGAGGACAAGTCCAGTGGCCTCTTACAACTTCACTCCCCGGCCATAGATAAGTTCCAGCTCTGAGTCCATTCCTAACTACCGTTTCCCAAAGAGGCTCTCCGTGCCACCACCTTGGATCCGCCCACGAGACGTTAAACCTTGGAAATGAAGGGTCTGATGGATCCACGAAACTATTGGCAATAATTCCGTGCCATGCAGGATACAAACCTGTTTAAATTAATTGATTTACCAACAAATAAGAAAATCTTTTATGACGTACCAGTAGCAATGGAATTGTGATTTGGCATTGTCACTGTGGGAAACACTGGAATCATACCCGGAAAAGCTTCCACACCATTCTCCTTGATGAAGTCAATGTTTGGAGTGGACGTCTTAAACTGGTAACCCCATTTGAATCCATCAACAGATATGAGAATGACCAGAGGCTTCTTGATCATGCCATTTGATTTGGTAAGTCCCACAGAAACAATGAAAACTAACGTCAACAAAGCGATCCTCATATCACAGCCTCGATCAACCTAAGGTCTAGAAAGGTGATTAGTTTATATGGTCGCTTTGTCTATGTATGGTCTCTTTAGAACTTATTTGGTTAGCTGCATGCCAACTTTAGCAAAGCGCTACCACGCTATACTGGGTTGAGCTCTCAGATCCCGGGAATCACCCAGGTTCCAAGGGCGATATTTGCTTCCAGTCCTGCCATTGCCGATGAAGTGCTCAAGAAGGCCTTCCAAATCACTAATGATATTCTCAAGCGTCTCAGAAATGCTATTCAGCAATCCTTAGATTAGATTTTTGTTAGATTTTTTGCAAGTGGTAATCTAAGGCAAAAAACTGATAGCCTCCTTTGGTTGACTCACCAACGTTTAACATGGGGTGCTCAAAGTATTCGCCCCACACAGTTGAATCTCCCTCGTTCTATTCAAGAATCTGGACTAGGACAAGCAGCGTTGACATGAGCGATGCAGTGTCAAGCACTGGCCCAAGCCCTGGAAGTAGCAACTCGTGTTCAAGGCTAGGGAGAATTTCTCTATATTGTGACCTGCCTTCAGACTTCTCGAATTCATCTGTGCTTTACAACATTTCCTCTAAAGTGAGATTTGCAGAAAGTATGGGCACCCAGCCGGTGTGGTGATACAGGCTGCTTGCATTTCGATCTTCTTCTACTCTACCAGTTAGATACGCCACATATTCAGCCTGAAAAAGAGACAAGAAGCAGTAAGGACGAAGAAAGGCGAACATGACAAGCATACAATGACCTGGATGTTCGAGTTCAGCCCGAAGTTCCCACAAGAACATCATCGACGACGACATGGATCTACTCCACTTGAGCAGTTTTAACACCTTGGCCACTGGAAAACTAGTGCTCCCAGAGCGATATGCAAAGCTTCGTTAAAAGAGGAATCAAACAGGAAAGCACACCAATGCACCGAAGCTTTGGAAATCCTTCAAGTGGATGAGTGATTCCTTGACCAACGCCAACGAGCATTGTAGCTGCACTGACGTGACCTTCATTCCTGCACAGTGAGCAGAAAACCTGTGTCTAAATCCCTGTTGCAATGCATGAGAAGATTGCCATGAGCCTCTCCAAAGTGAAGTTGTGAGGATGTAGTACATCTGAGATCACCGTACAGCTGAGACACATGGTGACATGTGGTGGATCTGGAGAGTCACGACTCCCACCTGTGTATGTATAATAGTGATGATATCTGAGCGAGAGAGTTTTTCTCTTCTTCCTTAGTTTTCAACATGGTATTAGAGCTCAGGGATTATATCTTGGGCTGAATGGAGGAGGAAGATGATGAGCCCCCTGATCTGGGGCGGCTGTGAATTGCAAATATCAAGATGGAGGTTTTCTTGTTTATTTTGTCTTGTGCAGGCAACCCTAAAATGGAGGCGGTTCTTGATCGAGACTGGCCTGGATTTGAATTGGAAGGGTTGTGGCACTGCTTGCTACTGCTGGAGACAATCTGATGCGCTACAAGGGAAGGCTTCCTGAGATTTTCTGATGCTGCCAAGAGGCTTCTCTTCTTCCTGGGAATTGCTGTGTGCAAGGGCCTTGAGGCTGATGGAGAGATCACATTTGAGTGGGGGACATGGAACAAGATGCTAGTTCCTGATGGGTCCTGATACAAGTTGGCTGTGTGCAAACTTGGGTACCTTGGAACGTGCTGCTATTGTTGTTCAACACCACAAAATGCTGATTTCATGAGGTTAAATTTTCTTGGCTAAGTGGGGGAGTGAGATAGATTCACAGTGGTTTAGCATTAATTTCTTTTTTCTGATCCAGCCTTTGCATGCTGATCTCGAATGAGTGGGGGTGTGAGGATGTAGTACATTTGAGATCACCATACAGCTGAGACACGTGGTGACATGTGGTGGATCTGGACTCTCACCTATATATGTATAGCAGTGATGATATTTGAGCAATAGAGTTTTTCTCTTCTTCCTTAGTTTTCAACATGGTATCGGAGTCTCTTGCTCAGATATCATCACCACTATACATACATAGGTGAGAGTTATGACTCTCCAGATCCACCACATGTCA
This sequence comes from Selaginella moellendorffii, assembly GCF_000143415.4. Lineage (NCBI taxonomy): Eukaryota > Viridiplantae > Streptophyta > Lycopodiopsida > Selaginellales > Selaginellaceae > Selaginella > Selaginella moellendorffii. The sequence goes on along the minus strand of NW_003314301.1, from coordinate 89,217 downwards.
CCATGTGTCTCAGAAATATGGTGATCTCAGATGTACTACATTGTTACACCCCCACTCAAGATCAATGTGCCAAAGCTGGGTCAGAAAAAAAGAAACTAATGCTAAACCATTGTGAATCTATCTCACTCCCCCCACTCAGCTGAGAAAAGCTGAGCTCATGAAATCAGAATCTTGTGGTGTTGAACAATAATAACAGTATGTTCCAAGGTACCCAAGCTTGCACACAGCCCAGCTTGTATCAGGACCCGTCAGGAACCAATATCTTGTTCTATGTCCCCCACTCAAATGTGATCTCCCCATCAGCTTCAAGGCCCTTGCACATAGCAATTCCCAGGAAGAAGAGAAGCCTCTTGGCAGCATCAGCAAATCTCCAGCCCAAGGAAGCCTTCCCTTGTAGCAGCAGGGGCATCAGATCGTCTCCAGCAGTAGCAAGCAGTGCTGCAACCCTTCCAATTCCAATCTAGATCAAGAACCGCCTCAATTTTAGGGTTGCCTGCACAAGACAAAATAAACAAGAAAACCTCCATCTTGATATTTGCAATTCACAGCCGCTCTAGATCAGGGGGCTCATCGTCTTCCTCCTCTTCATCCTCTATTCAGCCTAGAATTTAATCCCTGAGCTCTAATACCATGTTGAAAACTAAGGAAGAAGAGAAAAACTCTATCACTCGAATATCATCACTGCTATACATACACAGGTGAGAGTTGTGACTCTCCAGATCCACCACATGTCACCACGTGTCTCAGCCGTATGGTGATCTCAAATGTACTACATCCTCACAGAAGCTGCTGCCTGGGGCCTGAACCTTCATCTGCATTGTTTCTATCCTTTTTCTGATAGAGAACTCCTGTAATCGAAATGTGTAAGAGAAGAGCAACCAGAAGTTGAATTTCCGCTTTCGTTTCCTCGAGCCCCTCACGTGGCTGGCATCAAACAACGTAGATGGAGCATTTAAAGCAGCTATTTAGTGATGATCGTCAGATGCTGGAGCGTTGTTGATTAACAACTTTCCTGGAGACGCAGGATAGAAGAAGCCGCTCGAATTCTGAGTGCGTGTGACCTGAAGGAATAAGGAATAAAGAAGATTCATGGGGTTTGGAGTGGCAATTTTGGGGAGGGATAGGCAAAGAGCAGTAGGAATTCCTCCTGTTATGAGAATTCGGTTATTTTCTGTGTTGATTGGAGAAACCAAAAAGTGAGAAACAACTTGAGAAATAAAACGCAGAGACTAAATTAATGCCTTTTCTCGTCTCCTAAAGCAACCTGTGCCGGATATTGAGTTAAAAGGGCATAACTTAGCACTTATCTAACCTTTGTTCCCAGCCAACTAAGGTCAATAATGGTCAACTAAAGTAAACTGGTTTGTTTAAATCTTACCTGCAAAATAATCAAACAATTTTAATTCTTTCGCCAGCGATCTAGCACTTCATGAGCAGCTTCACTTCTTCCACGCACTTCTTCTTCCGCTGCTCGGACGCCTCCTTTCCCAGCGCGATCTGTGCGTACGCCCTCTTCTTCTCCTGGACTTGGAGCAGCCTCTCCTCGATGCTGTCCGTGGCAATGAGCCGAAACACATGAACGTCTCTCGTCTGTCCCAGCCTGTGAACTCGATCCATGGCCTGTTCCTCCACCGCCGGATTCCACCACGGGTCCATCATGAACACGTTGGACGCCGTCACCAGATTCAATCCCACTCCAGCGGCCTTGAGGCTGAGAAGAAACACCGTCGGCGAGCCACTGCGTGTCGACTTGAACGCTTCCATGTTTTCTTCCCTCTTGCTGGCGCTCATGCCGCCCTCGAGCTTGACGAACTTGAAGCCGGCCTTTTGGAGTGGCCCCTCGATGAGCTTGAGCATCGTGGAGAACTGGGAGAACACCACCGACTTGATATTTGGATCCTTGGCCCTCGTCTTCTCCAGCATAGATATCAGCGCGTTGATCTTGGCGCTCGGCTTCACTCCTTTCACGTCGATTTTGTCATCGTCGTCCTCGACATCGTTTTTGTTGGACAGCTCTTCATCTTCCTCCTCGTCTGGTTTCCCAGAAGAGAAGATATCGTCCTCGCTCAACTCCTCGTGGCACATTGGACACTGTTTGTCCTCGTCTTCCAGTACTTTCTCGAGGCACCGCCGGCAGAAAACGTGAGCGCAGGATGTGATCACGGCTCCCGAAGGAGGAGCGAGGCAGATCGGACAATCGAAATCATCGCCCAACGTGGCCAGCATTTTTTTCAGCAGCTCTGGACTGGCCGCTTTCGGTCCTGCTCCTGCAAAGTTTCAGAAAACTCAAGTTTTCCTTTTGTTTTTTCTGATCATAGACATACCTTGAGTGTCGGTGTCTGATGAAGTGCTCATATTAACGATTTCCGCCGGGCACATACTCGTGTGGTCGCATATCTGACGCAACCGGAGAATCATCTGTAGCACCACGGCGTAGTTCTTCGTCACCGTGCCGTTGTCCAGGAAGCGCCGGATCATATTCCTGCCATCTTTTTCCATCTTGTCGTACAGACTGCGATCTTCAGGGCTGAGATCCACCGGGAAGACAGTAATGATCTTGGGAGGCAAGTCAACGAGCTTCTTGCCGTTCACCTTCGTCTCTTTCGTTCTCCTCAGCGAGATGGAAGACATAAGTCCCTGAATGATCGCCGGTTATAAACGAAATGAAAGAAGAAACTTTACCTGGAGCCGAGCGAATCCAACAGGCTCGCCGCTCGTCAGTGGCTTCTGTATAGTCTTCGTCCAGAAACTCTGCTCGTTGAGAGGCTCGAAATGCAAAAACTGCATGAGACTAAGGAGATCCTTGGCACTGTTCTGGATTGGAGTGCCCGTCACGGCCCATCTCCGGTCGGCATTCAAGGCCACCGCACTCTTGGTTTGCTGCGCTCTCGGGTTCTTGATAATGTGAGCCTCGTCCAGCACCAGCCTCAGCCAGTGGACCTTCTTGAGAGGAGAATTTCTCTCGGTAAGCATGTTGTAAGTCGTGAAAACGATGTCATAGTCTGCAAGAGTCCTGGCGTTGGCGGTGCGATTCGGTCCGTGATACTTGTGGACTTTGAGCCCCGCGGGGTACGTGTGATCCTTTAGCTGCGACTCCCAGTTGCTGAGCACCGAGAGCGGGCAAATCACCAGAGTTCCTCGAGGACCATCGGCTGCTGGAACACAGGGAGGTCCGTCGTTGGAAACGGGCACCGGAGCTGCTGTCTTTGCCTTTCCTTTGTCATCGGAAGTTTTGAGCTTCTTCGAGGCTGGCTCGCCACCCTGACTTTGCTCTGGCTCCTTGATGTCTTCGATCGGTGGAAGAACAGCACCGGGCTTGTTGGTGGCAATGAGCGCTAGAACCGTGAGTGTCTTCCCGAGTCCCATATCGTCAGCTAAGATCCCACCCCGGAGAGACTCGGGGCGCTTGGCGGACGTAACGTTTGTCAGAGTGTTGGTATACATTGTCGTGCCTTTCTTCTCCCAGAACGGAGGAAGAGCTGACGAGTTTTCTCGCTGGACCATCCAAGCCAGAGCCTCCTTCTGGTGTTGCATCAACGAGGACTTGATGACACTGTTGTCAGCTTCCATGCGCTGCCGGATCTTTGCTCCAGCCGTCATGCTCTCGAAGATATCATCGATGCTTGGAGCCTTTGGAGCTTGAGGAGGAGGAGGAGGCGGAGGAGCCATCATCAACTTTCTCCTCGCCGGTGGTGGCGCCGGTACACTTAACGACCGATCGACTCGGTGATGCTGATCACGAGGAGGCCTTTGGTGCTGCTGGTGGTGATCACGATAATCACGTCTTCTGCTGGAAGAACTAGTCGAAGCTCTTGAAGAACTAGCACCGTTTGCTACTCGTTGATCGCTACCACCACCACCTCTTGAAGAACTACCATTTGCTACTCGTTGATCGCTACCACCACCACTTCTTGAAGAACTACCATTTGCTACTCGTTGATCGCTACCACCACCACCACGACCATCATCTACATTATCTACTGGAGGATCGTAAGGACTTCTCAGCTGCTCGCCATAGTACTCGAGATGATCCCGGACAGCGTCGACCATCGCCGGCAAGCTAAACACGAAGACCTCACACGAGACCCTGTTAGAGCTTCCATTCCCAGCACCGATACACTGGAGCTGCGCCAGCCCCTTGTCCACCAGCGGCGCTAGACTCTTGGCCTTTTCCTTCTGGATGTACCCGACTTGCTCGCCGCGCTCGTTGATCACCCGGAACGCATTCGTATCGAAACGATTCGTCGGATCGCGGACGAGCTGCGCGAGCCCGTCGCTGGACAGCTTCCCGCGATGATGCGCTAAACCTCTCACCTCGGCCATGAGTGATCCCACCAGAATAGGCTCGTTGATCGCATCCTCCTCGTCGGCGGCGGCGGAGAAATCCACCGCCATCGCGCTCGCCATCGCCCTGGGAGAGAGAGAAAGCCCTCCTCCCCTAGTATCTTCTCCAAGGCGCTGCCTTTCAAAAAAAATTCTAGGGTTTAAGGGGAATATACGCGCCGCGACTAAATTAAAACGCACGAAAGCTTTGCGGCAAAGCTAGAGCCGAGTAAACCATAGAAAGATTGGAACTTGGGCGATGGCGACGAAGAGCAGCAAGTAGTGGTGCTTGCTCGAGTCGCGCTCGTAGCTCCGGACCTCCGCCAGGAACACTCTCTTGAGCGTTTTGACGAGGAACACTCCCATGCAAATCCCCGTCCAGAGGAGCGCGAAGTAGAAGAGGTACTTGCTCGAGATCGTCGCGGCGATGGAGACAGACATACCGACGAGTGAGTAGCCGCTGTAGGCGAGCGTGTCGAGCCATGGGACTTCGCCACTGCCCACCGCGAAGAGCATCCCCTTGACGAGGATCACTTCCACGAGCCACGCTCCAATCCCGTGGGAGAAGCTGGATTGCATCACTGCCGGCGAGAACCTGTGACGAAGAGCGATGGTGAGAGAGAGCTTGAACGAGATCGAGATCTTACTTTCCGGTGAAGCCAAGAGCGTAGCAGCGAAGAACCACATACGTCGCGAGAGCCATGAGAGGAATGTATAAGTCGGGAGCGTTGATATCATACCGGGGAGGCTTGTAAGTGATGCCTCCCGCGACTTGCTCGGCGATTCTCGTCCAGTGTCCCTGGAACACAATCTCTCAATCTCTAGCAAGATTTTCTCAAGCCTCCCACCTTGTGTAGAAATGGAAACAAAATGATCTTGAGCTTGTTCTTCACGTATTGCTCGTTGAGCTGGAAGTAATAGTGAATGTCTTGCCCGGCCAAGAACCTGGAAATCTGCGACGAAGGAAGAACACTCTAAGAAACGAGAGGAAAAAAAATAAAAATTCTCTTTTGTGAAAGCTTACATTGCTTTGTACATAATCTTTGCTGCTGCCAAACAATTTCTCGCCGTAGGCGCCCAGCCCCGTGCGAATGAGATCCGAGTTGTAGAAGGCTGAATCGCCGGATCCAGGCGGTGGCTGTGGTGGCATTCCAGGCATACCGGGCTGAGGAACAAAATTGTTGTATCCATACGGCTGCGATGAAATCTCTTCTCTCGAATCAAACGCGAGATCCAAGCGCAAGAAGCATACCTGCATTGGCCGCGGCGGCTGCTGCTGCTGCCACGCCATGGAAATCGCCCCTAGCTCGCGCGCTCTGGAGAAATCTGGGGCAATCGCGAGCTCCTGTTCGATTAGGGCTCTTGGGAGACTAGGCTAGACTAAACTTATTTTTAGGTCAAAATGTTTCTCTCAATTCCATTTCCTTCTACCAGCCTCTGGCCGAGAGCTCGGCGATGATCGGCTTGAAGTAGCGATCGATGCTGAGATTCCAGGCGTGCGCGAGCTCCTCTCGATCTTTCTTCCCGAAGAGCGGCTCCGGAGGCTGTGAATCGCGAGTCAGGCAGAGATAGAAATCGAGATTTTGGGGCTCACAGGGATCGGGGGAGGCAGTGGCATGTTTCCGCCAGACAATGCGTGTCCTGTGATGGCAGTAGATCGCCACAGCAGCCGGCGCTCGTAGAGAACAGCTCCAGCTCCAGCGATCAGTCCCAGGGTTGCTCCAAGCGCGCGCTCCTGGTAGAGATTTCGATCATCGGTGACGAAAAGGAGAATCACAAACCTGGAGCTGCAAGGACGCCATGCTTTCTTAGAGTGTGATTTTGCCCTAACCCTGGATGGAGGAGAGGGATGATACAGGTGAGAGGAAGCGAAAGATCTCCAAAGGAATGTCTCATCTCAAGAACACCTCCGTGGTTAGTCCCAGCAACAGCAACGAGAGGGATGCAAAGCGTCCATGCCGGAGTTTGTCCACGCTTATGTCCGCTCAAGCTACCGATGGCTCCGCCGATAGTAATGGACGGGACGAAGCCATGGAAGGCGTGGAAGAAGGCAAAGCTGGAGAGTCTCCGGCTGTGAACGATCGAAGTCGAGTGCCGGGTATATAGATTAAAACTTTGGTTTTTTTTATTCCACTTACACAGTCTATCACAGGCTCGCAGCAAGCATCGCCAGACAAAGACGAGTTTAAGCGAAACTTGAAAGTCCAGGTCACGGAGATGAATTCCAAAGTAGAAGATGTAAGTCTTTTCTTTTGTTTTTCCTTCCATCTCTCCTGCAAATTTTTGTGTGAACAAACAGATGGAGCGGCAAGTTTCTGATATTCTCAGGATGCGAAGAGCTTCCCTGAAAGATAGACCGGTTGGAATTACAGTGACTGACGATGATAGAGAAAAGGCAGTCGCGGCCATTAAGAAGCAGCGAGCTCTAGAGAACGCTCGCCGCGAAGCTCTGCATACGAAGCGTGCACAGGATCACTTGAGAATATTTAGCAACATTCTTCGACAGGTAAGACAATGTAGAGTTGTGAGCTGACAAACCCCGTTCTATTCTTATGCAGGTTACACAACACAAGTGGGCTTGGCCTTTCATGCAACCTGTTGATGTGGAGGGCTTGCAATTACACGATTACTACGATGTAAGGAGCGCTTTTTTACTTCTTGTCTTCCCTGCTGATCATCGTAGTTTTATTTTGTTTGCAGGTAATTAAACGTCCTATGGACTTTAGAACTATTCGAGAAAAGATGGAAGCCAAAGATGGGAGTGGATACCGGAGCGTTCAAGAAATTGCCGAGGACGTGAGGCTTGTTTTCTCGAACGCGATGACATATAACGAAGTGGGAACCGACGTGTATGTCATGGCCAAGACGCTTTCTGAAAAGTTTGAGGAGAAATATAAATTCGTTCTGGAACCAAAGCTTCTAGAAGAGGTAAGTCGGTATCAGGAGATTTTTGTGTTTAAACTTGACACCACTTGGTAATTGTGTGTGTCTTAAGGGTGCTAAACGAAAGCAGGAAATGGTGGAACTGGAAGTTCACGAAGGCGAAGAGGCTAAAGCCGCAGAGGAAGTTGCGCTTGATAGAATGGCTCACGAGATCTGCAAAAAGGTACACGTCTTGTGAGGCTAGAGTTCCTTCTCACCTAGAACGTTCACAGCTAAACAATCTAGAAGACGAGCTCGAGGAGATTAAAATCAATGCTACATCAAAATACAGGCAAATGCTCGATGGTTTCTCTTCCTATTCTTACCTGCGTGTGTGTAGGCCAATGTCGATCGAAGAGAAAAGACAACTTGGTCAGAGTCTCGGGCGCTTGCCTCCAACGGGACTGAACCGCGTGATCCAGATAATCGCAAAGAATAATCCCAGTTTCAATGCCGCAGTTGCTGAAGTCGAGGTGGATATTGATGCCCTGGTGAGAAATCTCTCGTACAGTACGTTGATGATACTAAACCAAGACTGTTTCGCTCGACAGGATACGGGGACGCTGTGGCAGCTGCACTGTTACGTTCAAATGGTACTGAGCCAGAACAAGCAACAAGTTGAGGGAGCCGATCAAACCCCGACAACAACGGCAGCAGGAGCAGCAGGAGCAGCAGCAGCAACAGCAGCAGCGGTCAAGAAGAAACCTACACCCGCAAAGTTGCAGAAGTAGCCTAGGACCGGCTCTAGGACAGCGCTCATGCTTACGCGCGCTCCATACGAACTATTCTCTCATCTTTGTCAAGGGTAAGTGCCTCATGTCGGTTGCTTGGCTTTCAACTTGTGTCTATTCCTTCCATTGAAGATTCTGATAAATGCTTTGCAGGTGCTGGTGCCCTGGTGATCAGACTCGGTCATGGTGAGACTGGTCAGTCCACCGGCCAGGCATATCCCATGTGAGTTCCTTGCGTCATTTATTTTACATGCAGGGAACGTACGATGGTAAGGCATTTCTTCAGTTGGAAAGAAAGGAAAAACCACCAGGGGCTGTGTATACTACAAGGCGTTTGCTTGCTAAGTTATCCCAACTCGTCCTCCGCCCAAGAGTTTGGAGATAAGCCAATGAAAGGAAGTGAGCTTCATCTTCTTCTTTCTCACTCACTTGTTTTCCATAAAGTCGAGAAGTCGTATACAGGAAACGTCCAGCCAGCAAAGCTGTGACCACGACCACTGAAGCTCTGGTTGTGATATTGCTGAATCAATCCTGTGACTGGGATGTTTGGATCGAGTGGGGGCGGGAGTTTGTAATTGCTCCGGGCTTTTCCTTGCAGCTCGGGTACCGCAGAGTACGCAAGCGTTGGTGGGTTGGTTGGAATCGTCCTGCGAGTAAGTTCTTCCTGGATTAAGAAAAACTTTGTGGATTGGACTAACTTAATGCTTCTTTGGATTCCAGTGGCAGTAGCGAGCGAGCGATCGAACGAGCGGAGATGATGGGATAAGTGATGCTCTGGAGGAGTGAGGCAGGAAATCTAGCAGCGAGCTACAAGCTTCCCCTTTGGCAACGGTTGGAGCGAGTAGAAGAAACGAAAAGAAATCTCTCGAGCGAAGATGGCTACCTACATCACGGCCGTTTCACGGGCAAGCATGCAATGGAGCTGCGATGCGAGGCAAAGCAAAGCAAACGCGTAACGAAAGAAGAAGAAGAAATAGAAAAAGAGTTTAGTCTATAACGGAGGTTGATGCGTGTGTTCTTCTTTGTTCGCCACGGACGGCTGGGAGCGTGGCACGTGGCAGAAACGAACTACTGACGGCCGCCGACGGGCGTGACGTGCTGTGGATTGAAAACTCTGTTGGGCAATAAAAAGGAAGAAGGTGCTTTGCGGAACAACGTTCTTTCTTCTTCTTCCTCTCGTTTCTTCTCTCAATCCACTCTTTGTGCGTTTCGATCGACTGCGAGATTGCTGCGAGCGAGCGAGCGGGCATGGAGATCAAGAGCTGTCCTCCATTCCATTGCAGTAGTCCATCCCCATCCAAACGGGATCCAACCGAGAATTCGACAATGCAAGTGACGCAAAGGCGAGATTTCCATCCGAATTCTCCATGGTGAGTGCTTGAATTCATGCTGCATTGGATTGGCGAAGAGAGAAAGAAGCAGCGAGAGCTCCTCGAGTGTGATTGGATTGACTATTCCCTGCCATGATTGAATTGATTGAACTGTATATAGCGCGGAGAGATCTAGACCAACTGGCGACAAGACTCGCAGCAACACAAGCATTCATTCATTCCTATCGCACACAAGTCGGTGGTCTTCACACTCTCTCGCGATTAAACTTTTTCATGCTCATCGCTACTCTCTTTTTTTCTTTTGTTTAAGCTTTGTTTGACGAGGACTGGGAACTGCTCCGATTCAAGCTCGCAGCTTTCCAGGTCACAAAAACTCCAAATTGCTCGCTGTTACAGTCGAAAGCGATCTGTCAAATCCTGGCGATGATCCATCCAAGTTTCCAGGTAAAAGTTCTCGTTTACATCTTCTTCCTCGTAAAAACAAACGCATGAATCATTCTCTCACGGTCTCTGGGAAGAGAAGAGAGAAAAAAAAACTGGTTTTTTTTTGTTTTTTTTTTTTGGTTGCCAGGATTCTTCGAAGTTTGTGTGGAGCCGAGCAAGAAAGAAGAAACAAAATCACTCTGCCTGGCTCCCTGTATGCCATCTGGGGGGGATTTATCAGCTGACGATGATAAGCTCCATAGCTGGCTTACGGGGAGCCACGCAGAGTTTCTCGCTTGGACGAAACCACTCGTCTTCTCATTCTCGGACACGAACGAAGCGATTGCGACGTGACGAACAGACTCACCATTCGCAGAATCCCAATCCAAATCTCTGGAACCAACAGCAACCAAGAACCTGGCGTGATCACGGGGTAACGCATCAAACTCTCGTAGATTGATTCAATCAGCGTAGAGAGCAAACATCTATAGATTCATATGCACAGGCTGTGAGCTACCTACACGAAGATAAAAGGAGAAGAAAACTCGTGGGAGAAATCGAAAATCCTTGGGCGGGCTGAATGACAACGACCGTGACGATGGTGATGAAATGGAACCCCGGCTTGCAGCAGCACTTATTCCATGGCCTCCTACGTAGCGATCAAACAAAGAAAAGGGGGAGAGAAAAAAAAAACGAGACCCGTCCAGTCGAGTCGTGCGTGCTCATCAACACGGCGAGGCCAGTGTCTCGATCTTCTTCTCCAGCTCCTCCGGATTGGCTCCCACGATTTTGTCGATCACTGCCTCGTCCTTGATGAAGAGAAAAGTCGGCAGTGCTTTCACTTGCAACTTGGAAGCCAGCTCCTGCCAAGTTCCACCCAAAGAAGCAATCAATCAGTACGAAGGCCACAAACCAAGAACACACAAAAAAAAACACTCTTTTGTTTCGTTCTTCATTCTCATTCCTGCGCGTTCTCGAAGTTTGGAGCAAGGAGAGAGGAGAGAACCACTTACATGTTGCACGTCCATGTCTACTTCCAAGAAAATAACGTGAGTCAATCGCTTGGACATGTTGTTGAAGGCTGGCTCCATGAATTTGCAAGGCGCGCACCACTCGGCACTGAAATGAGCCACCACCTAAGAAACAAGGATTAGATCCTTTAAGGATTCACAAGGATCGCGTTTGTAGCTGCGCGCTGGAACTACAAGTGGAGCTAGAGCCATAGGTCAAACACTTACAATGGCGCTCTGTGCATTGGCCTCCTTGAGGAATTGCTCCCACGCCTCCTCCGATTCCACCTTGACGACGCGCGACGGCTCCAGCTCGAACCCATCGCCATCGCCGGACACGAATTGGTCCACATCGTTGGACACCGAGATGGAAAGAGGCGACGCTACCGCCATAGCTTCTTCTTTCGCCGCGGGCAGAGAGAGAGAGAGAGAGAGAGAAGAGAAAAGCCTAGTGCCAAGGGGAAAGAATATTCTCCTCTGACGGAATATGCCCGCCCGTCAAGCTGACGGATAGAGCCTGCCGGAGGAATATTCGTGACGCGTGGCGGCTTTGCTGCCAATCTGGGAGAGGTGCCAAATGGACACCATCTGATTGGACGAGAGCACTTCCACACAAGGCTTGTTTTATAACTGTATGAATGTTCTTTCTTCTTCCACGCTAGAGTTACATACAGGAGCACCAGAGCTTAGAGGTATAACTTAGCACAGCACAGGAGAAAAAAGAAGAAAAATTTCCAGAGTATTTACAACACAAACCATAAATCCAATTCGTGCGCGCTTAGAATATGTACCGAGGAACTTGCATAGGGAAAGGTGCCACTCTCACGCAAAACTCTGGACCTTCTTGCCTGCTAAGGCTGCCAAGAGAGAGAGAGAGAGAGAGCAAATTCTTTAGCGAGCTAAACCAAAAGAGAGAAACCAACATACCATCCAGGCACGAACGTGAAATCGCCCTCCAGCGATCCGGACAGCGTGTTCTGCGTGCTACAGCTCTCGTAAACGAAGGCGTCGCCACCGAGCTTGAGAAGCGGATACTGGAAGAAGCAAGGGTAAGCTCACATAAAAAAGTCCTGTTTTGCTACGAGATCCTAGAGCTTACCATGCCAACCACAGCCTCAGCACGCACTTCATCGACGATTTCATCGTCGGCGGTCACGACCCAGTGGCGCCTCGAAAGTTGACACTGGTTAGAAGCCAACGCACTGACGGGCAGGAACCGCATTCGAACGGAGTAACTGAAGAGATACTTCTCTAGAGCCTCTGGATCAGACAGCTCAGGAACAAACACCGCAGAAGCTCTCACCTGGAAAAATTCACAGAACGTCACAACAAAGAGACCGCAAAGAACCTTAAGCACGCACCTGGATTCCCTGTGTCACAGCCTCTGTGCAAGTGGACCCATTCTCCGGATAGAGGCTGATGCTCCGGATCCCATCGTCGTTGCGCACTGTATACTTGCCACTCAAAAGTCCATCCCGGTATTCCTCGAGCCACCGAAGCATGCCATCGCCGGGATTGCTACTCGCCAGCGGCAGGCAAGGCATCACCTCGTACTTCTTGAGGAAGTTCTTGGTGCCAACCAGCACCATCCCACTGTCGCAGTCGAGGAGGAAGAACTTGTTTAAGTTGCACGACGCGGCGATGACGATCCTCTTGGTTCCAGCGGGAGCTCGCGAGAGGAGGCGCTGGGTGTAGGAGACAACTTGCTGGAGCGGCAGGAGCTGGACGTTGACAAAGTGATTGTAGAAGTAGTATCCTCCGAGAAGACCCACGTACTGGTGAGCGATCTCGTCGCCATCCACGATCTGCTGGCCATCGCAGAAGCGATAGAGAAGGCGGACGTGAGGAGGCAGAGGCCAGCCCAGCGTGCTCTCGGCCGCGACAATGTCCGCCTCCGAGGCCTGGCGGGCGAGAGAATCGGCCACTGCGGGGTAATTGGAGCGCAGCACGCCCTTCAAATCATCCCAGAGTTTCTTGGTCCGATAGACGAGCCCACCATACTGGTTGAATTCGTCGTGCCAGGCAGCGTAAGTTTCCTGCGAGAAAACCAATGGTGGGATTTAAATCCACTTCTTGTCCTAGAATGCCCGCTAGAAAATGCTACAATCTCTCGCTCTCTCGCTCACCTTGAAGCTGCAGCAGGGATTGCCCATGAAATCCGCGGCAGCGCACACGCCATACTCGTCCCGGCAGTGCTGCGACCAGAGCGTGTCGTCGTGCGCCAGCGCCCGCCATCGCCGATTGACGCAAGCTACCCTAGCGCAGTCCACGGCATCCGTCCGTGCCAGGATTGTTTGCAGCAGCAGCGCGGGCAGCACATCCTCCATCGCCCGCCACAAACCCTAATAGCCAAGAGCAAGAACAAGCACACACTGCATTGCTGCTGACGTGTCAGCTGACAGTGAAAGAGCTAGCCGCATCCTAGCCGTCCACGGTGGATAACGCGGAAAAGTCTCGGGCTCGATTCCTGGGGCGGCCAATTAATTTGAATTTGCTTTTGCGAGGGCTAGGGTTTGTGGGCAGGGAGGATGATCGTGGAGCGGCAGGAGATGCCGCTGAGCGAGGACGACGATGAGGATGAGGAGAATGATATCTTCCGGCTCATGCCAGCGTCGCTGGGGTTCCTCCGCGAGCAGGATCTTGCTACATTTTGCGACTGGGAGGACATGGGGGAGTCCGGTCCTTCTCAATCCAAGAGTAACGAAGGTACTTTCTTTTATCTCTTCTTTTTCCTCCTGTAGCTTTTCTTGAGGTTCTTGGTTTGCACAGTCGAAGATGAAGATCAGAGCCTGGTGTGTCGTTTGTCGCGGGTTCGATCCAAGAAAAATGCCACCAACAAGTCGCGAGTGATGCCATCGATTCCCTCTTGTTCAAAAGGTGGATTGATGGACGTCGCCGAGTTTTGGGACCGTGAGGAGGGCAGAGAAGAAAATCCGAGCTTCATGTCCCGGTTGTCGCGGGTTCGATCAAAGAACAGTGCGAGGTTTGTCTTGTTTTTTCTTCTTTCATTGGGGAAAAGTGAAAGTTTCAGGCGAATCAAACACACACTGGACCTTTCTTTTATGAAACCCCAAGTACCGGAAACTGTGAGCTTAAGTGCTCCAACTTGCGAGACAGTAGATTTTGCTCCAACAGAAGAGTTTTCTCCAACAGAAGATTGTACTCCAAGTTGCGAGACAGAAGACTGTGCTCCAACTTGCGAGACAGAAGCTTGTGCTCCAACTTGCGAGACAGAAGATTGTAGTATGGCTATGAAAATGGCAACAACAGAAACTGCAAATGAGCTCCTAGAGGAACTTCGTCTCAAAGGTGCTTCAACTACAATTGTTTTCTTGGTTGAAACAAATTCTTTCTTTTCAGATTTTGATTGCGAGACAGAAGATTGTAGTATGGCTATGAAAATGGCAACAACAGAAACTGCAAATGAGCTCCTAGAGGAACTTCGTCTCAAAGGTGCTTCAACTACAATTGTTTTCTTGGTTGAAACAAATTCTCTTTCTTCGTTCTTTTCAGATTTTGATTGCGAGACAGAAGATTGTAGTATGGCTATGAAAATGGCAACAAGAGAAACTGCAAATGAGCTCCTAGAGGAACTTCGTCTCAAAGGTGCTTCAACTACAATTGTTTTCTTGGTTGAAACAAATTCTCTTCCTTCGTTCTTTTCAGATTTTGATTGCGAGACAGAAGATTGTAGTATGGCTATGAAAATGGCAACAACAGAAAGTCCAAATGAGCTCCTAGAGGAACTTCGTCTCAAAGGTGCTTCAACTACAATTATTTTCTTGGTTGAAACAAATTCTCTTCCTTCGTTCTTTTCAGATTTTGATTGCGAGACAGAAGATTGTGCTCCAACTTGTGAGACAAGGAGAGTTAAACGTAAGCGCGAAGTTAAGGCTGAGGCCGAACAAAGCCCGTGGCTCAAAGGTACAAACCTTTGGTGCATTTGTTATCACTGTCAATCTTATTTCTCCGGTTCAAGCAGAATCTGGGATGGAATGGAAAAATGGTAGGAGGTGCAGCACAAGGTACCGGTCCAGACCGTTGGAGTACTGGAGAGGCGAGAAGCTCCTTTATGGACGCGTACACAAAAGTAAGTTTGTGATATTCAGTTTTCGAGGGTGCTAAGTTCTAACAATAAAAAAATGCAGCAATGCCAACCTTGATTGGCATCAAGCACTCCTCACCGATGCCACCACACCCCAAGAGAGGCGAGAAGCCCAAAGAGTTCAAGGTGGAGTCGTTTGTTCCGGACCAGTTCAAACATCTAGTGAAACTGGCTGCGATCTGAAGTAAGCGTGATTCGAGCTTTCTAGTGTAGAGGTAGCTACCGTTTCACTGTTTTCAAGCAGATTTTGTTTTGGTTTTCAGTATCCTTCGCTCGTATCTCGTCCGCAGCCGGCACAAGATCTTGAGAAGCTGTCACCGCAAGCCTCCGGCTTACCATCGCCAAGAAAAAGGAATGATTTTTGGCTTCCTGGTGCCAAACAACAAAGCTCTTGGGCTCTCCTGTGAAAAACTCGTTGCTCAGTCATAGGTGGACTTTCCATAAGTTTTTAGATCATCCAAAACTCTTTAGGAGTTTGATCTGGCTTTGCCACGTGGCATAGTTGGCATTCATTGAAACAGCAAAATGCTAGGCATTGCATGATGACATACAAACATGATTTATCATTTTGTGAGTGTTTGGAATTTAAAAATACAGAATATAGGAATGACATTTATATACAAGAGCGAGTGGTTGAATTAAAATCAATCAAAATCTTAGAATAGTTAAAGGTTATTGTGTCTATGTTAATGAGTTAGGATTTAGAGAAACATTAGAAAGAGGCAATGTAATTTACTTTTGATCTCATTGCACATGAATAATTTTTGGATGATTAACATGTTGAATGTTATGCAAAATTTTATAAATTTGCAATCCAATTTACCCCTTCTAAAACCTTTAAACAAATTATGTCTAGTAAAATCATTAACATTAGGTCATCCATTTATACTATATAAATGGATGATGATGATAATTGTGGCCTAAATGTTCAATAAATTTTACTTGAATTAACTTTATTGGCAATAAAAGATTATGACTACATGAATTTATATACTAAAACATTAATGAAACTTTACACCCTTGTGACATATATGTATATTGAAAAATTAGCATCCCAATACAAATGTTAAAAATTCACATACTTCACAATCATCATATTGAAAGTCCAAATAAACTATTGTACTAAACCATCCATTTATGGATAGCAAAAATGTAACGTATTCTTAATCAACATATTAGAACATAAAATGCCTCAACTATAAACATAATATTATTATTTGAGAGAATCCACTCTAGACAAGAATGTTGGAATACCAAATATTAAATAACAATTGCACTAGTAAAACATAAACTTTCACCTAATAAATTAAGTAATTGAAAGCAATAATAACATATTTATTGCCAACATTCCACCAACTGCTATTCTATTTGAGGTCACACTTATGAAACCACAATTTCTTGGGAGTCTTGGGACGAGAGCCAGAGTCTGCACGCTCAGAATTCAAGCAGTTTCTTCTATCCTTCTGTGCAATGTCTCCAGGAAAGTTGTTAATCAACAACACTCCAGGGTTCAATGATCAATGCTGATTTACAGTTGCCACGCTGCAGTAAATATCTGCTTCAACTAATCCAGTGACGTTGGATGGCCTTGTTTGATGCCTGCCACGCAAGGGCTCAAGGAAATGAAAGCGGAAATTCAACTTGTATTTGCTCTTTTTCGATTACAGGAGTTCTCTATCAGCCACGGGGGAAAAAAAAACAACCGAGATGAAGGTCCAGGCAGCTTCTGCCCATGGCAATCTTCTCATGCATTGCAACAGGGATTTAGAGACAGGTTTTCTGCTCACTGGACGAAGATGTATGAAGGAATGGATGTCATGTCTGACGTTCTAATGCAGCTATAATGCTCGTTAGTGTTAGTCAAGGACTCACTCATCACTTGAAGGATCTCCGAAGCTTCGGTGCATTAATGTGCTTTCCTGTTTGATTCCTCTTTTAATGAAGCTTTGCATATCTCTCTGGGAGCACTAGTTTTCCAGAGCCCAAGGCGTTAAACTACTCAAGGGAGTAGATCCATGTCGTTGTCGATGGGCACGGAACTCGAACAACCAGGTCATTGTATACTCGTCATGTTCACCTTTCTTCGTCCTTACTACTTCACTGATAAGATTGTCTCTTTTTCAGGCTGAATATGTGGCCTATCTAGAGTAGAAGAAGATCGAAACGCAAGCAGCCTGTATCACCACACCGGCTGGGTGCCCACATACTTTCTGCATATCAAAGCTCACTTTAGAAGCCACAATGGAAATGGTGTAAAGCACGGATAAATTCTAGAAGTCTGAAGGCAGGATGGCATATACAGAAATTCTCCGTACCACGAGTTGCTACTTCCAGGGTGACGAGGGCTTGGTGACACCGTCTATCCACAAAGTCATCGCTCATGTCAACGTCCTAGTCCAGATTCTTGAATAGAACGAGGGAGAATCAACTGTGCTTGGGGCGGAAACATTGAACGGCCCATGTTAAACGTTGGAGAAGGAAGCTAGTCATCGAAAGTCAGATTCAACGATGAGTCAACCATAGGAATGCGGAGGCTATCAGTTATTTCCCTTAGATTACCACTTGCAAATGTTTGAAGATTAAAGAAGGAAAAATCTAACTTAAGTCTGTTGAATAGCATTTCTGAGACCCTTGAGAAGATCTTGGAAGGCCTTCTTGAGCACTTCATCAGCAATGCCAGGACTGGAAGCAATTATCGCCCTTGGAACCTGGGGGATTCCCGGGATCTGAGAGCTCAACCCAGCAATAGGAACAACCGGGGTGTTCCCAGTATTGAGTTGAAAGTGTATCAGAGCCTTGGGAAAGACAAAGATATCACCAGGTTGCAAAGTTTGCTCAAAGAACCTATAGTTATTGCTGGTGATGAATCCCAAGTAGAGGGTTCCCTGTTGGAGATAGAGGATCTCGGTTGCTCTGGGATGGATAGACACCATATGGAGCGATGTCAATCCTTGCAAAGAGATGACAAGAGTGTTGATTCCCGGCCAGACGCTCACGCTCGCAGGTGTGACGATCGACCCGAGCTTGTTGTTGGTGTTGCCCGGATTGCGGAGCCCCTGGAACAGGAAATCACTGGCGGTGACTGTGCTGGGGGCCTTGCAAGGGAAATCATTCACGTTGGTGGTGCTGTTCACGTTGTGTACGCAATAATCCTGGAGAGGGTCCTCATACAAAACTTAAGGTAATCACGACGAGAAAAAATGGCCTCCAAAGTCGGGATGCCTGATGCGTACCATACATCAAAGCGACCATATAAACTAATCACCTTTCTAGACCTTATGTTGATCGAGATATGAGGATCGCTTTGTTGACGTTAGTTTGCATGTTTCTGTGGAACTGGTGGCTGCCGGCATGAACAAGAAGCCTGTGGTCATTCTCATATCTGTTGATGGATTAAAATGGGGTTACCAGTTTAAAACGTCCACTCCCAACATTGACTTCATCAAGGAGAATGGTGTGGAAGCTTTTCCACGTATGATTCCAGTGTTTCCCACAGTAGTAAATCAATTAATTTAAACAGGTTTGAATCCTGCATGGCACGGAATTATTGCCAATAGTTTCGTGGACAAGGTTTAACGTCTCGTGGGCGGATCCAAGGTGGTGGCACGGAGAGCCTCTTTGGGAAACGGTAGTCAGGAATGGACTCAGGGCTGGAACTTATCTATGGCCGGGGAGTGAAGTTGTAAGAGGCCACTGGACTTGCCCTCAAGAGTACTGTGCTCGCCTTGCAAACTCATCTCTTGCCTTTGAGGACCGCATTGACTCCATTCTAAAGTTTGTGGACATGCCAGTCCAAGCTTCATTGCTGTTTACTTTGACAATCCGGATCATGCAGGGCATGCCTCGGGACCAGACTCGCAAGAGACTCAATGATGTTCATATTATCATTGTTAGTGACCATGGAAGGGTAATGAGCTGCGAGAGTAAGGTGATTCTCGAGGATTTGGCTCCATGGATCAGGGGTTGGAGCAGTAGTTGCATTGAGACCTCCAAGAGGTAATTTATGTGATAACTTTATTTTGACTCTTATTGACTAAGCTTTTGACCAGGTTTTGATGCAAAGCACATTGTGAAGAAGATGAACGAAGGATTGCAGTCAGAAAAGGTGAATAATGGACAGTTCCTCAAGGTTTTCCTCAAGGAATATTTGCCAGAAAGGCTACATTTCTCACATGGGAAGTTTGGTCAACCTATCATTGGGATGGCATCAGAAAGCTATACTGTGAAGCTTGGGAGATCAACAAATAGTAGCTATGGAGGTTTTCATGGTTATGACAATGCGTACTCTCTGTTTTCTTTGCTCATGGCCCAAGATTTCCGAGACGAAAAGTGGCCTCGTTTCCTAATGTGGAGATATATAACATAATCACCACAATTATAGGAATTCGAGGAGCCCCAGAGGTTAGTTTATCTTATGCATCTCAGTCTTAATTTTAGTATGTTTTCGACATTTTGCAGTAATGAAACTCTGTTATGGAACGTTCCATAGAGTTTCATTACTGCAAATGTCGAAGACATACTAAAATTAAGTTAAATTAACACTGTCATTTGCTCGTGATATTTTGATTTGATATTCAAAAGGCATATATGTACTTCTTCAATTAAGCTATTAAGAAGAAAGATTTGAGTACTCTGTTGCAGCAAATGAACTTCTGTCATTCGGGCTCTCTCCGCACTTTCCTATTGGAAGTGAAGTTGCAAATCTGCGTAATGTTCAGAGATGGATAAATGTATCGACCTGTGAGCAATGCCTTTGACAACTGCCGATAGAACGACTCGGTAAAGTGAACGCCATCCCAGCTGACGTACTCCGAAGGCTTCAAAGTGGTACCGTTTGGCTGGATAACTAGTCCGCATGGCTGAGTAACGTCAAAGTTATATTCCCCTCCACTCTCGCAACATGCTGATAGTTTAGTCTTGTTTTGGGATCCTGGAAAGACATAAATGTTTTTGTTTCCTACAAACGGTTGCCCAAACTTCCAATCTTGGTAATTACAATAACAACACAAGATCTCACCATAAACTAGCGGTTTATCCAGGACATCCAAAGTGAATTTGTAAGCATCTGCATAAAGAAGATGAAATCCCGTCCTGTTCTTTTGCAAGACTTGGATTTCATCATACAACTGCTTGTTGAACGCTTCCGGGATATGCTCAGCAATATCGGCATGCAGCCGTGAGGGAACGTGCTGAAGACCAACAAGTTTTGTGCGCCATGGAGACTCTATTAAAGGCTTTAGAACAACTTCAAGACTGAATGCAAATTTGTGTACCTGTAATGCGTGAGAGATGGCTCTCACAACGTATGGAACAACCTCAGCTGTTACATTCTCAGGGCTTCTATGCTCCAACAAGTAGGAATTGAGAAGGTCGTTAGTACTTATGACAACCGCATACAGAGCAGTCTTTAGATGATGATAATAAGGAACTAGCTTTTGCATCCCTACAGAGGAAACTATGAATGACACTACCTTTGCAAAGTCTGAGAAGAATCATTACCTTTACCATGTCCGCTGTCGTAAGCATCCTGCTTGAACCTCAGAAACTGGTCAATCTGAACCGGAAGGTACAGTGGGACTTCGAAGCTGGTGTTCAAGGCAGTCGCTCCAGAAACCGCAAAATTCACCCCGTTGGCATAATTCGAGTTAATACTTTGCAAAATGGGATCCAGGAATCTATCATACTCAAAAGCCTCCGCTGCAAAACATACACGAATAACATCAAACGCTGTTTAATCAACGCACACAATTACCAAAGAAGTCGACAACCAAGCGACCATCCGAGTATCTCTTCGATGGCTTACTGAAGAAAGTCATGCCATAAGGCTTATACTCTGCAGCACTAATAAACGGAGCTCTTGCTTGAACATTCCCTGAATCCCCGAACCAGAACATGGCTTTTGGACACTGGAAACCCAAGCCTGGAGCAAATAACTCAGCAATCACTAGAACTGCCGCAATTGACAAAAGCTCCATGATAATCAATTGTTGAGCGAGCAGAATGTCGACTTGATGTCGCTGATCTTTTCTGGAGCTGCAGAAACGATGTGATCGTTGTCTTAAAACTCGAAGATGAACCTAGCATTAAACTGTCATGGAGAACCAGGACGGAAAGACAACGAGCGTGGACTCGACACTGCTCTCTACTTCTAGAACCTCTAACAATCGCAGCCACGGTTGACCGCACATGGGACACACAATACTAGTTCTGGGAGGGGCGCCTTCCCGAATTGATCCAATGCGCTGTCGTACCGCCAAGTGTCGTCCGAAGCCATCTCCAAATAAGTCTCTTTATTGCCACACTTTGGTATACATGCTCTATCCCCCTCTCTCGCCAAGTCTTCTTGTCCTTCATGTTCTGGCAGGGAAACTTGAATTATAACTTATAATTAATTACTAATTAGACATTTGTTTAAGCACAACCTGGTGAAAGACCCAACTGTGAGCAAAAATCCTTGTAATAATTGATACGGTTCTGTGCGTGTGTCTCACTGCCCTTGCCACACTCCTGACCTCCATTGGTGGTTCGAATTGCAGCTCCAAATCCTTGGTTCTGTTTATTGCGGTGTGGCAATTTGAATTTTGCATCCAAAACCACACTGATGACCTCCACAAAAGGACGCCATTCTGAGCAACCTGGTCTAGATTTTGGAGGAGGTTCATGTTGAAAGCCTTTCCAGAAGCATCGTAATTGTAATTCATGTATATATATACTCTTTAAATTTTAAATATAACATTTCCAACTTACCAGGTGAGCTGCAAAGGCCCTCTTCCGTAGTATGAGATTAATGGATAAATGCTATGCAATTTTACTTCCAGTTTCCTGCTTCACATTTGCAAAGTAGGCAGCCAGTTCCCTCTTTTGAACATCAAGACTCCCCGAGCTTCCAAACGTGGGATAGTATTTTGTTGCCGCAATGAAATCATTGAATGTTTAGAAAGGATTCGCAAGGTCCTAAACACAGACTCAGTTACAATGTTAGAGGGAGGAGGCATAGCGTAAACATTATCATGACTAATGCCATGGTACTTAAACGATAGTATGAGAACTCGTTTGTGGAATGGAATTTTGGAATGGAATATAAAACGGCCATAGTCTTGTAGTTTTTATAGTCTTGAGTGCATTGCGATTTATATTGACTTTATAGTCTTCAAATGCCGTGTAGATATTAGCTTGGTCGAAGCACGCTATGAAGATCTCTTTGTGTTTGCTTGTAATACAAGTGACCAAACTTTGAAGGCGTCTATTTTAAAATTCAATGGGCCGTATTATGTGCACTAAAACAAGCTAATATTATAAGCACATCTCTACGGAATGACTGAGACAGTATTTTGCTTTTGGGCCGTATTATCTGCACTAAAGTAAGCTAAACTGAGGCAGTATTTTGCTTAGCTATTTCAAGTCGTTGTTTAACGACAATCCCCTCCCCCAGGTTAATTTATCACACTGGATACCTCGATTGGCTTCGAGAGTGGGATGGAACCGATGGTAGCAACAAAGCAAGTCCTTAGAATTTCTGTTTAAAACGAACGAGAAGAATGTGAGTAGACTTGGCTAGGGTTGTCTGCGAGGAGGAAGTGGCCGAGGCGTCATGTCTCATGCAGTAATATCAGCAATGCTTTTTAGATACTAAATTGTTTTAGATATCCATCATCTTACAACTTTACCCATTTTATAAGTAGACTGATAGGCAAGATATTGTTCTCGGCTTTCTTATACATGACTTTCCACCATTCTCCTCTAGTACTTCTTGCTACTGTAAAGATTTCTAGAAACTAATCCAAGATCTCTAATTTCCAGATTAATTATTTGTTTTTAATAATACATTACTTAGTAGCTAGTTACTTTAAAAATCATTTGTTTAGCACAGCCAAGGTTCCCACCTGGTGAAACACCCAACTGTGAGCAAAATTTCTTGTAATAATTGATACGGTTCTGTGCGGGTTGTGTCTCACGGCCCTTGCCACACTCCCCTCCATTGATGGCTCGAATTGTAGCTCCAAATCCTTGGTTCTGTGTTATTGCGGCGTGGCAATTCGAATTTTGCATCCAAAACCACAATGATGACCTCCACGAAAGGACGCCATTCTGAGCAACCTGGTCTGGATTTTGGAGGAGGTTCATGTTGAAAGCCTTTCCAGCAGCATTGTAATTGTAATTCCTGTATATATACACTTTAAATTTTGAATATAACATTTTCAGCTTACCAGGTGAGCTGCAAAGGTCCTCTTCCATAGTAAGCCTTTGTACCTGCAGGACATGGGATCCCACGACTAGTGTCACAATAGACGTTGTTTCGGTTGATCTCTCGAATGTATTGCAGTGCTACAGCCAAGCAACCATATACAAACTTCAAGACATTAGTGAGATTAATGGATAAATGCTATCCGAGTTTACTTCCAGTCTCCTGCTTCACATTTGCAAAGTAGGCCGCCAGTTCCCTCTTTTGAACATCAAGACTCCCTGTGCTTCCAAACGTGGGATAGTATTTTGTTGCCGCAATGAAATCGTTGTATGTGTAGAAAGGATTCGCGATGTTGGATGGGAAGAACTTCCTAAACACAGACACAGTTATAATACTAGAGGGAGATGCCAGTGTTGAGAACGGAGAAAATCCTAGGAGGCATAGCATAAACATTATCATGACTAATGCCATGGTACTTAAAAGGATAGTATGAGAACCGTGGTTGTGCAATGGAATTTTGGGGCTGTTTTTATAGCCTTGAGTGGGATTGCGATTTATATGGGCTTCATAGCCTTGAAATGCCGTCTAGATATTAACTTCTCTCCTTGGTCGAAGCACGCTAAGATCTTGCTTGTAATACAAGTGACCAAACTTTGAAGGCATCTATTAAAATTCATTGATGTGCACTAAAATAAGCTAATATGATCAAAGATTTATTACTGAGGCTTAAGTGAATTCAAAGGAATGGAGGGAAATATTTTATTTGGCTAGGGTTTAGGTCTGCGAAGAGGAAGCGTCCTACACACAGCTCGGCGGTGTGCCATGCGGTAATCTCAGCAATGCTCCGGGGCCGTGAGAGCTTGATTCGGCTTGTTGGGAAGCGGCAGCGCAATGTGTCACTCCCGGCTCGGGTGAGTGATCGAGCTTCTATTTCTTGGGTGGATCTGTGATCGTTTTCCTGCAGGAAGAGTTGGAGTGCGGTGATGTTTCGCTGGAAATAAAAGGAGGCCTGAGCTTAGCTTGTTGTGACTGGGTGGAATGCCCTGTGTGTGGGAAGCAAATACGCGGGAATGAACTTCTCGTCAACTGCCATCTTGGTTTGGATTTTGCTCTGTTTTGATTCAAGCACGCTGATCGATGGTGTCTCTTGTCCAGATACTTGCCTGCAACGTGGGAAGAAAAAGAAGAACAGTGTCCAGCATACACTCTTTCACTTCAACTTGTCGAAAAAGGTAGAGTATGAGGAAAGCGGAAACTGCGTACTAGAAATCCAGCAGTCTCCTCCGCTCGAGACTGGGGTCGACTGTAACACGGCGGCAGGGTCTCCGGAACCGGAAGTTTCTTCTACTCTTGAATGCTTTGAGGAGCCCGACGTGGCCAACAGCGTCCTTCCGGCAGAGCTCAACAGTGAAACTAGAGATCTTTACAATGGCTGCCTGGAGGCAAGGATTGCTGGCCGCAAGTACCACAGAGACGTCGAGTGCCAAGCTGGGATGCGAGTTCACCTGGTAAGGGAACCAGAAAATCCCATGGATACATACGCTGTGAAGGTAAGCTTGACTGAATGGACGTGTTTCATGGCTGACAACAACATTGCGCCAGGTGCTTACGGCGGATGGGCTTTCGCTGGGACATATTCCAAAAGAGCTTTCGCGTTATTTGTCTCCTCTCATGGACAAAGGCGTGGTAGACGTTCAGGTAACTAATCTCTGGGGCGTTTTTCAATTGTTCACAAAGCTTTCAGGGATATGTCTCCGAGAGTACATCGGAAGCTGCACGCCTCAAGCTTGATTTGCGTGAGATCCAGAGTCGGACTATTGGAAGTCTCTCAGAAGAAAAAGTGCTGGCTGTCAAATGGAGCCGTCTGATGGATGCAGCTGACAAGGGACAAGACCACGGCTGTCGATACCAACAGAATTTTCTCTACATGCTCCAAGTGGTATTGGAACGGGATCTCCATCTCTTTACTCCAGACGAGATCGAACTTCTCGAGGCATTTCGTTCAATCTCGTCTGATGGACAGCGCCTTTTTGTAAGATTGGCTCAACGAAAGGGTAAGCTAAACACCGTCGCACAAACTGTGACTCAAGGGAGACTGTGGTTTTGCAGGGCCATGGTTCCGTCTTCAGAACATTTTCTATGAAGATATTGGTGACACAAATTCTGCAGTCCATGAGTTAGTCGGTACTCAATTTCTTTCATCGTGTACTTCATAATATGTTTGCTCCCTTGTAACAGAGAGACGCTACTTAGTTTTCAACGCGGACGTCAATTCGTCGGAGTTGCTTGAACATCTGACTGTACAAGAGCTCAAAGATTTGGCAGTGAACAGCAAAATCATGGTAGTTACTTCTAAGACTTTCTTCCTTGTTTTCATTTCTGTTCCTGCTTACAGATCAAAAGTGCTACGCTAAGTTTGAAAAAGATTCAGCTTATTACAGCAATTCGAGATGCATTAATTTCGCTGCATTTGTAAGTAGCAAGTGATCATTGGTTTTTTATACAAGCGTGAAATACTTGGCGGCAGTAATCTAACGGCTTTAATTCGTGAAGCAACCGGCCCATGCATTCGAATAGCCGAAACACTTGAAGTTCTACTTTGGCGTTTACAGGTCAGTTGACATCCTCTCCAAAGTGTTACACTGCTGGTGCTGAGCAATTTATTTATTTATTTATTTATTTATTCAGAGGCTGTTCTTTCTAAACGGTGAGCAGGAGTTCCATGTTTTTCTTCTTGTGGATATTGGAAGGATCAAGTATCCAAGCTATAGGTGCGCTAGAACAATGCCAGTCTTTGCTTCTCGAGAGGACTTTCTGGCGTATGAGCAGGTCCGTTCCTACTTTGTTATAAAATTTGTCTGACCGTCGAGTTTTCAGGCATTGCAATTGGCTCAGGTGGTTGACATGTCTCTGGAAGCTGGTAATTCTGAGGCTGTAAACTCCTCTTTTCGAAAAGCAAGGACTACTCTCGAATTGATCAATGCACACACCGAGATCAAGCATCCATTTTTAGCACGATTTTCGGCTGCATGGGTGTATGCAACAATCTGTACTGTGGCTGCATCGTTTCTGGAGAAAGAACGCAGGTACGCTCTTTCACCAATGGCGAACAATACTTTTGAACTAAAACTGGCTCTTGACCAGATATGCTGAAGCTATAAACCTCTTCAAGCAGCTCCTTAGCATGCAGTATTGTCCTGGACGGAGAGGATACTGGACTCTCCGGCTATCTATTGACTTGGAGCACTTACAGCGTTTAGAAGAGAGCCTGCTCGTTGCAGAAAACGGATTAAATGATTTCAGCGTCCGAGGAGGGGATCGTATTGCTTTGCAACGGAGGGTTCTCCGACTAGGAAAACCTCCTAGAAGGTGGAAAGTACCTCCATATGCAGCGCTTTTAAAGAAAAAACAAAAGGTGGTACGTACTGTGTCTTCCAGATATTTGGCCTTCAGCTACAACTCTGTTTCTGAAGGTGACGATTATGGGAAGGCCGCTAAACAATGCCAATGGAATGAAGAGCAGATTTTATGGCTACGATGGGCAACAATGCAGTGTGGAGGACCTGGCACTTCAATACTATGCCGGAGAAGATGGAGGCGGCTGGAAAGGAGTCCATTCAGAAAGTGGCATATGGCTGACATTGTTCGGGCTGCTCATGTGGGATGTTATCTTTTCAGACGTTCCAGATGTCTTCCAGACACCTTTTCAGGTTCTTGTTTCATTTTCTCGTGGTTGCTCTACAGTTCTTGTTTGCAGACTGCACCATTGGACTTGTGCACGGATTCATTCTATCCAGTCCGAAGCTCGCTTATTGAATCTCGTCTTCAAGCCATACGCGATGGCGGAGCTAGGCAACTCGTGGCTGAGACTTGGGCAGAGCACTACGGGACATCATGTAGCGGGGTAAACTGGGAGAAGTACTCGCTTGAAGACCTTCAAACAATAACGGTCTGTATCGGAGGTCCAGGATTGTCGGTGATTTGCAAGCTTCTTGCAGAAGACCACAGTAACTGGACGGCTGGAATGCCTGATCTTCTGCTGTGGAAGGAGAAAGAGGCGAGGCTGGCCGAAGTCAAGGGTCCAGGGGATCGCTTGTCCGAGCAACAGGTGGCCTGGTTTCTGATTCTCTCGGACGCTAATGTTCCAGTGGAACTTTGCAAGGTCTCCAAGACGATGAATGATCGATCCTAGATGAGTAGTGCCGGGCCCGAGACGGCTGCGCAGGCCTCTGCAACTTGCTCCGCCTTGCTTGAAGTCATAAGAACCGGTAAGCACCCGCTGTGGACTGCCAAGAATCCATTGCGCGCTACACACAGCCAGTGCCAAGTCCTCAGTGTCACCGTCTCAAGAGCTCTTCGATCGGGACCGCGAGGTGATAGAATCACCACTCGGCCTCCACCGTCATCTTAAAGATCCTCTCGGTGGAGGATCAGGAAATGCGAGTTCCAAAGAGATGAATCACGAGGGATTCCATGCACCTTAAAGAACATCCCCCGCGACTCTGTCATCCTTGATGAGTATCCTATCGAACAATGCAGTTGCTTGCTCCATATCCCCATTGTGGGCATGGAGTCCGTTGGGAGAACATGTAGAGACTAACCATCATCGCACTGAGGCATCCCAAAGAAGATTTGGCTGGCGTGATGCATGTCTCGGCCCGAGCCAAGCCCGAAGAGCTCGTTGCGGCATGACAAAGTCTTTGCCTCGTCAATCGGGGCATATGTGCTCACTATTGTCGTCCAGGTCACCACCTTTGCCTCGTCATGATGCCCAAAGTGGGCATATGTGATAGCAGAATGTGACTTGCTCGCCAGGATGAGCCCAACACGGGAGGATTCGAGTGCAGGGCTCTGGGTCCCAAGCTCTATCTCCTTGCAAATCGGTGAGCGTCTTCGATGCACGCAAGAATCAATGGAGCTTCGCAGCACCAATGCTGCGTTCTCCACCGCAGGAAACGAAATCTTTTACAACCAGGTGATCCTGAGCTCGCCCGGTGGTGCCGGACAGACGCTTGTTTTCGCAGCCCAAGATCTTTCCTGGGAAGTGGCGACTGGATTGCCCCGGCGCCACTACTTTGTGCACCTATGGAACGACATGGCCGGATCATTGTGTTGGAGGCAAGAATGCAGCTGACGACCGCTTCTTCCACCGATCACAGGTTTTTCTTCCGCGCCGTTCAGATTCTTCGAGCTTAGATGAGCTACTAGCTAAAGATGAATAAGTTATCTACAAGGATGTCGTGTTTGCAGATGAAAAGTTCTATGAAATGGTTTTTTTCTGTGTGAGTACGGTTGAGGTCTATTGGGAGGGCGAGGAGGAAGCGGCCGGTCCGCTAAGGCGGCATTACAATGCTCCAGGGCCGCGAGAGCTTGATTCGGGTTGTAGGGAAGCGGCAACGCAGTGTGTCACTCCAGGACGCTCTGCCAGCTCAGGTGAGTGATCGAGCTTGTAATCGTTTTCTTGGAGTGCTGTGATGTCAAGCAGCTTAGCTTGTTGTGACTGCCCTGTGGGAAGCAAACGCGGGAATGAACTTCTTGTCAGTTGCCATCTTGGTTTGGAGTTTGCTCTGTTTTGATTCAAGCAGGTTGTGGTTTGTCTTGTCCAGATACTTGCCTACCAAGTGGGAAGAGAAACTCGTTCCAGATGTCTTCCAGACACACTTCAGGTTCTTGTTTCATTTTCTTGTGGACTTCTTCTGCTCTGTAGGTATCAGAGCTCAGTTTCTGAATTCTTTCTTCTCCTTTCTTTGTGCCTCACATCATGAGCTGCAGCAAAGTTGGATTGATCTTGCTTTAGGGAGTCACTGCCTTTAATGGGAGGAGAGGGTTCAACACCTAGTCTGAGAAAATGATGCGCGTGCTGCAGATGGAAGAAGAAATCGTTTCACCACTGACAATTGCTGCAGATGCTCATACGTGGTGAGCCCCTGCTGCGTTGGGAGCTTCAACTTCAGTGGAAGGAGAAGTTGTGGATGAAGAGAGGCAATTCGTGCCTCTGTTGCAGCAGCTCGACAACAGCTTGATCTTGGGGAACAAGCTGCGCTGGAAAAGAAGGAATCTCGAGCAAAAGGATTGATTCTTTCTAACCTTGCAGATGCCCTTATGATGCGTTTGCATCATAAGAGTGCTTGTGAGATCTGGGCTCATCTTCACAACAAGTATGCTGTTCTTTCCCTCTCCAAGATCAGCATGGTCGAGACTTGCATTCGTGAGACCCGTTTTCATCCAGGTGAGAACTTTGAAGAGTTCCTCGCCAAGATGCAAGATTTGTGGATGGAGCTTGAAGGCAGTCTGGCGGCGTTCAACAAAAGCAAGAAAGTTCTAGCGCTTTGCGAGGCCATGCAAGATTCTTCTTTTAGTTCTTTCATCCCTACCATTCGCATGATGTCGCTCAACTTTGAACAAGCTGATCAAACTTTACGCTTGGAGCTGGCTGTGAGAGGTTTGATTGTGGACTTTGATCAGAAGCCTTTCCATGTTTTGATGTCACAGTTTACATCAAATGTTTCTGCATCAAGCAATCAGTCGGGGACTGATTTAGCTCTGTGGGCTGGAAATCATCAAGGCAGAGGAGGCCACGGAAGAGGAGGATGAGGCAGAGGTTGTGGGTTTAGGGGAAATCTGCAGCAGCAGCAGAATTCATGGAATTCTGGTAAAGAAGCAGCAGTTCGAGATTGTTTTGTGGGCAAGAACAAACAGGAATGCTGGACCTGTGGGATGCCAGGACACTACTCCAAGGATTGCCCAGTTGCAACTTGGCTGCAGTGCATGAACATAGGGCTTGCAGCAAATGCTTAGGAAGGGGAAACACATGAACTTGTGGCATCATCTAAGGTAGCAGTTCCAAATGTTTCTGAAAAATTGACCATCGATTCACTGATGCAAAGCCGGTCGAACTTTGTGCAGTTGCATGCTGCAAAAGGGAAGTGCATTCATGTGGGAGATGGAAGCATTTTACCTGTTCGCGCAACTGGGGATGTGTGAGTTCCACTGGGAAGAAAGTCTCTGCTCTTGAAGAATGCATGGTATGTTCCAAAGATAGTGAAGAATCTGGTTTCTGTAGCCAGGCTTACGGATGAAGGTCTGGATGTGAATTTCTCCAAACATCAATGTCAAGTTCTTGCAAATGGTCGTCCATGCATTTTCCAGATGTGGTAACCTATTTGAGAAGGAGATAGCTTCTGGAGAAAAATCAAACGCTCTTGAGATATGCATGACTGCAGATAGTTCTCTTTGGCATGCTCGACTTGCACATGCCAATCCCCCTCTCATCAGGTGTATGCAGAAGCAGGAGCTTGTGGATGGCTTCAACAACCACGTTCTTCAAAGTTCAGCAAAATGTCACACTTGCGTTCTTGGCAAGTAAACCCATCGTACTTTCAAACCTGCTGTGATTAGAAGCACTTGTCCCTTGCAGCTTGTTCACTCAGATGTTTGTGGACCCATGTGACTGTTTGCTTGAAGTATTTTGTGACATTTACAAATGATTTCTCGAGGCACACAGACGTCTTCTTTCTTCATCACAAAGATGAAGTCTTCAGCAAATTCAAGCAATTCATAGCAGAAGCAAGCTGGCCTTTCTTGTTGGATATGACTTCAATTCAAAAGGATATCACCTATACCAGCCTGGTAATCATCATCATCATCATCATCGTTTTTGTAAGCACTGACGTTCGTTTTAATGAAGGAACACTCTACAAAGATCACGTTCAAGAAGAAGGAAGCTCAGATCAAAACACAAACTGGACTCCAGAAGAATGGAGTTGGGATGGTGTTGAAGACGTTGATGAAGATGACGATGATCTGACAATCATCTATCCCTCATCTCCTTCAGTAGACGACCATCCAACACCAGTCTCTAGATCTGTTCTTCCTGAAGAACAGGGCAATGCTGCTCATCGTGCACGAATTGGAGAAGTCAACAGAATCACACGTGATCTACCATTCAACATGGAGAACTATGGGCGGCCATCATCTGGACGATCAAGGAAAGCACCTCATCCCAAGCAGTGGTCTTTTGCAGCAACAGAAATAGCTTATGAACCAATCAACTTTGAGCAGGCGATTCAAACTCCTGATGCAAATAAGTGGATTTCAGCAATGCAAGATGAGTTGAATTCTCTTGATGAGAACTAGACTTATGACTTGGTGGAAGCTCCTAAAGGATGTGAAGTTGTCAGACTATACTGGGTGTTCAAGCTTCACAGAAATCTTGATGGATAGTTCAGCATTACAAGGCAAGACATGTTGCTCAAGGATATTCACAAGTTCCTGGAGTGGATTTTGATGAGATGTTCTCACCAATTGTGAAGCAGACAAGTATCAGAACGCTTTAGCGGAGTTTGGTTTGCGCGCACATCACATAGATGTAAAAACAGCCTTCCTTAATGGAAACTTGAAGGAGGAGATATTTATGTGGCAACCCCCAGGCTTTGAGCTTTTTGGATCACAGCGCTTCAAACTCGTTTGCAAGCTTCACAAGGCTCTTTATGGCCTTAAGCAGGTTTCCTGTCAGTGGTATGAATGTTTGGATTCTTTTCTTATGGGTCTTGGTATATAAAGGTTGAACAGTAATGGAAATCTATATCTTCTTTAGCAGGGTGATCACTTTGTTGTGATGGCAGTTTATGTGGACAATGGTTTGATTGTCAGCAATAATGACACTATTTTGAAGGATGTGAAGGTCAAGCTCATGGATAGGTTTGTGATGAAGGACTTAGGAGCTGTACAACAGCTGTTAGGGATGAAGCAGACAGAACAATCACCCTCACACAGCACCAATATGTGAAGAAGCTTCTCAACCAGTTCAACATGACAAATTGCAAATCCGTGGCTACACCAGTCATCACTGGCATCAAGTTCATAAGCAAGATGGATGATTTATTTGATCAGCCCTCGGTCTACTGATCACTTGTTGGAGGACTACTCTACCTCGCCAACATGACTCGCCCCGACATCTCCTTTGCTGTTGGTCTCCTCAACTGATACATGCAGTCTCCGAGTTGTTATCATTGGCAGATGGCAAAGAGAGTTTTGAGGTATTTGAAAGGAATAGTTGCTCATGGATTGGTTTACAAATGCTCAAATCAGTCCAAACTTGTTCTTCAAGCTTACTGTGATGCAGATTGGGCTTGGATACACAACATTCAACCTCCAGAATTTGCTGCACAATTGCTGGTGCTCCAGTTTCACAGGGAAGCAAGAAGCAAATGATGGTTGCTCTTTCCAGTGCAGAAGCAGAGTACGTAGTTACCAGTACAGCAGCAAGGGAGATCATCTGGCTTCATCAATCTCTTGGAGAACTCAATCAACAGCAATCAGATGTGACCATTCTGCATTGCGACAGCAGAGGTGCAATTGCCATGTCAAAGAATCCTATGTTTCATGCTTGTACGAAACATATAGACATGAAGCATCACTTCATTCGCGAATGTGTAGCAGCTGGAGATCTTCACCTGGAATATGTTCCTTCACAGTATCAATTGGCAGACCTTCTAACCAAGCCACTTTCAAAGCTCACATTCATCAAGCTAAGGAATCAACTTGGAGTGTCAAGTGCCCTCAGCTTGAAGGCGGAGTGTAGGAATAATGATGAACATGACAAGCAAGACGATTCATATCAAAAGCAGTCCAAATCTTGATTAGATCTCTAGTGATTTCTGATTTGATTGAAGTTGTATATATATATACAGCCATACATGAATCAATGTGGGTGTTGAAGTGAAATCTGTTGTTCTTGCTCTGCTTTTCTTTCACACGTTACAAGAGGCTCTTTGTGTTGAAAAAACCTTGTTTTGTGTTATTTCGTAGAGACTGCACCATTGGACTTGTGCATGGATTTCTTTCTATCCAGTCCGAAGCTTGCTTATTGAATCTCCTTTTCAAGCCATAGGCAATGGTGGAGCTAGGCAACTCGTCATGGAAGCACTCTGGGAGGGTTAACTGGGAGAATGAAGACCTCCACACAATTACGGGATTGTCAGTGATTCATACGCTTCTTGCAGAAGACCAAGGAGGGCAAAACTGGTCAAAGCCAAGGGTTTGGGAGATTGCTTGTCCGAGCAACAGGTGGCCTGGTTTCTTATTCTCTCGGATGCTAGGGAGCTGGACCTGGCATGCTATGCATGAGCTCCTCGGCCTCCTCCAGCCCTCCAGACTTGGTGAGAACGTCCACAAGGCAATGCTTGAGATGGAATGACTCACTTGTAGCGCTATGCCTCGTGGAACATCGCACCTTAAAGGAAGGATTGCATTCCAAGGAATCTGCTTTAGATTGGAGGATGAAGGGCTGAATGTTTCCATTGGAATCTAACGATTGAGAAGATCTTCTTTCAAATAGATGTGATACAAACTCACTTCTGGTTTCTGTTTTTTCTCTTGCAGGCATAGTCATAACTGGTGGCATTTAGAGCTTTGTCATCTAGAGGGTGGTCCAGCTGAGAACGTGCTACGCATATTTGACACCCGTATATGGGGAGACCACGAAAGAGCTGAAAGGGATACATTTGCGGTAAGCTCTCTTAACAGAAAAATCCAACACTAAGTAATCAATAATGTGCAGGTGAGCTTAAATGCGTTGGAATTTTTGCTATGTCTTCAAGTAAACAGATTTGGAGATCACATCATGAAGCTCTTTGTGGACAAGGTACGTGGGCTGGCGGCGATTTTTGAACTTATATTTTCCTTACTTTTTGTGTTTAGTCCACATGATTTTCTGGTCCTTTGGTCACTGGTTCGAAGCTCTTTATTGCAGAGGCC
Source organism: Selaginella moellendorffii (assembly GCF_000143415.4). Taxonomy (NCBI): domain Eukaryota; kingdom Viridiplantae; phylum Streptophyta; class Lycopodiopsida; order Selaginellales; family Selaginellaceae; genus Selaginella; species Selaginella moellendorffii. The sequence goes on along the minus strand of NW_003314301.1, from coordinate 55,429 downwards.
AAACAATTACTCTCATATTTGAATCAACGGTGAGAAATGTTGTCAAAGTGACCTCACTCTGATTCTCATCAGAGCATAAACGATCGGTTCTACAGAGGAGATTCACCAAACGATAGCTCAGTAATCAATGCTGATTTAGTTTGTGCTTGTGTGCTCTAAGTTGTGTTCGTTATTTTCGACCTGTCAGATTGCTTCAGCATTGTATGAGTATGGTTCTGGCAACGAAAGTGCTGTTTCTTCACTCTTGGGATCAAAATTTAGTGCTAGGGGGCTCAAGGTTTGCCTGTGCATTCATTGTCCTTGCTCTGCTCTCCCAGGTGATTGGAGCCTCGAATGAACAGATGAGAGTATTTGGACATCTGTGGGCAACAGCAAGCTCAAATCTGATGGTAACTTTGGTATGTACAGATTGATAATGGAATATTCACTATATAAGTATTATATTTTTAGAGCATATAGCAAATTGGTTACCAACAGGTTTATGTTTACTGTCCGTACCTACTCAATGGGACGTTTCTGCAGAGGCTGATCCAATCCCCTAAGAGCAATTACATTTACAATCTGCCAGAACAAATCACAGGAATATTCTAAGAATATTTTATGGCTTTAAGGCTGTAATGCATTAAGGGTTGGGAGATTGGCCTAGGGTTTACTCCTTGTTAATTTTATAGGTATTGGAATAACATGTTTTTTTGGGGATGGCAAATGAGTGGGATATAGATCTTGATGAAGTGTATGGTGTTAGTGATGACAATCATGATGATGAGGAAAAAACTCTTGATGGTGTTGTAGTATAGTATAGTCACTAGATTATTGAGGTTCAGAACGTCATTAAGAAGGTTAAGGATTCCATTAATTTCATTAAAGATTTCTTATTTCATATGAACCTTGAAGGGTTGAATCAATCTCATATTCGTGATTACCATTGGTACATTAAACATGTCAAGAATTATAGTATTGTGGAATGGAAGTTATCACCAAATATTTGTGATAGATAAAAAGTTGATTCTTGGTTGACATTGTGGGAAAGTTGTTGGTCTCACAATCCTTGTGAGGATAAGGTGAAAATTTATTTATTTTTATGACAAAGCTGACAGGCCATGCTTCTTTGTGGTGGAAGAATTACATCAAAGTTAATTCTAAGTGAACTTCTTAAAGTGATTTGAAAAAGATTTTTTACGCTTCATTTGTCAAGAAGTTTAAAGATGTTGATCTCATAAACCAGCTACTAGAGATCAGGCAAAGGACTTTATCTTTGGATGCATATGCCTATCAATTCTATGATCTTTGCCTTAGTTTTATAAGTACCTTTAATGAATTGTTAAAGGTGCAATGTTTTATCAAAAGTTTGAGCTCAATGGATGTGCACCAAAATGTCAAGAAGGATTTTCTAAAAACATTGACTGATGCTATTATTAAGGTTTAGATCTTTTCTCCAAAACCATTAGTCAACTCAGGTCAATGGGATGGTCTATGGGGTAGTCAATGTGATGACCAGCCTACCAATGTTTCATATTCAGGGAAGAAATACCCATTGCATGGCTCAAAATATGGAGATGGCAATAAGGCTAAGAAATTTCATTTAGACCACGGAGAAATGGACAAGGTAAAGGGCAATTGTTTTCATTGCCACAAGGCTCAACATCAAAGTAAGGATTATTCTAAATGGGTTAACAAATGCTAAAGTGATTAATAAATAATGATAAGCAATAATATGAGTGATATTGTTATTAGGGTTCTGTTGCTTCAAGTTAGGCATTCTTTCACAGTCATGAGCCACAAAGTTTGATATTATACAATGGAATTGGCCTACTTGAGATAAGGAGTTGTATGTTGTGAAGGAATGGCAACATTATTTATATAGATTAGACTTCCACTAAAATAGTGAAAAGGTTTAAAAACTACTAAATATTCAACACAGTTTTTTATTTATATTAATTCTACATTTATCAGTATAACAATTATTGTGGATTCAAACCATCAGTCTCTTCAGTATTTCAATCATTAAAAGGACCTTCAAGGCCACCTTACTCATTGGCAGAAGTTCTTGTAGGAAATGTGTGCTAAAATCTAATATAAGTATAGAGGCAATAATAAAGTTGTAACACATATGGTTTCACCTTTTATCCTATAGTGATTTACCATAGAATCACATGTCATATGTCACATGTCTAAGGATAATGGAGCAGAACCCAAGTTTCAGGGTTTTGGGCCATTGAACAAAGGAATGGAGCCAAACTCCTAAATATGGAGTTAATGAGCGAAATAATTGAAGCACGAAGTGTGTTAGTTTTGGCATTAGAATACTAAATGCTCTAAAATTATTCTAAGTCGCTCTGAGCTTTTGTCCCTTCGTTCCTTAGACTATACGCTCAAGAATCGTAAAATGGAGTCAAATGAAGTTTGGCACTATTTCAACATATTGGTAGCTTAACGCAAGGATATAAGTACTCCACCAACTAATATAGTGTGGAACTTGAGCTTAGACCTAAGTTGGACACAGAACAAATACATGAATGCAAGCGGGAGCTAAACTATGCATCAGGTTGGTATGGCTCTCACAACATATGGAACAACCTCAACTGTTACATTCTCAGGGCTTCTTTGCTCCAACAAGTAGGAATTGAGGTCATTAATACTTATGACAACCACATACAGAGCAGTCTTTAGATGATGATAATAAGGAACTAGCTTTTACATCCCTACAGAAGAATCCATGAATGACACTACCTTTGCAAAGTCTGAGAAGAATCATTACCTTTACCATGTCTGCTGTAGTAAGCATCTTGCTTGAACCTCAGAAACTGGTCAATCTGAACTGGAAGGTACAGTGGAACTTCGAGGCTGGTGTTCAAAGCAGTTGCTCCAGAGACCGCAAAATTCACCCCATTGGCATAATTCAAGTTAATACTTTGCAAAATGTTATCCAGGAATCTATCATACTCAAAAGCCTCCGCTGCAAAAACATTCACAAATAACATCAAATGCTGTTTAATCAACACACACAATTACCAAAAAAGTCGACAACCACACGACCATCTGAGTATCTCTTTGATGGCTTACTGAAGAAAGTCATGCCATAAGGCTTATACTCTGCGGCACTAATAAACGGAGCTGCTGCTTGAACATTCTCTGTATCGACAATAGAATCCCCAAACCAGAACATGGCTTTTGGACACTGGAAACCCAAGCCTGGAGCAAATAACTCAGCAATCACTAGAACTGCCGCAATTGACAAGAACTCCATGATAATCAACTGTTGAGTGAGCACTTGATGTCGCTGATCGTTTCTAGAGCTGCAGAAATGATATGATTGTTGTCTTAAAACTCAAAGATGATCTCCAAATAAGTCTCTTTATTGCCACACCTTGGTATACATGCTCTATCCCCCTCTCTCGCTAAGTCTTCTTGTCCTTCATGTTCTAGCAGGGAAACTTGAAGCTTTAGGTTGAAAAGCATCATCATAACTTATAATTAATTACTAATTAGTTGATTAATAATAACTTTTAAAAACATTTGTTTAAGCACAGCCTGATGAAACACCCAACTGTGAGCAAAGTCCTTGTAATAATTGATATGGTTCTGTGCATGTGTCTCACTGCCCTTGCCACAATCCTGACCTCCATTGATGGCTCGAATTGTAGCTCCAAATCCTTGGTTCTATGTTATTGCGGTGTGGCAATTCGAATTTTGCATCCAAAACCACATTGATGACCTCCACTAAAGGACGCCATTCTGAGCAACCTGGTCTAGATTTTGGAGGAGGTTCATGTTGAAAGCCTTTCCAGAAGCATCGTAATTGTAATTCCTGTATATATATACTCTTTAAATTTTGAATATAACATTTCCAACTTACCAGGTGAGCTGCAAATGTCCTCTTCCGTAGTATGAGATTAATGGATAAATGCTATGTGAATTTACTTCCAGTTTCCTGCTTCACATTTGCAAAGTAGGCAGCCAGTTCCCTCTTTTGAACATCAAAACTCCCTGAGCTTCCAAACGTGGGATAGTATTTTGTTGCGCAATGAAATCAATGTATGTTTAGAAAGGACTCAAAGTTGGATGGGAAGAACTTCCTAAACACAGACTCAGTTATAATGTTAGAGGGAGATGCTAGTGTAGAGAACGGAGAAAATCCTGGGGTCTTTGTGCTTGTGATCTTGATGGAAGATGAGGACACTGTTGCCGGATGTGATCTACATCTCCATAATACATACATAAGTGGTTCTCAATCCAATGTTGTCTCTTAGCATGAGAAAGACGTCACCGTCGGGTAGCTCCAATCTCCATTGGAACTGCACCTAGCTCATGTACGGGGTTCTCAAAAACCAGGGGTGCTGCACATGAAACAAAATTTGGATGTCGTTCCAGCCGACATTCTTGAAGTCAATTATCACACCAAACAGCAAGATTGATGCCCATCATGAGAGATGTAGGATCTGGATGAGAAAGCATCAAATCTTTCATATCATCACACAAACCAAGCCGAAAGTGTTCTTTGAGAGTTGCATCATCCCACAAGATGTCAGTGGCAACCATCTAGAACTCAGAAGCATAGGTGGATGTAGACTTAGAGCCTTGGCATAATTGCTGTAAATTGTTGATGGTGATGTACTCTCAATCAGTATCGCTGAACATACTAATGAAGCATTGAATAAAAAGATCAAAATCTTGGAGGACAGGATTATTCTTCTTAAAAAGAGCGGAGAACCAAGAAAGAGGAGTTCCAGTGAGAAGAGATCTGATCAATCCTACACAAGAAGTTGCAATGAAATAGCAAGCAAGCTACATAACGATTCGAAGCTTCACTTGGTTGAGAAATCCATGAAACTTAGATCATATACCATCAATTTTTGTTGGCATACCAATCTTCAATTCTAAGGAAGGGAGCCATTGTTGGTGTTGAAGAACTTGCTAGAGTTATGACTGAAGAGTAGTGTTGGATTGTTCTAACATTTGATATGACTTCTGTAGAATATTAAGATATGATTGAAGCTGAACAAGAGGAAGCCATGGATATCAGAGTGTTCAAACTGTTAGGAACTCGTCAGTGAGAGAAAGAGATGATAAGGAAAAAGACAAAATCAAAAGACAAATACAAAGGAAAAGATTAAGGAAAAAAAGTTTATGTTGAACACTCTAAATACAAAGTCCTAAAAACTCTACTTTTATAGAGTCCTTGGAAACTAATCTGATCAATTCTTGAGCTAATCCAGGAAACTAATTTAGGCATGGGTCCATACCAATCTTGGATGCCCATGTATGTATGCACATGCATGGTAAATCTTGGGTTCGAATCTTGTCACTATAGGTCCAGGGTTTGAATCCTATAAGAAGCAAATACGGCCAAATATACCTCCAGTAAATATAGAGGGAAATGGCAAGTATGATGATACAGTCATAAAAACAAGAGAAATAACAAGAGTAAAATGACTTATATGGTATAAAAATTACTTCTCCCCTTCCTTAGGAATATTGTCCAAATCATAGTCAAAACTTGGAAATATTCTTTTCATCTCATCTTTAGTTTCCTATGTAGTTTCATCACTAGAATAGCCATTCTATTGAATTGACAATTCCTGAGTCGTTTTATAGCATATTTTCACCAACCTTTGAACAAGAATATATGCTAGACTAGCTTTTCTCAGCATCAATCTCTAGAACCTGGATGATGAGCTAATCCAAGATATTGCTAAAGTATAAACATGTTTTTAACTTGCTCACATGGAACTTCGAATGAATTTTAGAGCTAGCTAGCAAGTCTAAAATGTAAGGAAGATCTCCCACACATTGCAAAATTGCACAAAGCCTATAATACTACAAAGACAACTTAATATTACTACCTCCTTTGAGAGACCTGAGCATATTAGACAACTTAAGGAAAACCTTATCACCAACTTTTTATTCCTAATGATGATAATGCTTATCAGTTAATCTCTTGTCTCGATCTTGAGTTTGCCTTATATTCAACTTTGCCAACTTAAGTTTGTCTTGTATATCCTCTAGGAAATCACAAGCAAAAAGCACTTGAACTAAAGCTAAACTCAAACCCACAAGAGACCTTGGCTTGCAGCTATATATCACCATAAATAAAGATATGTCAATAGCCAATTATTTAGTCTATTGTGAGCAAATTGAAGCAAAGGTAAATACTTCTCCCATACATCTTGCTTAATCAAGTTTCCCATAAATGATCATAGCATATCTTCCAACAATTGATTTATGCCCTTTGTTTATCTATCAAATTGTGGATGCTCACCTCTACTCATGTTCAACTTAGTCTCTAATTTTTCAAATACTATTTGCTAAAACTTTGACATGAATTTGAGATCCCAATCACTTATAATATCACCTAGCAAACCATACAGACTAAATAATTAGTTTACAAATAACTAAGGAAGATCAAAAGCTTTAAGACTTGTCTTCATGGGGAAAAAGTGAGCCAATCTTCATCAAACAATTCATATCAACCCAAATAATATCATTTTCTTGAAAGGTTTTGGGCAAATTAGTGATAAAGTTCATCGAGATGCTATCCCACTTATGCTCAAGTATACGTAGAGGATGGTAAAGGTCAATGAGCTTCTAATGATCAGATTTAATTACCTAGTAGGTCAAACAATTGTATATATACTTTTCTACATCTAACTTCATCCCAAGCCAAAACAAATGTGTTTTTACCAACATATGCACCCTTAATACCTTTGGATGCCCAACATTTGGCATATCATGACACTCCACCAAAATCCTTTTGATGAGCTTATCAACATAAGGAACCACTATATAACCCTTCTTCACCAAGATTCCATCTTGTATCTCAAATGACATAAAATTGTCCCCCTTCACAACAATAGAAGCATCCCTCTTCAAATCTTCATGTGCATATTAATGATAAAGGATTTGAAGTCAACAAACTCCTTAAGCTCATCCAAAAGATCACTATATAATTTCACAAACGAGATATAATTCACTATCCTAGGTAATGCATCAACCACCTTATTGTCACCCCTCATCGATATTGGATCTTAACTAACATTTCCTACAAGAACTCTTACCAACATGCAAAGTGGCCTTGAAGATTTGTTTGATAAATAAAATATTGGAGAGACTAATAGTCTGAATCTATATAGAACTCCAATCCATATAAATAATGTCATCATTTCTTCATAGCATTAACTATATCATATAACTCCTTGTCACAAGTCAGCTAATTTTGTTGTGTCAAGAAGATGCCCACACTGAAGCAGAAACACAATACTATTTCCACTGTATAAATGCCATTTGACATTTTGCATCCCAATTATATATAATAGTATGCTTCAATGTGTTTTGGAGAAGATCAGCTAAGGGAGTAGGTGATATATACTACTTAACCACAACCTTGATCTTTGCTAGATCAACTCTCAATCCATGCACTAAAATCAAATGCTTAAGATATTCAATTTCTTGTTGTCTTTCAAGAATTCCAACACTTTGTTTCACATGCATTTCATGCTTTTCTAAGGTAACACTAAATACCAAGATATCATCAATATAACGCATATGATCATGGAATAAGATTTAGATATATTGTCACCGTAGATCTTTGAAACCTTGGGGGATAAATGGGGATAAAATAGCTATTAAGAGTTTTCTCATCAAGCAATTGCCCTTTTTCCAGTAGAGAAATAAAGTGCGTTACATATGGTATCGAAGCAAATGGCACGGGTTTGATTCCCATTGATTAGTGGTTATTTAAAAAATATAATATACCCTTGAGCAAGGTATATTCCTACCTCTAAATTTGAAATCGTACATATTGGGCATCCATGCGTACGTCCTTCCTTTTGTGTGGAGTATCCACGGACAAAAATATCCACCATGGGACTGCAATACGGGTGATGATTAATTGCTTCACATGGAATAGTTAATCTATACAATGGAAGGATTAGTAAATTCAATGCGGAAATGGAGGTGTTGGTTCCCCTTGGCTCAGTAAAGATTGTTAGTCAATAGTCAATGAAGACATTGACATCTCTAAAGGGGGGATGAGTGTAGTGCATGTGATCATGGGATGAGATTTAGATATACTGTCACCGTGGATCCTTGGAACTTTGGGGGATAAATAGAGATAAAATAGTCACTAAAGGCTCTCTCATCAAGCAATTGCCCCTTTTTCAGTTGGTTTAAGGGGAGAAAGATAAGGTGCGCTACAATCAAAATAATCAATCACAAAATTCCCCAAGTAAGGTTGCAAAACTTAATTCATTAAACCTTTGAAAAGTTGCAAGCATATTTGTCAAACCAAATGGCATCACCAATAATTTATAGTGACTTGTCCTTGTTTGAAATACTGTCTTTCTAGCTTAATATTAATTTGATGATATCATTAATCTTAAATCAATCCTTGAAAAGTAGCAAGCACCACAATACACCAAATCATTGATATGAGGGATTGAGAACATATTTTTCAGTATCTTATCATTCAATCTTTTGTAGTTCATGCAAAGACACTATATACTATATTTCATCTTAACTATTAGCACTAAAGCAACCTAAGAAGAGAACAGTAGATAAAGATGGGTAAGTATAAAAATCAAGTTTTGACATATGTGTTAATTGCTAAAGAAATTGAGCCTGGACAAGTTAGATTTTCTGGAACCTCGGAGATTGTGTTATATTTTGGATGTGTCAACAGTGAAAATGCAACTAATGCATATCTATATCCTTACATATAATACAGAAACAAAGTCATGAACACATGACATGAAAAAGTAGGGACTAATGCAAATCAGCAACAAGCTCTTCATTGCTAAACCACTCATATGACCATTGCTAATGCAAGTATGTATGCTAGAAATCTTGAAAGATTGTATTCACTTTTATAGACTACATTATCTTCACTTTTATTGACTGCAGTTTGAATTTAACTCAATAATATAACCAAGACATCAAGACCCGTTGAAGTAATCTTTCCCAACTCTTGCTGAAGAATACTGCACAGCTCCATAAAACACATGAAACAACAGCAGCAACAATGCCAGCCAGCATCCTTCCATCTTCATCCTTCCCACCAGAATGATTATCCAAATTATGGTCATCAGGAGCAGCACGTTGACATTCTGCAAGTGGGATGCCACACAGCCCCGGATTTCCTTCGTAGCTGCTTGCTGGGAAAACTGGAAGCTGCCCTGCCTGTGGAATCCCTCCAAGAAGCCTGTTGTGTGAGATGTTGAAGTACTTCAAAAAGGTGAGGTCGGCAAGCGAGCCCGGGATCTGTGATTCGAGCTGGTTTTGTGAGAGATCTAGCCACTCAATGTTCTTGAGGTTGCCCATTGTGGAAGGAATAGCCCCTGTGAGCAAGTTGTGTGCAAGGTTCAGCCAATACAAATTCTGAGTCGCACAGAATTCTGTTGGGATTGTTCCTGTGAAGCTGTTGAATGAGATATCGATGCACCAGTGGCTAGTATGATTTGGAGTTAAATAAATGTTGAAACCTGGAGGTGCTAGGTAGAACCAAGTTTGGCATCTGGTTGCAATGGGAAGTTGCTCAAACTCATGGAAACGTATCCCCTGGAGTATGAACATGGCCTCGTTGTAGCCTTTGCAGATGGATGGCTCTATGTTGAACAGCAACACCATCAAGTAGGGGAATGTTACATCATTATTATACCGCGTCTCTTTAACTGAGCAGCCGACCCAGCTTGGAATTTCTCCCGCCATCTGGTTGTCGTTCAGTGAAAGCTGGATTAGATTGCTGGTGTTTTTCAGCTCCACTGGAAGACCACCCTCAAGCTTGTTGTGCCCAAGTAGAAGACCTCGAAGGCTTGGTATCTGTACCACAGATGCCGGGATTGATCCAGATAGCATGTTGTTGCTAAGAACTAGCGTGTACATTTTCTTCAAGCGAGATATCTCCTCTGGTATAACACCGGAGAGATTGTTGTGACTGAGATGCAGGGTCACCAACTCACTGCAGTCGCCGATTGTAGGTGGTATCCTGCCTTCGAGATTGTTGCCCCAAAGGATGAGGTGTTGAAGCTTTGGAAGTCTGCTGCATATATCCTCTGGAAGTGATCCTGTCATGGAGTTGAGACTCAGATCGAGCATTTGTAGGTTATCACAGTGAAAGCTCAAAACCGGACCATGCAATCTGTTGTATACCAACACCAAAGACTCGAGTCTGGAGTTTAGGAGGCAGATGTTTGTGTTGCTACTGATGAACATGTTGCAGCTCAAGTCTAGAGCCTCGAGGGTTTGAGGAACTGTAGGGAGTTCACCCGTGAAACTGTTGTGGTCGGCTCGAAGAACCTTCAGGGACTTGAAAACCTGAGGTAAACTTCGATTGGCAAATACCGAGAGAAATGGTCCAGAGAAGTGATTATCTGACAGGTTGAGCACCTTCAAAGCATCACAATCGTTCCAAAAAACTGTTTCAGAAATGTTGTTAAACGAGACGTCCAACTCCTGCAGACTAGTACAATGCTCAATCCGAAATGTTGTGAAGAAGTTGGATGAAACGTTAAGCTGTCGTAGACTTTTGCAGTTTTTGAACATATCTTCAGGGATCTCTCCAACCAGCTGATTGCTCGAAACGTCTAGAAACTGCAAGCTCTTGCATGATGTGAAGAAAGAAGAAGGTATTAGGATAGATCGACGGAAACCATTGAATTCCCAATTGACCTTTTCACTGAAATGTGTTGTAGCTTGTTGTATGAGAAGTTCAAAATCCTCATGCCTTTGCATGAAAGAGTAAGAGTGTCGAGAAAATCCCCAGTGAAATGGTTCCTTGACAAGTCAAGAACCTCCAGAGAGCATTCCTGCGAAGAGGATATGTTGATTTCTGTGAGGTTGTTCCCTGAAACAGAAAAGTTGCGTAGCTGAGGTAGGGCTTGGATTGTAAAAATCGGAAGAGGTCCTGAAAGTGAGAGATCGTTGAGCTGTATGCTAGAAATCTGGCCTGGCAGTGCTGAGGAACAATTGATACCATTCCATTGGCAAACATCTGTTCCTCTGTTCCAGCTACTCAGCGACAGTAGAGGATCATGTACAGATTTCCTAAAGTTCAAGAGTGCTTCAACTTCTAAATCTCCAGCATCTGCATGATCGACGAGCCTGATAGAAAGTAAGAAAACAGCAAGTAACTTCCACGCATCCATTTGAAAGAAACAGCAAGAAATGAATAATGAATGGTTCAAGTCTTACCATATCATATATATTTTGCAGCCTTGAAAGTGCTTTCAAAGGCTCTTTGGAAAAACCTGGGTCTCAGAGTATCGCCACATGACTTTGAACGGAATGATCAAAGTGAACGTTCTCACCTAGTCCTGGATGCATAGTGTGATACTGAAAAACAGCAATAGATTTTTGACAGAGAAATTCAAGACTATTACCATTTGGACCAATTTTCCCATGGGAGAATATGGCCGCGGGATCCTTGAAATCACTAAAGCGAGCATTCTCACAACAAAGTAGGCTTTCTTCTTTCGTACGGTTGTCTCTTTTCAGTGCCGTGTCCTCAGTTACAGCGTGGTTGTCTCTTTTAGTGCCGTGTTTGACTTCTTCGTTCCCAATCCCAAATTTTGAATCCGCAGGACCGACGGATTAGTCATTTTAGTGACTCAAAAGAACATGACTTTGAGCTACTGGATACCTGGAAAGTCATAGAAACATTGGAAACATCGGAGGAGAGAAGATTTAAAACTAATAACAATTGCTGAGAATAACTCAAATTCTAGTGATTCATGAGTTTGACTGAATATTTTGTTTAAGGCTGGGCAGACAAGCGCACCACATATCTGCACTCAATATCCTCACCCTCCATGAGAGAGCAAAGTCGTATGCAACAGAGAAGGCCGAGATGAAGACGGTGTCCTCTACAAGTCTCACTGCCCAATCCGTAAAAGAATTAGGTCCACGCAGCTCCCTACACCAACACCGATGTTGAGTTCATCTCCCAGATTGCTGCTGCATTGCTTTCAACAATTGTTGCTCTAGATCAAACATGTTCATTACCCAGCAGCATTTTCCCTTGTAGATGAAGGGACGAATGTGTTGAAGAAGCTGGTTACATAGTGCTGGTCGCGCGTTGTCCACGTGAGACCAAGCTCTGGAATGCGGATCGTAAGTTGGGAGTATCTCCTGCCTAGTGGTGTAGAAGAAAGGTCAGCCCCGTAGAGGTGATCCCAGTGAGCTTGACCTGCTGAAGAAGGGGCCCTCGTGCCAAGAAGATGCTGCGTGCGGACAATTCGATCTTGCAGTTCGTAAAGTATGACAATGTGACTGGTGACATCTCTTTCGCTGTCAATGCAGAGAAGGGCTGGGTGTATGTAGACGACTTCTAAAGGGAAATGGAACTGGTGGAAGCGCCTTCCAGATTGGATTCCCCACAGCCAAAGTCGTCGATTCCGAGTGTTCCACGAGCATCCCACAGACGAGCCCGTTGGACGAGCACAAGCCCACGAAACACGATCCCGGAGGGCCTAGTGGAAGGATGCACCTCTTGCGCTGGGATCTGTGTGGACGCCATAGCTCGGCGTGATTCTCCAGTGTCATGCCATAGTCGAAACGATCGTCAGTGTACATGTAACGACGCTGCCTACAGCCACGACACCTGCGAATGCGTCCTTTGACTCGTGACCGGCCGGCCCGTGCGCACCCTGAACACGGCCCAGGGCTCCAGCGGTGGCTTGTAGAGCTGCACGAAACGAGGAGAGAGCACAGGATCGTGCCAAGACTTGCACACCGCCCGCAATGTGAACAAGTCTGGGACGTCCAGGAAGCTCAAGGTGTGCAGCACTAGCGATGGCTCCGTGACGCACTCGAAATTTCCGCAGCGACCCAAGGCGCTCCATTTCCCCATTCTCTTATTTAGAAAAATTCTCCTTCACTTATAGGGAGCATCTTTTAGTTTCATGGACGCGCCAGAATTGCTTGTTCGAGTTTGTGTGCTGTCCAAGATTTCCTCCAGATTCAATCACTTGTCAAGGACGCCTGTGTGTAGTGTAGAGAGACGAACCTCCAGCAGCCATGGTTGTTAGCACTGCTACTCTTGCTAGCACTGTTTTTTTACTAATTTTATAACATATTAATTTCATATTGTGAAGGCTAAATATATGGTTATGATGTTATATATTAATATTAGCGTAGTGGGATTTTGGTAGCTGTTGGATTGGTTTTAATTCGAACCACTCGCTTTTGTATATAAGTTAAAGTTTTTAAGCTAATTGATATGTATATTTTCTATCCATATTCCAAACACTCACATTAGTGGAGGTGAAAGGTAATTTTCATTATCCCTAAGGAATGCTTGAATTTGGGATTTTGGTTTAGATCTAACTTTTGCATTGTCGAAATTAACTTTTTCCATTTCTTTTTTTTTTCTTTCCTTTCAGACTTTTTCCATCGTCTAGATTTCCTTTTCCTTCTAGTTTTTTCTCATTTCTCTTCTTTTGCTCTTTCCTTTTCATTCATCTTCATGGTTAATAGTTTCCTCCTCTAACTTTGGAGTAGCAATTAGTACAATTGCTTGATGCCATTGCAATTGAACAACTAAACTCAATTAATGACAGCATTCACGGCATATGGTCCAACTCCTCTTACTCTTGGTGCCAATCTTCGTGTTCGGCCAAAGTTCTTTCGTGAGAATCTTGGGGATAATGTGTATCATTGGTTCAATCACTTCACGGTGACTACCACATATCATACTTGGGATGATGCTCGACGTTTGTGTGAGTTTCTCCATGTCTCCAAGGGACAGTGCTATAGTGGTACAATGGTTTGAGTGTAACCACTCGTGGGGATTAGAGTGTTCTCTCGGACATCTTCAAATGCGCATTTGGACATGCCGACAATTGTGATGATGCCTTCCAGCAATTGCAACATCTTCGTTAAGGGCCATCTGAGTCGATGATGCAATTTGGCATTCGTTTCCAAAGCCTCTTGCTTCGTGCAGAACTAAATATGTTGGAGCGGATCAAGCTAGGAATGTTGTGGCTAGCACTTCCTCAAGATCTTGTTGGACTTGTGCATGCACTTGCTCCAGCCACCTTTGATGACGCTCTTCACTTGGCACAACATTATGAGATGTTGCCTTTTCCACTTCTCACTACACATCCTTCTACTCCACTTCCTATGGGTGATGGTGCTGTTCCAATGGAGGTTATTGCTGCTCGAGTCCAAGGATAAGGGCAAGGATGTGGTCATGGCCATGATGTTCGTTGCTGGGTGTGTGATGAAGTTGGTCATACTTATTGGTGTTGTCAGTGTTTTCCGGATTGGAGACCTCCCTTTCCTGGGTGGAGACTTAGGCGTCAATAATGTCTTGTTGGTGCTATTGCAGTGGAAGGTCTGGACACCGAGATGCATCTGGGAAGTGAGGAGTCATGTAAGTAACGGAAGGACCTTGTGTAAATAAGTCAATAACCTCTCCATCTTTCTTTCAAGAGTATCATCAAGGGGTTCACTTAACACCAGTTCATCCAGTGTTTACTTTCTAAGTTCATTTTTATAAAAAAAGGTCTCATATTATTCTCTTTATATTGGTTGATATAGGTTCGAGTTTGCTCGAATTGTTGTCACACGTTGCTGTCTACACTTACGTTGTGCGGTGGAGCCAATTTTTATTCTTTATGGTAATGGCCATACACATGTATGTGCACCGGATGAGGAGGATTTAGTTGTGCATGTGGGCAATCTCGAGCTTGGGTTGCAGTCATTGCGGGTGGTGTCGAGTCAATTTTTTGACCTCATCCTTGGTATGGATTGGTTGTAGTGCAATCATTCCAAGTGTGACTTTGAAACTTCTCCCCTTTGTTTCATACTTCCTCCTCTGGTTGTAATGTATGGCTTATATACACAATAGGATGGTGTTGACCAAGCACACTTGGGCTCTCTTGCATCAACACACTTCCAAGACCAATATCAAAGGCATCTACGTACAAAATAAAAATTCGAGTGTAGTTAGAATATGCCTTTCACTTCCATACCTTTTCATCCTCTACTTTTACCTCTACTTCCATTACTTTTGTCCCTCCATTATTTCCTTCTATGTTTTTATTTTGTTCTACTCTTCCCTTTTCCGATCCTCCCGACCATCTTTGTGCTATAGTGGTTGGCTGGCTTATGAAGGAGTATTCTGATCTTTTTGAATTTGACCTATCTTCTAGGACTAAGATTACCACACATCATCTGATTCCAACCAAGGATGCTCATCCAATCAAGGTTTCTGTTCGTTGTCGGTCATCCAAAGAGATCAAGATTTTACTTGCAAACGTCAAGGAGATGTTGGAGAAGGGTGTTATTCGGAAGTTACAGAGTCTTTGGGCATGTGAACCTTATCTTGTGAGGAAGCCTAATAGGAGTATTCTGTGAGACACAAAATCCCAAGGCCCCAAAGTAGAGCCGGAGGGGCGCCACGTGGTAGTGGCCGAAGCGAAAGCCAAATGAGCGTAACACGTTTGGACTAAAAGCTCTGCCTTGAAAGGTTGAGAGCGGGAGTGGAACCCCTAACAAAGTGCTTGAGGAATGAGCACGAAGCGAGCCATAAGCGAGGCTCCAAAAAGGGACCCAAAAAGGACTAACACATGACACGTGGAAGTGTCCGAGATGGACCCAAGTTGGAGTCCGAAGTGGAGTCCGAGAAGGACCCCGAGATGGAGTCCGAGGTGGACTCTGAGGTGGACCGGAGATGGATCCGAGATGGACCCGAGACGGAGTCCGAGATGGACCCAAAATGGACCCGAGATCGAGTCCGAGATGGACCCCAGATGGACCAAAGATGGACCCAAGATGGACCCGAGATAGAGTCCCAGATGGAGTCCGAGATGGACCCGAGATGGAGTCCGAGATGGAGTTTGAGATGGACCCGAGATGGAGTCCGAGATGGACCCGAGATGGACCTGAGATGGAGTCCGAGATGGAGTCCGAGATGGACCCGAGATGGAGTCCAAAGTCGAGACCGAGACCGGGACCAAGACTGGGACCGAGACCGGGACCGAGACCGAGACCGAGGCCGAGGCCGAGACCGGGACCAAGACCGGGACCGAGACCGAGACTGAGATCGGGACTGAGACCAAGACCGAGGCCGAGGCCGAGCCCGAGTCCGTGTCCGAGTCTGAGTCTGAGTCCAAGTCCGAGTCCGAGTTCGAGTCTGAGAGGGTGAAAGCCCAAAGCGTTCGTCTCCCAGACCCTGGGGGGTTTGGTGAGCTCCAAAAGTATAGTAGAGGGAGGACTGCAGTGGAGCCAGTTTGGCCAGGAAAGGCCAGTTTAGCCCAGGAAGGCTGGACCTAGTGTTGGGTGATGAGCTGCCCACTGGGAAGTCCAAGACTAGAGTGAACACGGACCGACAAGCAGGGTAGCTTGGTGAAGTGTTCAAGAGCCGGCTCTAGTTCCCCTAGGAGATCGACTGGCCGATGCTCCCAGTCCAAATGTGGGTGGCACTACCTACTTGGATACCTGTCGTGGCTCAATGGAACCTCGCTCTAAGCCCATGGCTAGAGCACCTAAAGGCAAAAGGCGGGGAGAGTACCCATGAGGCTTGCGTAAGGCCATGGTGTTCCGAAATGTTGTCCCAAAGTCCCAAACAGTGAAAGGGAAGAGGAGTAGGCCTCTAATGCAATGACCAAGGATATGGTCACATGGTGAGGAAGTCCTAAAGGATAGTGGGACTTAGCAGTCAGGCCTGCGGGCCTTGATCCAGTGGCAGTGTTGGCGAACATGGCCATAGACTAAAAGGGACTTGGTGGGGACTAGAAAAGAGTTGTCGGGGAAGGCTATTCCCCATGTCTGCGGGCATCCTAAGGATGCTAAGGAGTAGATCTGGGATGATCGCTCATGGATGGATGGCCTAGTCTTTGAGAGACGGGATTATGATGCAGGTGGCGTTAGACCACTGGTGTGACCAAGGTGAATGGGCATGGCCTAGCGTAACGGGCTGGTATGTCAGTGGTACCTTGGGGTGTCGGTCATGGGATCAGACACATGGAGCACTTGGACCAAGTGCAAAGGTTGAGCGGCATGGATGCCATTCTCAGGGCTGGCAAGCCCCAAGTTGTAACTGGGACTTATGGAGGTTGTGAATGAGACTCCTCCAAGTGGTCGGAGGTGCAGTTAAGTGACTAAAGTAAAATGGAAAATTTAGTCTCTTACAATTTGGTATCGGAGCTGTTCCTTAGTCCGACTTTTATTGGTGCTCAAGTATATCACTATTGATGTTGGCATCGGAAGGTCCTAGGAGTGGGCCTATCCTGGAGGAGTAGCATGTCGAGAGGACATGGCTCTCCACTCAAGTTCATGCGTGAACTTGGGCACAATGTGGTGGATAGAAAAGGGCCAATAATGGAATGACTTTGGGATCTTGGGAACAGTATAAAGTCTCCTCAGAGAGCTGAGGATGTGATCCAAATGAGCGTTTGATGCAGCAAACGGGCTAACGTAGTTGTGATAAATAACTATAGTTGGGATCACGGGAAAAATGTAGACTCCAAAACAATAAAGGAGTCACAAGATTATCCTCATATAGTTGAGGTTGGTGCTCATGAATGCGAGACCAGAGGTAATGACCGTGGGAGGTCAAATACGGAAGAGGACTCAAGTCTTTGAAATAGTAGCCGGGGCTACCTTTAATAAATGCTAGAACAACCCAAGGAGTTGGGGGGTGTACTTAGAGATGAGTTGGTATTCTCATCATATGGACAAAGTAGTCCTAAGGGGCAAAGGTTGCCCCCAGAGAACAAAATCATGTGTCAGAGTAACACTTGTGAAAATAATCCTTTTGAGTAGGACAGGAATGCAAGAAGTGTATTCCAGTGAGCTAGTGCCTCACAAGTAGGACCTTACAAGTTTGTGGATTAACCAAGTCCAAAACTGCTGGATGACTCAAGTAGAGTCAAGGGATGGTCCTAAAAGGACTGATGGAAGCATTTGGATTGAGGTGTGTTGTACCCCACGAAGGATGGGGGGGGATCATAGGATCCAAGGATGAGAACAAAGGGTATCTCATCAATGGCAAAATATGCCATGCTAAAGTCGTGGGAAAAGTGTTCCCAAAAAGAAAACAACTTTGACACAAAGTTGTGTGTGACCTCTATGGTGCAGTACTAACGGATGGTTGGCATGAGAAAGAGTGGTATTGGTCTTGGCAAAGACTTAGACACAAAGAAGAAGTGTCCTAGAGGTAGGCTTGTGGAGCTGATAGTGTGGAGACACAAAATGTGCCAAGGTGTGATACCTTGAGGCTATGTTGGTGGGTTCATGAGAACCCCTTGCCAAAGGAATCCCAGTAGAAATGGGAATGGCATAGCCTAAGCTGCAGAGCATGCAGTTGGAGTGTGGTGACCTAGATAATGATGGAGGTGTGGAAGCACCAGCAATGAATTGTAGACTTGACAACTATGAGGCAACTAAGCAAGAGGTGCAAAATAATTGGTTAAACGGGTAGAAGGTAGCTACCCAAGCCTTCTTAATGGCATAGGGAAGTGGATATACCCTTATGGGAGATAAGTTTCTTATATTGCGATATCGTAAGTCAATGTCATAAAAGGAAATACTCATTGTCAAGGAAGTCGTCATTGGGACACCCAAACACTCTAGAACACCAGGAGGTGGTGTTTGATGTCGCGAGGGCAGTAGATAAAACCCAAGGGACTAAGTGCCTAGCGAATGATGGATAGTAGGTGCTATCCAAATGTCCAAGGTGGCGGAGACAGGAGAAGACTGTTTACTCGAATTGGACAAAGCCAAAAATGGAATTTTGGCAAGGCTAGCAATGGGCATGCAAAGGCCCGTAAGCAACAACGTAACCCCGGTGTGTGGGATTATAGGGTGAGCATACCTGGATTGAGGAACCACTCCCTAGGCTATCGGGTAGGTTCATCCCTAAGAATACTTGCTAAGGCATGATAGAAAGTGCAAAGCTATCCTCCTGGTTTGGAGGAGAATGACCAAAGGAAAGGTGTGAAGCCAAAAGCAAGAAGTAAGGGGATAGAACCGAACCATAGAAATCGAAGGGCATAACCAAGGTTGGTTATGCCAACTGGGAGTGGAGAATGAAGTGGGGGCTCGAGAGTGTTGCTGCTAGCAACCGTGATGCCATGGAGAGTCTAAAATATGGAATTGTCCATGTTAGACTATATGATAATTGGAAAGCTTGCAAAAAGGGAGGCCTTAGCAAGCTAAGGGACAAAGTTCCTTCAAGGTTCCCAAAGAGGATTCTAGGTAGCTTAGTACCTAGAAAGGCCAAGCGTAAATGGTTCAAGGAACGCGCGAAATCAGAGTGGCGCAGCAGAAGCGTGGTCTTGAAGCTTGCCATGAGGCAAGGCTATCAAGGTTAAGGAAGTAGTTCCCGAGTGTTCAAAGAGAGGGCTTTGAACGAAAGTCGATGATCAAGGGCTTTCACGCTTGTGCAGGAACCATGTTACAGTGGTCGGAGGACTTGCCAAAGCGAGATTGGCAAGTTAGGGGAACAAATACCCTAATTGAAGGTGATAACTTCAAAAAGGGTGGGCTATGGGGCCAAGCATGGAGGAGTCCATGCATGATCACAGGCTTGTCAAGTGAGAGGACTTGGCAGTGGGGAGGAACTAAGTTCCTAAGCTGTGATTTATAGCGCGCTTTGAGTATAAGTTGGTGCACCAGCATAGGGAGTCACGCCAGGCATCCTGGGTGATGCCGTCCGTAGATGCATATACGGAGGTTGGGTTCGAGTCCCGACCCTCTAGTGCTTGGGTTCGAGTCCCAAATCACTAGGGCGTGGTGATGGTTTGGAATATGAGGACACTCATATTTTGGTGGTCATGGACTCTCAGTGAGGAGACTGGTTTGGGCGCACCGCCAAGCAAGGGATGCCTCGGAGTCGTGATGCACGGTTAGATTGCTTAGTGTGAAAGCTCGGCATATCTAACTTGAACGCTTTGGTGCAAGTGGCACCAAGGACGTGGTGAGTGAGATGGGGACACCTAATCTCAGTTGCTATGAACCCTTGGCCGTAAGGGCTGGCTTGGGTGCACCGCCAAGTGTGGGGGATGCCCTCGGGGTTATAGTCAACAATTTGAAGGTCTAGAAGACCAAGTACCTCTTGGCAACTCTGTTAAGGAGCCAAGGTGAGATCACTAGGTGATCGTATGGTCAAATAAGGACAAGGTCCTTGGTTGGCTAAGGAATAAAGTTCCTGATTCAAAATGTTGAAATTGAACTGTTTAAGGTGGTGTGGCTTGGTCATGATGATCAACTGGGAAGAGCACCTAAGGGAAATAAACTATGTCCGTGCGATGGCATAGTGAGTCCAAGGAAAGTAGGCTCTATAAGAGACCCATGGGATGGTCACGAAGTTGGGCCATGGATAGAGCCCATAGTAGAAGATGCTAAAGAGACGTACTAGGGGTGAACATCCTCCGGACTTGGCAAAGAAGAGTCTTTGCTATGGAACCGAAAGGATACCTCAAAAATGGAGGTAGCGATCCTATGTTGCTGGGTGCAACAATCAAGGATAGGAGCAAAGGACTAGTGGCCAAGTTTGGGCCATGGAATTTAATGGAAGGGATCTAAATGGCAAAGTTAGCCAAGGAACACTAATGTGTTTGATGCTAACGGCTTGTGGGAAAGTAAGTGAACTTCCAAGGATGGATTCCTAAATGCTCCAATTTGGCGAAGTAAAAGCTCACGGTGAGGGCATGGACAGCCCTAGCACACAATATGATAACTGGAACTCAATGCCCAAAGGTGGCATGAAATCGAACAGAGGATGATAGTGCCCTCAAGTGGAGAAATTCCTAGGATGAGGAAGTGGAGTTGCACAATATGTGCAATGCAAGGTGTCGGAGACACCTAGGAAATTAACTTCGAGAAGTCAGAATTAAAAGTTCCAAAGTGCAAGGGTTATAGCGCTGGAAAATGAGACCACTTGAGAACGAGTAGTGGGATCGAGTTAGAGAAGGTGTCTCTAACAGGTTTAGTGAGAACTAAACCAATAAAAAGAGAGAACCACCACAAGTGGTCAAATGAGCCTCTAAGTTGGAGAGGCTATGCTCCTTAGAGGATGGACAAGGCATGGTGAGCCTTTGGTGTCAAACCATAGACAGATATTGGCTGGGTGCCAAGGATGGAAATGGTAACACATGCGGGTGTTACTTTATGAAAGGGTTTACCGTTTGATGAGGACATCGAACTTCGTCTATGGGTGGTGGAGTTGTGAGACACAAAATCCCAAGGCCCCAAAGTAGAGCTGGAGGGGCGCCACGTGGTAGTGGCCGAAGCGAAAGCCAAACGAGCGTAACCCGTTTGGACTAAAAGCTCCGCCTTGAAAGGTTGAGAGCGGGAGTGGAACCCCTAACAAAGTGCTTGAGGAATGAGCACGAAGCGAGCCATAAGCGAGGCTCCAAAAAGGGACCCAAAAAGGACTAACACATGACACGTGGAAGTGTCTGAGATGGACCCGAGTTGGAGTCCGAAGTGGAGTCCGAGAAGGACCCCGAGATGGAGTCCGAGGTGGACTCTGAGGTGGACCCGAGATGGATCCGAGATGGACCCAAGACGGAGTCCAAGATGGACCCGAAATGGACCCGAGATCGAGTCCGAGATGGACCCCAGATGGACCCGAGATGGACCCAAGATGGACCCGAGATGGAGTCCGAGATTGAGTCCGAGATGGACCCAAGATGGAGTCCGAGATGGAGTCCGAGATGGACCCGAGATGGAGTTCGAGATGGAGTTCGAGATGGACCCGAGATGGAGTCCGAGATGGACCCGAGATGGACCCGAGATGGAGTCTGAGATAGAGTCCGAGATGGACCCGAGATGGAGTCCGAGATGGAGTCCGAGAGTGAGTCCGAGATGGACCCGAGATGGAGTCCGAAGTCGAGACCGAGACTGGGACCAAGATCGGGACCGAGACCGAGACCGAGATCGGGACTGAGACCAAGACCGAGGCCGAGGCCGAGACCGAGACCGAGCCCGAGGCCGAGACCGAGACCGAGCCCGAGTCCGAGTCCGAGTCTGAGTCCGAGTCCGAGTCCGAGTTCAAGTCTGAGAGGATGAAAGCCCAAAGCGTTCGTCTCCCAGACCCTGGGGGGTTTGGTGAGCTCCAAAAGTATAGTAGAGGGAGGACTGCAGTGGAGCCAGTTTGGCCAGGAAAGGCCAGTTTGGCCCAGGAAGGCCGGACCCAGTGTTGGGTGATGAGCTGCCCACTGGGAAGTCCAAGACTAGAGTGAACACGGACTGACAAGCAGGGTAGCTTGGTGAAGTGTTCAAGAGCCGGCTCTAGTTCCCCCGGGAGATCGACTGGCCGATGCTCCCAGTCCAAGTGTGGGTGGCACTACCTACTTGGATACCTGTCGTGGCTCAATGGAACCTCGCTCTAAGCCCATGGCTAGAGCACCTAAAGGTGAAAGGCGGGGAGAGTACCCATGAGGCTTGCGTAAGGCCACGGTGTTCCGAAATGTTGTCCCAAAGTCCCAAACAGTGAAAGGGAAGAGGAGTAGGCCTCTAATGCAGTGACCAAGGATACGGTCACATGGTGATGAAGTCCCAAAGGATAGTGGGACTTAGCGGTCAGGCCTGCGGGCCTTGATCCAGTGGCAGTGTTGGCGAACATGGCCATAGACTAAAAGGGACTTGGTGGGGACTGGAAAAGAGTTGTCGAGGAAGTCTATTCCCCATGTCTGCGGGCATCCTAAGGATGCTAAGGAGTAGATCTGGGATGATCGCTCATGGACGGACGGCCCAGTCTTTGAGAGACGGGATTATGATGCAGGTGGCGTTAGACCACCAGTGTGACCAAGGTGAATGGGCATGGCCTAGCGTAACGGGCTGGTATGTCAGTGGTACCTTGGGGTGTCGGTCATGGGATCGGACACATGGAGCACTTGGACCAAGTGCAAAGGTTGAGTGGCATGGATGCCATTCTCAGGGCTGGCAAGCCCCAAGTCGTAACTGGGACTTATGGAGGTTGTGAATGAGACTCCTCCAAGTGGTCGGAGGTGCAGTTAAGTGACTAAAGTAAAATGGAAAAATCAGTCGCTTACATATTCATTTTTGTATCGACTATCATCCATTAAACAAAGTGACGATCCTAGATGTGTACACTTTTCCTCACATTGTTATCTTTTTGATCGTCTAGGGTAAAGTCATTGGTTCACCAAGCTAGATCTTGCTTTTGGGTATTAGGAAGTACTAATGGCTGAAGAAAATATTCTTAAGACTACTTTTCGTATACCGCTTGGTTTGTACGAGTTTTTGGTGATGCCATTTAGTTTAAACAATGCTCGAACAACTTTTTAGTGGATGATGGATGAAGTTCTTTGCGATATACAGAAGGTGATTGTTAACTTCATTAATGATATCTTGATCCATTCGAAGGGGACATAGGAGAAGCACATTCGTGATGTTTGTAAAGTGTTGGATCGGCTATAGGACGTTGGTTTAAAGTTGAAGTTATCAAAGTGCGTGTTTGAGTTCAAGGACACAACTTAACTTAGGTATTGTATTTCTTATGAGGGTTTGCAAATTGATCCTGATAAACTTATGTCTATTCTAAAGTTCCCTACTCCAAAGTTTGTGAATGATGTGCAACGCTTTTTGGGCAAGGTGTAATATCTTGGTTGTTTTGTGAATCATCTTTTTGATTGCATTGCACAATTATGAGCATTGCTGAAGTCATCAACATCATCTTTTAACTGGTCCCTAGATTGTGAGCGGGCATTCATGGATCTCAAAGAGTTTTTGATGACTCCTCCGGTTTTAGCATATCCTAACTACACTCGACTTTTTATTTTGTACGTAGATGCCTTTGATATTGGTCTTGGGAGTGTATTGATGCAAGAGAGCCCAAGTGTGCTTGGTCAGCACCATCCTATTGTGTATATAAGCCATACATTACAACCAAAGGAGGTGAACTACTCCACGATAGAGAAGGAGTGTTTAGCAGCAGTCTGAGGTTTTGAAAAACTTCATGCATATCTATATGATTTTTGAATGTTACTTGAAGGTGATTATACTGCTATTATTTCATTATTGAAGCGAAAGAATTTGGTTGGTTGTATTGCTTAGTGTACTTTGAAGCTTTAAATATATGATTTTGATGTTGTTCATCACCCAAAGAGTTCTATGGCTGATGTTGATGCCGTTTCTTAATCTCATCTTCTTTCTCCACTCTCTTTTCATGTTTTTGACGAGCCTGTTGTTCTAGCATTTATGGATTTTCTCAACAAGGATTTTGTGCTATTGGCAGTTGCTGTACTTGATGTTATGTGTCCACAAGGTGTAAAGCAAAATCTCCTTCTCTTGATGAGGTTCACAAGGCTCAAAAGCTTGAACCATGGATTTGAAGGCTTCGAGATAGGTTTGAGAATTCTACATCACTTGCTAATGACTTCCCATTCCGGCATTTACATTCTCAGTATTGCCTTAAAAATGGCCTTCTTTATTTTGTGGGGACGGATCTTGATAATTCTTTACGGTTGGTGGTGCCTTCTATCTTTATTCCATGGTTTCTCCATGCTTACCATGATTCTCCTATTCTAGGTGGGTATATGAAATATTGTCATGTGACCGAGAAGCTATGCAGGTCTTTCTATTGCCCAGAGATACGACGTGATGTTATCTGGTATGTGCGTAACTGTGTTTCGTGCCAAGCTTGTAATACTCCCTTTTGTGCCGTGGAAAGACAGTTGGAGTCAATTGCAGTTTCCCATCCATTTGAGTTGGTGGCATTTAATTTTATGGGACCTTTTCCATGATTGACTGCTAGCAATGAATATGTTATTATTGCTTATGACTATTTAACTCATTGGGTGGAAGTTAATGCTCTTGCTAACACCTCTACAACTGCTATTGGATACTTCCTCCTCAATCGAATGGTGTTCCAACATTCTTGTTCGGAACAGATTCTTTCAGATAATGGTCCCGCATTTAAGGTTGAGGCATTTCATGTTTTGACATCTCAGTTAGGGATACGCCATGTGCTTATCATCCACAGTTAAACGGTTTGGTGAAATGACTTGTTTGGACATTCAAAGGAATGATCGCAAAGTATGTGAACTTTTAGCATTCGGATTAGGATGGTTATTTGCCATCTCTTTGCTATGCATATATCACAGGGGTGCAGAGTTCTACTGATGCTTTACCATATAAACTTCTATATGGTCATGATCCAATATTACCAACGGAGTTGGGTTTACCTTTGCAATTGCCACGAACTGCCAATGCTAGGTCGTGGGATCAATATTTGATGAGCATTCTTCCACTTGTCCGATTAGAGTCTGCCGAACACTTAAGCCACGTACAAGTGGGTGGAACAACGGTGCTACAACTCCCATCATGTCCATCTGTGGAGTACAAAGTGGATGATTTGGTGTTAATCTGTTTTCCCCATCTTACGATATATGGTTTATCTAAGAGCCTCCTTGCTCAGTGGAAAGGACTATATCAGGTGTTACGGCAAGCTGGACCGCAAGTTTATGAGGTTCAGCATGACATCCAACAGACCGATCCTCTAGAAATTATGCATGTGCAGTGGTTGAAATGCTTCATACAAAGGGATTAAAAGCAACTAATATCACTTATAGATCCACCGATGCCTCCTCCTAACGTTCCTCTAGATCCCAGCCTATCTACTAGAGAACCCTAATGATCTTCTATTATTCCAAGAGGAGGGTATGCTGTAAGGTCCAAGTGTACGGCTATGATGCTGTATACTAATATTACCGCAGTGGGACTTTGGTAACCGTCGGATTAGTTTCATTCCGGACCACTCGCTCTTGTATATAAACTAGGGTTTTTAAGCTGTTTGGACATTCAAAGGAATGATCGCAAAGTATGTGAACTTTTAACATTCAAATTGGGATGGTTATTTGCCATCTCTTCAGTATGCATATATCACAAGAGTGCAAAGTTCTATTGGTGCTTCACCATATAAACTCCTATATAGTCATGATTCAATATTATCAATGGAACTAAGTTTACCTTCGTGATTGCCACAAACTACCAATGCTAGATCGTAGGATTAGTATTTGACAAGTATTCTTCCATTTGTCCAAATAGAATCCACTAAACACTTAAGTTGCATACAAGTGGGACAACAACAATGCTACAATTTCCATCATCATCCACTTGCAGAGTATAAAGTGAATGACTTGATGTTAGTGTGTTTTCCTCATTTTACGATACATGGTTTAGTTAAAAAGCTCCTTACTCAGTGGAAAGGACCATATTGGGTGTTATGGCAAGTTGGACCACAAGTTTATAAGGTTTGGCATGATATCCAACATGCCGATCCTCCAAAAATTATGCATGTGCAACAATTGAAATACTTCATACAAAGGGATTAGGAACAATGGATACCACCTATAGATCTGCCAATGCCTCCTCCTAATGTTCCTCCCAAGTTGCCACTGGGACGGGAGTGGCTCCATTCCGGGGATTCTTGTAGAGATTGCTTGAGGACAAGATTATATAAAATATATCATTTGTTAGTTGATTGCAAAAACGAGTTAGTTCCTAAACTAGAGAAAAATGAATAATCCTCTACAATCCTGATACAGGAAACTCTCTATGTGATCTTGGTCCATCTACAAAAGAACCTTGATAGTCTTCCATTATTATGAGAGGAAGGGATGATATAAGGTCCAAGTGTATGGCTATGATGCCATATATTAATATTAGCATAGTGGAATTTTAATAACTATCAGATTGATTTCTAATTGCTATGCATGTTTTCTATATTCCCTTTCCAACTCACACTGGAGTTTAGTCTTTTCTGATAAAACTTATATAAAAGCCTTTACAAATCAGATTCATACTATATTGAAAATTCAGTATGCAGTTCAGTAATCAATCCACCTTTAGGGTTACCCTTACTTTGAAGTGTTAAAAAATGTCAAGTTGGAATGGGCGGAAGTTTTATCAAGTTTTTGTAATGGGCAACCATGAGTTCTATGAGAATGTTTTGCTGGACAAGGATCACATGGGGCTCCTGGTGGAGACGTGTCTGGAGCAGGACAGGATCATCTACAAGCCGCATAACCTCATATCCAGGGTGTGGTTTCAACATGTGATCACCATCGAGCTGTGCATCCATGTCCCAAGGCCAGCATTCCTAGCCAGATACATCTAACTTCCTGCCAACGAGGAAGTCTCCAGCTTTATCGCTCTCAAACACTAGATGATTTAAGGAAATCATGTATGTGGCTGTGAAAATTGACTGTTCATTTAGTTTCAAGATCTGGACCGTCCCTTCAACTATTCCACGAGCTTGGATATTTAGGGTTCTAGCAGCAGCCGCAGCAACACAATCTGGCAGTGCTACACGGATTTGGGATGGCAGTAGGATCTTGTGGTGCAAATCAAGCAATGGATTCAGGACGGTAGCACCAGCAGTAAAAGCAAGGATCAGGCGGTGCTACAGATGGAATGGCAAGAGAATTGCAGGTATTTCCTTACCCTTGCTTCGAGAGTTAGTTGACAAGGAGAGCTTCTTAAGGTCCAAGGCAGCAGGATCAAGGTGCTGGAAATTCTCAAGATTTTGATCTGGAAGATGAGGATGTACGGATAGGCCAAGGAAATTTTGAAGTGGACGAAGCTGACATTCAGGCAGAGCGTGAAGAACTCGTGGAAGAAGAAATTCTACTAGCAACAGTAGAAGAAGAGCTGGACAAAGCTTGTGAGGACAATGCAGAGATATGGGATTGGTGCTTTAGAATAGGAAGCTTGTGACAAGGAGTGTGCGTCTGCTAGTTTCAGGGACAAGTTGATGAAGATTCTCTTTGGAGCTTGTCACTCAGAAAAGCTGTCCTGCTCAAATGCAATCCAGGCTTGGGATAGAAAACAATGAACTCCACATTCGTGGAGTGACCTTAACAAGAAAGCTTTGGGTTAGGAATGCCAGAAGTGGAACGATGGTGGTTTTGTGCTGCTCAACATGAACCAATCATTACACAAGCTGATCATTGTCTACTGTGCTCTACAAATCAAGATAACATGCATGGCTTTCAATATCTACCTTTGCGAACAGTTCTCAAGTTATTCACAGGCAGCTCAACTTAGTGTCGTGAATTTGGCAATCTGGAGAGCTAGAGAAAGGTGGCAAAACAGAGATCCAGATCAAGTGATCAACTAATTTTGGGATAGTGAGAAGTTTTAAAAGCTTAAAGCGTTCCCGTCCACGATCTCAAGAAGTGCTCCAGCCACTCACAAATCAACAGGTTAGTGACTGATTGGATTTGTAAAACTATGGATGATCTATGAACCACTCTAAATTCACAGGGATTTCACTATAGTTTCTAAGGCCCTGATCTCACAAGATCCAAGAACCATCGCTCGATTGCATTGTCAGGATCTCGCGGTTGACATGAAGAAGACGAGCGCAAGCTACAAAACAGGAAAGCAAAAGTAAAGCTTCCACTAGAAACTAGATCCATTCGTGCACCTGTGGGAAATGCTGGAGTGCGGGTATTGCACGCTAGGTCTTCGATGACATTTGATCCAAGCACGGCTACTCCTGGTCTGCACGTACTGGCACAATTGGCCCGAGCCAAGGAGGTTTTCGACGTGATGACGTACGTGACGTAGAATGCCATGCGGGCAGCATATTCCACCTGGAAGATGCTCGGAGAATACTCAATGGTCTTGCAGCGAGGCCATTGGATATGCACGGACGGCGGTGATGCATCTCCTCCCAGGAGTGCGAACGTTGATTCGATGCCTAGCCCAATTTTAATCTCGTGGAACGCTCTCCTCGCTGGCTATGCGTCCAGAGGCAGCTGCTCCAAAATTTTGGAATTGCTGGGAAGAATGAAGATCGCAGCTGTGTGCAGTGATCTGCAGGTAGGAACAGAAATAAGACAAAGAAGGTAATTAGCATTTCCTTCAAATTAAAATGACATAAATATTAAGCTCCAGGAACTTAGACGTTGAAGGATCTGGGGAAGAGTGTCTCTGAAATACACGTTTTGTAATTTCAGACAAAAAGCCATTCACAAGCATTTGCTACAAACATGACATCCTTGTATAGTAGTAGCTGATACATTTACATCAAGCTCGAAGAACGTCAACGTCCAAGGTTCTGAAAATGAAGTGATTGTCCCTGAAAGGCACCCTAAGCTTGTAAACTGCCACCACCTTGGCTTCCAGGCTGCCATTGCTAGGAACTTGGATCATTGTCGCAACTTTGCAATTCTTTGAGACTCTCCAAATGTTGTTCTGGCAGCTCACAATGCTGAAGAAAAACATGTCTTGGCCAGAAGAAGCGTTAGTCAACTGGAGCGCCTCCCATGAGTTATTGCCACGTTCATATCTCCACCATGATCCGGCCATGTCAGCTTTGTAGATCCAGTTGGAGTGCACAAAGTAGTGGCACCCAGGCAACGCAGTGATGTCTGCCATTTCCCAGGAAAGACCTCAGACCGAGAAAACAAACATCTTTTTGAGAATTAACGTTGTGCTCAAAATCATCTTGTTGCCATTGAGGACAGTGACGCTGCCAAAGGATATTGTCTCTGGTCGTGGAGGAAGAGGATCCCATCGGTCCTCCACTGGATCATATACCTCGGGCGTCCTCTACTTCGTCAAAGTTGCCATCCACGACGTAGAGCCGACCTCCATAGTCGCAGACGCACAGAATCTTCGAGGACACAGCATTGGTGCCACAGCGCTCAATCGGTTCATGTATGCATCGAAGACGCTCACCGATTTCTTCCAGTCCGATCCCCCAAGACTGCTGAGGGCCCTACACTTGCCTCCTGTGCCGTGGAAGTTTGGCGGAGGGCATCCACGCTTTCTTGGTGCTACTTGGATTGAACGCCATCATCAACTTCTCTCCATTAAGATTCACCATCGCGACAAGAATCTCCTCATCCAAGCCCTGGGCATTGTAGAACTTGTCGCTGGAGAAGAGATTCCTCCATGCTCGGCTCACCTTGCGCATTTGGTCGTGGGATGAGAGCGACACTCGCAGGAGGCACTGATAAGTGGCATCGTCGTCCAGCCAGGGCTCTACTTGCCCTAATCCAAGCTTTATATGAAGGGCTAACGATTGAGAAGATCTTCTTTCAAATAGATGTGATACGAACTCACTTCATCTGTTCATTCGAGGCTCCACAATGAATACACAGGCAAACCTCCCTAGCATGATCCCAAGAGTGAAGAGACAGCACTTTCGTTGCCGGAGCCATAATCGTACAATGCCTAAGCAATCTGACAGGTCGAAAATAACGAACACAACTTAGAGCACACAAACACAAACTAAATCAGCATTGATTACCGAGACTATCGTTTGGTGAATCTCCTCTGTAGAACCATGCTCTGGGAATGTATGAGAACCAGAGTGAGGTCACTTTGACAACATTTCTCACCGTTGATTCAAATATGAGAGTAATTGTTTGGCCTCTGCAATAAAGAGCTTCGAACCAGTGACCAAAGGACCAGAAAATCATGTGGACTAAACACAAAAAGTAAGGAAAATATAAGTTCAAAAATCGCCGCCAGCCCACGTACCTTGTCCACAAAGAGCTTCGTGATGTCCAAATCTGTTTACTTGAAGACACAGCAAAAATTCCAACATGTTTAAGCTCACCTACACAAAGTGTTGGATTTTTCTGTTAAGAGAGGTTACCGCAAATGTATCCCTTTCAGATATACGTGTCAAATATGTGTAGCACGTTTTCACCACCCTCTAGATGACAAAGCTCTAAATGCCACCAGTTATGACTATGCCTACAAGAGAAAAAACAGAAACCAGAGTATTTTGACATCTGTGGGCAACAGCAAGCTCAAATCTGATGGTAGTATGAAAAACTTTGGTTGATAATAGAATATTCACTATATAAGTATTATATTTTTAGAGCATATACAAGTTTCTATTCACCAAAGGCTGATCCAATCCCTAAGGGCAACTATCCATTAGAACTTGTGACATGAACCACAATAATATTCCAAGAATATTTCATGGTATGTGGGATTGGGAGGTTGGCCTAGGGTTTATTCCTTATTCATTTCATTGGTATTGTAGTAGTTGTTCTTTTAGGGATGGTAAATGAGTGGAATATAGATTTTGATGAGAAGTATGGTGTTAGTGATGATAGTCATAACAATGAGGAAAAAACTCTCAATGGTGTTGTAATGTGGCATAATTGCTAGATTATTAAGGTTTAGAATGTCATTAAAGAAGTTAAGAATTCCATCAATCTCATTAAGGATTTCCTCTTTCATATAGGGTTGAATCAATCTCATATCTATGATTACCATTGGTACATTAAACATTCCATAAAGATTATGGTATTATAGAATGGAAATCATTACTAAATATTTGTAATAGCTAGGAGATTGATTCTTGGTTGGAATTATGAGAAAGTTGTTAGTCTTATAATTCTTACGAGGATAACGTAAAGATTTTTTTTTTTTGACGAAGCTCATGGGCCATGCTTCTTCGTGGTGGAAGAATTACATCAAAACTACTTCTAAAACAATTTCTTAGAATGAATTTTCTACATTTCATTTGTCAAGAAATTTGAAAAGATTGATCTTGTGAACCAGTTGCTAAAGATCAAATAGAGGACTTTGTTTTTAGATGCGTATGCCCATCAGTTCCATGATCTTTGCCTTAATCTCATAGATATTTTTAATGAGCTGTTAAAGGTGCAATATTTTATCAAAGGTTTAAGCTCAATGGATGTGCATTAGAAAGTCAAGAAGGATTTTCCAAAATGTTGATTGATGCTATCACTAAGGCTCAAATCTTTTTGCCCAAACCATTAGTCAACTCAGTCAACTTTGGTCAACAGGATGTCTATGGGGTAGTCAACGTGATGACTAGCCTGCCAATGTTTCATATTCAAGGAAGAAATGGCCATTACTATGTCATGGCTCAAAGCATGGAGATAGTAATGAAGCTAAGAAATTTCATTTAGACTAAAGAGAGAAGGACAAGGTAGAGGGCAATTATTTTCATTGTCATAAGGCTAAGCATCAGAATAAAGATTATTTTGAAGGGGTCAACAAATGTTAAGGTGACTAAACAACATTCTTTCATAGTTATGAGCCATAAGTTTGATATTATATAGTGGAATTGCCTACTCGAGACAAGGAGTTGTATGTTATTGTGATTGTTGTTGTGAAGGAATAGTAACATTAT
Source organism: Selaginella moellendorffii (assembly GCF_000143415.4). Taxonomy (NCBI): domain Eukaryota; kingdom Viridiplantae; phylum Streptophyta; class Lycopodiopsida; order Selaginellales; family Selaginellaceae; genus Selaginella; species Selaginella moellendorffii. The sequence continues at coordinate 23,331 of NW_003314301.1, read as the reverse complement.
TTGTATAAATTAAACTTTGTCACAAATGTAATTTCAGGTATCAAAAGTTGCCTATTGGCCAGTCCTTACATACACTCTTTTTTTACTGCTATGATGGCACGAGGTTGATATTGTTGGACCCTTTATTAGTCCCTCTTGTGCTAGTGGAGTTAATTGGGCATTTCAAGTGTATTTAAGCCGGACGAGCATAAAGAAGGAATTTCTACGTGCTATTACCTAAGCATACTTAGCCTGATAAGGAGTTCCCGTCTTGTTGTATCTTGCACTGGCTAGTATTGAGATATTGGATATTAGCTTACTGTGTCTGTTAAACATTCTTGCTATCATGCCCTTTGTGTTAGTTTCATTCTGATCTCAAATGGTATTTATGGAAAGTGTCTAGATTTGCTCATTTGGCATATCTACGGAATGTAGAGATTGTCTTGAACACAATGGTGTTCGTCCCATGTCCAAATTCGCAATCTAAGAATATTCCATATTTAATAAGTTTCAAGCTTGTCCCAGAGACTAACTCCTGATACTAAGGGAAGTTTGGGGTGAAAGCCCAAAGTGCATGTTCCTCAAGAAGAGGAGGGTTGGGGGGGCGGGGGGGGGGGGGGCTATGGGGGTTCCAAATGTATAATAGGGATAGTTGGTAGGTCAGGCATGGCCGACTAACTTAAGGCATAGTCTAGCTCCCGTTTGTGTGCTTATCCTTGTTCTGCATCTGGCTTAGGTCTAAACCCAAGTTCCATTTCATACTAGCTGGTGGAGTACCCATATCTTTGCGTTAGGCCACCAATATGCTGAAATAGCGCCAAACTACATTTGGCTCCATTTTGCATGCTGATTCTAGCATTAGGATGCTAGATACTCTAGGACTGTTCCAAGTTGTTCTATGTTTTTGTCCCTTCATTCTTTGGGCTCTATGCTCAAGAGTCGTTCCGTGCTGTAATGCCATTGCTCTTTGGTTCCATGCTTGGGAGTTTGGCACCGTTCCTTCATCTAGTGGCCCAAGGCTCTGAAACTTGGGTTCCACACCACTGTCCTTTGGACACATGTCATGTGACATGTAGCATATGACATGTGGTATATAGAGGGTTTAGGTTCTACTTTGTATGATAAATCACCATAAGATAAAGGGTAAAAACCACATGCGCTACATTTGGTATCAGAGAATGAGTCTCAACGAGTACTATCCAATGAGATTGGGCAACCAATCTCGTTACATACGCAGAGATGAAAATGATGATCTAAGTGGGTACATATTTGGGTCCTAAGACTTTGCGTTTGTTCCATAGGTATGGATTTTGGTTACCTTTTGTACTAGATAAAATGAGCTTTTGCTTAGGCTCATTAAATAGATATAAAATGTTCTATTTTGCACGAGTTTGCGTGACCAAGGTGAATGGGTATGGCCTTAGTGTAACAGGTTGATATGTCGGTGGTACCTTGGGGTGTCGATCAGGGGATCGGACACGTGAAGCACTTGGACCAAGTGCAAAGGTTGAGTGGCATGGATGCCATTCTCGGGGTTGGCAAGCCCCCAATCCTGAATTGGACTTATAGAGGTTGTGAATGAAACTCCTCCAGGTGGTCGGAGATATGGTTAAGTGACTAAAGTAGAATGGAAAAATTAGTCACTTACATTATGTTCACATCATACAATCAAGAGTCCCTACCTTGATGCATATTGGAAATGATGGTCTTACAAGTGGGAGTCATAGGATGGATAGCAGTGAAGTGCTAAACCATTTCATCTAGGTTTGCTATTGAAGATTTGGGTTGCAATGTTCAATTCTTTTTTGGAAAACTTTGTTATTGTTCCTTGAGTAGCTTGGTGTTGGATTAGTTTTGAATTTCGTCGGAAAGAGAGTGGCATGAAATTGTCCGTGTTGTGAACAAAAATTAGTGGTGTTAGGTGTTATAAATCTTTATCAGTGGAGTGTGGCATATATGTTGTATTTTGTCGAATCGAGTTAACACTTGATACTCACATAAACCTTTGTAATAATAACATGGGCGTTGCTCGTGGTGCTACTCAATTGATGATCAAATCATTATGATACTTATATCATATTTATGTGATAATGAGCAATGTGTTTACAAAGTTGCTTGGTTAAACAATGATCAACCCTAAAGTGGTTGATGGTGAAGCTACTTGCACGTAATGGCATTGTAGTAGCTTCGACTGGATTCTTAATAGTGATTCATTATACTAAGCTTAAGTTGGTATCTTGGTTTCTTGGGTTTGTGGAGAAGGTGTGTAGTTGAGGCATTGACAAAGCTAGCACTTGTGTTAGTGGAAGTGGCATTATTATTTCAAGTAATGAGGAATTCTCTTTAGAGCTTAGTTTTTCATGTCATTTTTTTTATTAGTGTTTTGGCTTCATATTGGATCTTGAAGGTGGTTGAAGAAGAGTGTTAGTGCAATATGGATATCCGAAGATGTGGTCTTCATAATCAAGTATTGAATGTTTATTTTGCATTTTTGTGAATGTCGGTGTTGGATTTGGAGATATGGGCATGATGTTCGAGACTTAAGCATACTATATATTATGAAAATTTGTGTTGAGTTGAACTTATGTGGAATTGTAGGTAGAAGGAAGTTGGTTGAGTTTTGAAAGTTTGTATTCCTGTACTGAGAGTCATTCTTTCTTTAGGATGGAAAATTTTTCCATAAATTTTTATAAGCTTTTCCAAAAGCTGATTTATTGATCATTTTGCTTGAAAACCATTCTATTTTCATATGTTAGTACGAATTAGTAAAGGGGTTAGAGTTGACTTCAATTAGCTTAGACCTTAGTAAGTAATTTGTATGATGTGAAAGGGATACTGACTTTTAGGGCTAAGACAATTGAGTTAGATGAGTCTAGAGTTAGTATAGAAAAATGGCTATTGCACTTTTTTAGAAAGATGACCTTTGTGCCTTTCTTCTATAACATTGTGCTTGGTGGCAGGTTGCACTTTGCATTTTGTTAGACTCTATAAGAGTAGTGAGTTTTCACTGATCTTGACTTAAATTTAGTAGCTTTGCGCCTTGGTTGAGGATGGTGATGTCTAACTTAATTAGATGTTAGTACCCATACTATAGCTTTGTCTATGAGGAGGTTGTGTACCAATATGAGTCCATCTCATGGTCTTCACTTTAGTTTTGACTAAATGTTGATCATGCATAGCTAACCTCTTCAAGGCATGCTCAGAGCTATTGGTTAAACGTATTGGTGAACTTATTGCGGTTGAGTTGGATTCAAGTGGTCATTTAGTTTATGCTTGTCTATGAACCTTTATCTTGTACATGAGGTATCATGTTCATGTTGGACAATCATATGACTCAATGATATGAGTTTAGTGTTGGGTCTTGTGAAGGTAAGTTAAAAAGTGATTGTTGGTTGCTTTGTGACTAATGATTACTTATAAACTTTGTTGAGGGATTTTAGTATTTGCTTTGCTCAATGATGATTTAGTAGTGATGGGTTTGCTTTACCAAATGGTGTTGCAGAGGATCGTGTTATATATTTATATGGTTTTCCATGTTGGCATATTGATTCTACATTTGTCAATGTCATTTGGTTGCATTTAGTTTGTGGTGTTGGATTTCATTGAGTCTTGGATGTGGTGAGTCACTCTTTGATGATGTGTTATCTGTACCTGAGTATTGTTGAAAGATTGGTCTCGAATATTGACTAAAGTATCTTCGACCTTGGTTAGCTTGATTGTTATAGAGCTTTGAGTGAGGTTCACTCTTGCTTTCTACTAGTTTTATTATGGTGTTGATAACATTGAAATAATTCCTTATTGTTGATATTGTTGAAATTGAGATTCAAGTGAAATGAGATGTCTTTCTATAGGATTGATATTGAGTTTCATTAATCTTGATGAAGATAGTGTTAATGATTTGGTTATAACTTTGTGTTATTGACATTTGTGCATTTGCTAGTTAGCAACTATATTAACATTTAAATGAATTGAGTAGCAAGTTGAGTTAGTTGTGTTCTAGATGAGATTGTTTAGTAGAGGTTGAGCTTTAACTTTTCCTTGAAAAATGATTTAGTCACAGACAATGCTAACTTTACGAGAGGAAGAGTTAATGATCAATATTAGAATGTTTGAATCTTTGTTGAATTTGAATTGGGATATATCAATCATTGATGATTTTTCTTGTGCTTGTTACAAAGTGAGTTACATCTTGCTATAAATGGATTCATGGAAGATTGGTTTGGTAGTCACTTGTTGAGTATAGCTTTGTTATACTTAGTTTTTGGATTGATGCAGAATTGCTCTTCATTAGTTTTGCATTATAAAATTTAGCTTCTGGATGTGTTTAAAAGGATATTGTGGGTTGTGCTATGATTTTTTCTTTAGTATTGAAGTGTAAGTGACTAATTTTTCCATTCTACTTTAGTCATTTAACCACCTTTTCGACCACTAGGAAGAGTCTCACTCACAACCTCCATAAGTCCAATTTAGGACTTGGGGCTTGCTGACCCCAGGAGTGGCATCCATGCCACTTAACCTTTGCACTTGGACTAAGTGCTCCACGTGTCCGATCCCATGATCGACACCCCAAGGTACCACCGACATATCAGCCTGTTACGCTAGGCCATGCCCATTCACCTTGGTCACATTGATGGTCCAATGCCACCTGCATTGCAATCTCGTCTCTCCAAGACTGGGCCATCTGTCCATGAGTGATCATCCCAGATCCACTTCTTAGCATCCTTAGGGTGCCTGTAGACATAGGGAACAACCTTCCCCAATATCTCCTTTCCAGTCCTCACTAAGTCCCTTTTTATCCATGGCTGTGTTCGCCAACACTACCACTAGATTAAGGCACACAGGCTCGACCATTAAGTCCCACGGTCCTTTAGGACTTCCTCACTGTGTGACTGTGTCCTTAGTCACCACACCAAAGGGCTACTCCTCTTCCTTTCCACAGTTTAGGACTTTGGGACAACATTTCGAAACACTATGGCCCTACGTGGGCCTCATGGGTACTCTTCCCGCTTTCTGCCTTTGGGTGCTCTAGCCATGGGCTTAGAGTGAGATTCCATTGAGCCACACCTGGTATCTAAGTAGGTAGTGCCACCCACACTTGGACTGGGAGCATTGACCATTCGATCTCCCAGGGGAACTATAGCTGGCTTTTGAACACTTCACCAAGCTACCCCGTTTGTCGGTCCGTATTCACTCTAGTTTTGGACTTCTCAGTGGTCAGCTCATCACCCAACACTGGGTATGGCCTTCCTGGGCCAAATTGGCCTTTTTTGGCCAAACTAGCTCCACTGGGCTCCAACCCCCACACTCTCCCTACTATACTTTTGGAACCCCTTGTAGCCCCCCTCTGCCCTCTGGGGGACGATCGCTTTGGGCTTTCACCCAACAGCCTGTATTAGTATTCAAACTCAGACTCGGACTTGAACTTAGACTCGAACTCCATCTCGCGTCTATCTCGGACTCCATCTCGAGTCCATCTCGGACTCCATCTCGGGTCCATCTTGGACTCCATCTGGGGTCCATCTCGTGTCATGTTTTGGTCCTCTTGTGTCCCTTTTCTAGAGACTCACTCATTGGTTGCTTTGTGCTTGTTCCTCGAGCACTTCATTGGGAGTTCCACTCCCGCTCTCAACCTTTTCAAATCAGAGCTTTTAGTCCAAATGTGTTACGCTCATTTGGCTTTTGTTTCGGCCACTACCATATAGCACCCTTTCGGCTCCACTTTGGGGCCTAGGGATTTTGTGTCTCACATGAAGTTAGTTTATGTAAGATTTATGATCATTGTTAAGAAAGATATAGCTATAAGCTTCTTCAAGCTTTTGGTTCCTTAAGTTTTTATTTTTGTGGTCCATTTGTTAGAAGTTGTTGAGAAAGGCACTTTAGCTCATTAGCTTTGATGTTGAAATTAGCTTTTGCATTTAGCAATCATTGATGATGATTAACTATCATCTAGGATACTTGATTATTTTTGTCAAAGATTTTGCTAGATTATTTTTGGTATATAATGATTTGTTATTCTTCAGGATGGTGGATCCCTTCTTCAATGATGATTATGCATATGTTTATTGATGGGATAACTAATGATTTTTTATGATAGTTAGTTGTCTTCTTTAATGGCTTATGGTTTTTTGCAATACCACATGTTCTTTGTGGTTTGCTTTGGATTGGTCTTTTGGGTTTGAGACATCGATAAGATGTTATTGACGCTTGCTTTAGCAACTCTAGTTCCTTGGTATTGTTGATAAGAATCTATTGACTTTAGCTAATGTGATAGTTGGCATGAACAAGTGTTTATTAGTTTTGCGGCATTCACTTTGTTCTATTAATTGTTGGTCGAGTTAGTTCTGATAAATTTAGATGTTATTTTGGGTGATATATTCGCAAGTATTTTGTTTGCCAGTTAATGATACTTTGTGTTCTTTGAGTTATCTTTTGTAAGTTGTTTAGTATGCTATCTACAATCTTTGATAGTTAAATTTTATCATTGAGTTTCCTTGATGATACACAGATTATTGAATTTTGTTGAATGGTAAATCCTATGTTTTCCAATCATGTTGATCTTGATGGTTCCTCTACTATAATACTGGTTTATCGGATGATAACTTACTTGGAATACTTTTATGTTCTAATCTAAGATTTATTCACTGTTATTTAAGTCTCTAAGATATCATTGTCTTTGACTTTGGTATTGTCCATCTATTGATCTTTGAGTTTGGGCTAGTATAGGCAGACTGGCTTCAGCACTTCGTGTGTATGGTGAAATCTTTAGTCATGGGGTAACTACTGTCGACTAGTCATATATCCCGCCTTTTTGTTGATGTTCCTGATTCCGTTTAAAAGGCGTGACCATGTAAACAATTCTTACTGTCTGTTTACAGTAGTCTATCTAAACATTACCAACGGGTTTGGTTTCTTTGCTCATAAGGGTTGGGGCCTTTGGCTTCTCTCTCTATGCCACCTACAAGCAGGGGCATATCACACTTTTGTAAGCTGGGTGACACCCAAAGTAGCAAGGGTGGCTAACTCTGTTGGTCATTTCCTTGTCAATGATAGCCAGAAGGTGTTTGAGTTGGTAGTGCATCCGCATTAAACAAAGAGGTTACTCTAACTTATTTAAGTTGGTGCATTTCTCACATAGTTGTGAGACACAAAATCCCTAGGCCCCAAAGTGGAGCCGGAAAGGGTGCCACGTGGTAGTGGCTGAAGCGAAAGCCCAAACGAGTGTAACACGTTTGGACTAAAAGCTCTAACTTAGAAGGTCGAGAGCGGGAGTGGAACTCCCAACAAAGTGCTCAAGGAGCGAGCACGAAGCGAGCAATAAGCAAGGCTCCAAAAAGGGACCCAAAAAGGACCAACACATGACACGTGGAAGTGTCCGAGATGGAGTCCGAGACGGACCCTAGTTGGAGTCCGAGATGGACCTGAAGTGGAGTCCGATATGGAGTCCGAAGTGGAGTCCGAGATGGAGTCCGAGATGGACCGAGATGGAGTCCGAGATGGAGTCCGAGGTGGACCGAGACAGAGTCCGAGATGGACCCGAGATGGAGTCCGAGATGGATTGAGACGGAGTCCGAGATGGACCGAGATGGAGTCCGAGATGGAGTCCAAGATGGACCCAAGATGGAGTCCGAGATGGAGTCCGAGGTGGACCGAGACGGAGTCCGAGATGGACCGAGATGGAGTCCGAGATGGACCGAGACGGAGCCTGAGATGGAGTCCGAGATGGAGTCCGAGAAGGACCCGAGATGGAGTCCGAGGTCGAGACCGAGACCGGGACCGAGACTGAGACCGAGACCGGGACCGAGACCGGGACCGAGGCCAAGGCTGAGACCGAGCCCGAGCCCGAGTCCGAGTCCGAGTCCGAGTCCGAGTCCGAGTTCAAGTCTGAGAGGGTGAAAGCCCAAAGCGTTCGTCTCCCAGACCCTGGGGGGTTTGGTGAGCTCCAAAAGTATAGTAGGGGGAGGACTGTAGTGGAGCCAGTTTGGCCAGGAAAGGCCAATTTGGCCCAGGAAGGCCAGACCCAGTGTTGGGTGATGAACTGACCACTGGGAAGTCCAAGACTAGAGTGAATACGGACCGACAAGCGGGGTAGCTTGGTGAAGTGTTCAAGAGCCGGCTCTAGTTCCCCCGGGAGATTGACTGGCCGATGCTCCCAGTCCAAGTGTGGGTGGCACTACCTACTTGGATACCAGGCATGGCTCGACGGAACCTCGCTCTAAGCCCATGGCTAGAGCACCTAAAGGCGATAGGTGGGGAGAGTACCCAGGTGGCTCGCGTAAGGCCACGGTGTTCCGAAAGGTTGTCCCAAAGGCCCAGACTGTGGAAAGGAAGAGGAGCAGTCCTCTGGGGTAGTGACCAAGGACACAGTCGTGTGGTGAGGAAGTCCCAGAGGATCGTGGGACTTAGGGGTCGGGCCTGTGGGCCTCGATCCAGTGGCAGTGTTGGCAAACACGGCCAGGGGCAGAAAGGGACTTGGTAGGAACTGACAAAGGGACTTTGGGGAAGGCAATCCCCCAGGTCTGTGGGCATCCTAAGGATGCTAAGGAGTGGATCTAGGATGACCACTCGTGGACAGATGGCCCAGTCTTGGGGAGACGGGATTGTGATGCAAGTGGTATTGGACCACTAGTGCGGCAAAGGTAAAGGGGCATGGCCTTAGCGTAACGGGCTAGTATGTCCGTGGTACCTTGGGGTGTCGGTCTTGGGACCGGACACGTGGAGCACTTGGACTAAGTGCAAGCAATGAGTGGCATGGATGCCATTCTTGGGCTAGCAAGCCCCAAGTCCTGAATTGGACTTAAGGAGGTTGTGAATGAGACTCCTCCAAGCAGTCGAAGGTGTGGTTAAGTGACTAAAGTAGAATGGAAAAATTAGTCACTTATAATAGTGTGATCACTGTGATCTTTTTTTAGAGTTTTTTCCTTGCTTGTGGTCTAGACTCGAGTATGCATCAACAAGGACATTAATCTTCCCTAAGGGGGGGAGAGTGTCGCAAATATGGCTTTGGATATTGAAAGTTACTTATTGGCTAGTCATTATGGACACTTTTTCCTTATTGCCACGACAGTAGAAGGTTGGTATGCTGGACCCTTGTGCCTCTTATGCTAGTGGAGTTAATTGGGCATTTCGAGTGTACTTAGACCAAACAAGTATAAGGATAGAATTCCTACATGCTATTAACTAAGCATACTTAGCCCAATAAGGAGTTCCCGTCTTGTTGTATCTTGCACTGGCTAGTGACAAGAACTCTCGTGTATTGAGATTAGTCCCTTAATATCACTGGATGATAGCTTACCGTGTTTGCCAAACACCCTTACTATCATGCCCTTTGTGTTAGTCTCATTTCAATCCCAAATGCTATTTATGAAAAGTGTCTAGATTTTCTCATTTAGCATATTTACGAAATGTAGAAATTGTCTTGACACACAATAATGTTCATCCCATGTCCAAATTTGCAATTTAGGGACATTTCATATTTAATAAGTTTCAAACTTGTCCCAGAGACTAACTCCTGATACTAATGGAGGCTTGGGGTGAAAGCCCAAAGTGTGTGTTCTTCAAGGGGAAGGGGGAGGGGGCTATAGGGGGTTCCAAATGTATAGTAGGGATAGTGGGTAGGTCAAATATGGTTGATCAACCTAAGATATAGTTTAGCTTCCACTTGCATGCCTGTCCTTGTTTGGCATTCAACTTGGGTCTAAACCCAAGTTTCATTCCATGCTAGCTAGTGAAGTATCTATATCTTTATGTTAGGCCACCGGTATGTTGAAATAATGCCAAACTTTGTTTGGCTCCATTTTGCGTGTCAGTCTTAACATTGGGATGTTAGATACTTTAGGATTGTTCCAAGTTGCTTTGTGTTTTTGTCCTTTCACTTCTTGGGCTATATACTCAAGAGTCGTTCTGTGCTCGAGTGCCATCACTCCTTGACTCCATGCTTGGGAGTTTGGCACTGTTCCTTTATTCAGTGGGGTCTTGAAACTCGGGTTCCACACCATTGTCCTTTGGACACGTGGCATATGACACATGGCATATAACATGTGGCACATGGAGGGTTTAGGTTCTGCTTTATAGTTATCATATGGTAAATCACCATAAGATAAAGGGTAAAAACCATGTGTGCTATAGACTTCCACTAAAATAGTGAAAAGGTTTAAAAATTACTAAATCTTCAACACAATTTTTATTTATATTAATTCTACATTTATCAGTATAACAATTAATGTGGATTCAAACCATCAGTCTCTCTAGTATTTCAATCATCAAAAGGACCTTCAAGGCCACTTTACTCATTGGCAAGAGTTTTTGGAGAAAATGTTTATTACAATCCAGTACACGTATAGAAGCAATAATAAGGTGGTTGATGCATTATCTAGAATAATAAATTCTATCTCATTCATGAAGATATCTAGTGATCTCTTGGGTGAGATTAAGGAGTTTATTGACTTCAACTCCTTTATCAATGATACTCGTGTGAAGGTTTTTTTGAGGGATGTCTTTACAAATTTGAAGGGTGACAAATTTGCATTATTCATGATATAAAATGGAATTTTAGTGAAGAAGGGATATATAGTGGTTCCTTGTGTTGACAAACTTATTAAATAAATTTTGGTTGTGTCATGAGTGCCAAGTGCTAGGTATCTGAGGATACTAAGAATGTATATATTGGTGAAGAGGCCTTTTTTTTTTGCCTAGGATAAAGTTAGATGTTGAGAAGTATGTACCTGCCAAATAATCAAAGTTAATCATCAAAAGCTTGTTGGCCTCTATCATCCTCTACATGTACATAAGAACAAGTGAGATAGCATCTAGATGGACTTTATCATTGGTTTGCCCAAAACCTTTCAAAAAAATGATACTATTTTGGTTATTGTGAATTATAAAAGATGATTTATAAAGATTTAAATATAAAAGGAAAGGGCCTATGGATAAAAGTGCATATCTTTTTTTAATCAATTAAGGATTTTGGGATATTTAGGGTTTGTTCTTGGGTTTGAATAGTACTAATTTGGGTGACTTCCTAAGAAGTCCAAATTTAAGAACTTACATTTGATATCAAAGAGAAACATGTTGAAAGATAATCTATAAAAGTTTAAATATAAAAGGAAAGGGTTAATTAATGCAAATTGATACTGCTGTGGCTCTGCAAGGTCTAACATCGCTCCTTCTCACACCCATTCAAGCTTATGATCAGCATATAGTGGTGCAGGGAGCTGTTGTTTGTGCAGCCATGAAGCAGGCAATTCTCAGGCTGCAGCAGTATCACCAACAATTAGATAGTGCAGCCCAATGTCTAAATCGCAGTTTGGTGGCCCTGAATGAGAAATGCATCCTATATCCTTTCTTCGAGTGTGTAAATCCTGGGGTAACAGAGGAAATTATCCATCCCAGTAAGCTAGTTTATCTTGCCAAGGACATGGCAAGCAGTGAGAAGTTTGCGGTCAAGTATGTTCAACAGTACGGGTATGCACAAATGTGGGCTGATGCCGGCTACACACCCCACAACCTGGCTGGAGGTGGAAATGGAGTACCTGGATAGTAAGACAGGCTGGGAGCTTCTTTATGGCCTTAGGGATGCGGAAACACTCTGGGGTCAGAGGGTGGCGTGTCTGAAGGCTGCTCACGGGGTGAAAGTTGGCGAGACAAGCAGGCTACATATGACGTGCATAGCAACATGCATGACAACAATGTTAGGTTCATTGACTTTGACTGGGCCATGGAGAGGGATCACTGTATCCAACCTTTATGACAACAATGGAGGGAGTTTGAACCAACAGGCAAGCATGATTTGTTCCTTTCACAATGCAGGCAGGATATGGAACTGAAGAATGTGTCTTTATTGACAGCAACAACAGAAGATTACTAGGCCTAAACCACTCTGGAAAGAAGATAAGTAAGAGATGATAGGGAGAAGAGAGTGCTGGCTGCTAGTCAAATTTCAGCCACTTCTTAGTCAACACGCACGAGTGCAAGAGCTTTTAGAAGTGGTATCTTTTTGAACTCTTGGCGCTGTACGAATTTCTCGGCTTCACGCCAGGTTTCCATGCACAAATCCCAAACGCCAGGGCGTCCTTCCATGCCAGTAGCAACCAGTGCCCATCCCTGTACAAGCTAAACTTCTCGCCTCTCCAGATCAGCCTGGCTGTCTCGATAACTTGGTCGCTCAGAGGCAGCTGCTCGAATCCAGCTTTCTTTGCCGTCGAATCCCAGTAGTAGTATGGCCCCGGCCGTTCCACTCGATCCACCCCTTCACAGGCCACCACATTCATGATGCTCCTCTCCACAAACTTTCTTGCGAAGCCAAGCTCTTGCGGATGATCCTTAAGAACCTCTCCAAAACCGTTTAGAATGTTGGCATAGTACGCAAGTGTCGCCTCAAAGCGCTGGACGAAGAACGGGGATGAGACGTTGGGGTCGGCGCTTTGCAGAGACTGGATCAACAATGCCGGCTGGAGCTTGAGCATGCGATCGAAGAACACCTTCCTTGGATTGTTTGCTGCGGTGGAGTCGTCCCTCAAGAATCGCAGTCTCCTGTTTGTGTTGATGACCACAAACTCGTTCAAGCTGTTGCACTGCGGCTGTGCGAGCTCCCAAGAGTCTGCAGTGATGTAGTTAAACTCAAACGGAATCCCACACAATTCTGCGAACTCGAGTAAATGCTTCCCAATCTGTGCACCATCTATCATCCCAGACGAGTCGATTCCTGTCATCCTCAGCAGTGGAGCTCCCTCGGGTTGCTGAGATAAAGCTCGGATAAGCCACGGCCACTGACTGCCATACAGTATCCCGTAGTCCACAATATGAATCCGCTTGGCTCCCTTGCACGCCTCGAGAATTATGTGATTCGAGATCACCTCGGTGGCGCTGAACCACGGGAGGTTCATGCACAAAAGCCCCACGTAGCGCTTCTGAGAAACCTCTCTGGACAGAGCCGAGTAGAGCTGTGAACCACACCCTTTAAGCCTTGCTACCAGTGCGTTGACGAAGAACAATGCGGTCCTTTCTAAGTGGCTGTTTTCGGATGTCACTGAGTTCTTGATCAATCCGATGAGATTGTAAACCTGTGCCGAGTTCCTGGCTGCTACTGCTCTTGCGCACTCTCTGAGCAAGCTAAATACTTCCTGGTCGACCTGTTCTTGATCACTGTCCGGAGACTGGACGCAACCTCTTATGATGGAATTCAGGTCGTCCATGTAAGCCTGGTATCTGTTCTGCTGCGGGGTTGCAACCTCCTGCTCGTCACTATCACTATCCCCGCCTAAAAGCATCTTGGAAAGGTAACTCAGCGCAGGATCGTCCAGCTGCAAAACAGGAGCCGCAACTGGAAGTGGTTCAATTCTTACTTGGTGTTGCAAAAGGGCCTTCTGCAGCAGCGGAATCAAGCTGCCCGTTGTCATTTGCGACCTGTAGCCCTCTTCCTCCATCATGACCTCGAAGTCAAAAACCCTCCAAGCCGGAAAGATTCATATACAAGTCAAAAAGGTGTTCTGATTTACCTCAGAAATGTGATCTCAATTGATCACATTCCCCGAATTTCAGAGAAAGATCGTATCAAAAAAGTCAATAGAAGGATCAGTGACTGCATGTTTTCACATAAAAACGTGACGTGGTCTTGCCTCCCACGACTTCTTGCCATTGTCGTATCTCAACAACAATGATCCCGCCTTGTCAAACTTGTACATCTGGTTGGAGTGCACAAAGCAGCAGTGCCGCTCCTGCAATCCAAGGAGGTCCGCCACTTCCCAGGAAAGATCTCGAGCTGAGAAAACAAACGTCGGGCCACCACAGCACAAGGTCACAACCATCTTGCTGTCATCGACGAGGAGGGCGTTGTGAAATCTGTTTTCCAGCGATGGTGGAAGGGGGAGAGGATCCCATCGATCCTCCACTGGTTTGTATACCTCAGCATCTGGTTCCTCCCCCATACTGTTGCCACCCACGATGTAGAGCTGACCCTCCATAGCCGCGGACACATAGCACTTTCGTCGATGCAGCATTGGCGCCGTGATGCTCCATCAATTTGTGTGTGCATTGAAGATGCTCACTGATTTGTTGCGGCCCCATCTCCCAAGAAGATAGAGCTTGCTGCCGATGGCCCTGCACTTGAATCCTCTCCTGGTGTCGAGCATGAAGCCCTACAAGGAGGAGGAGGTAATATCATCCATTCACTACTGGATTGAACGCAATGATTGAAAGCTCGTCCCTAAGCAACACCGTGGCAACAAGCAATTCCTTGTCCAATCCCTGGGTGGAGTGATCATCATAGAACTTGGCACTGGAGATGAGATTCCTCCATGCTCAGCTCACTTGGTACATCTGCTCATGGGATGAGAGTGACACTTGCAGGAGGCATTAGTAAGTGGCATTGTTGTCCAGGCCAGGGATAAGCAACACTATTGCCGCCTCTTACTCTATTGATGATCGCCACTTCAACTGTAAAATTTGTCTCTTACTCTATTGATGATTGCTACTTCAATTGTCAAATTTTATAGTTTGTGGTTGACATTTCTAGCCAATAAAAGAATTTATGCAACTTCTCAGTCATACAATGATGTCTTATATATTTACGTAGAATAGAAGAATCATGGTAGGTGTGGAAAAAGGGTGGAATAAATATTGAAGGTTTGATTAGCAGTAAATGATTATCAGGATTTGTCCTCTCAAAATAAAAATAATTATTCTTAAAGCAATATTGAGAATGTAAATGCTGAAATGGCAAGTCATCAACAAATGATGTAAAATTCTCAAATCTATTGCAATGCTTTTAGATATGTGGCTTAACTTTTTGAGCCTCATGAACCTCATCAAGAGAAGGTAAATTTTGCTTTACACTTTATGAACACTGAACATCAAATATAACAACCACTAACAACATGAAATCCTCATCTAAAAAATCCATAAATATTATAAAAACAAACTCGTAATAAACATAAAAAGATAGCAAAGAAGGGAGAAGAGCTTGAAAAAAAGCATTAGCATCAACCATATAACTCTTTAAGCAATGAACAATTTCAAAGTCATATATTTAAAACTTCAAAATGAGGGATCTCATCTCTAATGCCAAATTCTACAATGATCACTTTGCACAGGGGTTGGATGAAGAGCCACAGTGATCCTCAAGCAAGAGGATGAGCTTTTGATCATGGCATTCAATCCCAGGGGCATGGACCATATTTGAGCTCACGAGTTGAGCTCAATTTTCAATTGTAATTTAGTACAAACATTATAAACTTTAAAATTTTAAGGTTATGGCGAACTTAATAATTTCATAATTCTCTATGTGAGGGCCAAGTGTACAGCTACGATGCCGTATACTAATATTAGCGTAGTGGGGTTTTGGTAGCTGTCGGATTGGTTTCAATCCGGACCACTCGCTCCTGTATATAAGCTAGGGTTTTTGGGCTAATTGATATGCACATTTCTGTATTCCCTTTCCATATTCCAAGTACTCACATTGGTGGAGTTGAGGGGCACCTTTGATTGTCCCTAGGGAGTGCTTGGATTTGGGATTTCAGTTTAGATCTAGCTTTTGCATTGTCTAGATTTAGCTTTTTCCAGTTCCTTTCTTTTGTTCTTTCCTTTCAGGATTTTGGTTTAGATCTAGCTTTTTGCATTGTCTAGATCTACTATTTCTTTTCAGCTTTTTGTTATTTCTCTTCTTTTGCTCTTTCGTTTGCGTTCATCTTCATGGCCGATCCGCCATCTCTTCCTTTGAGTCTAGAGCAATAGTTGGTTCAATTGCTTGATGCTATGCGCTTGCAATTGAACAACCAAACTCAGTTGATGGCATCGTTCACGGCACATGGTACAACTCCTCCTGCTCTTAGTGCCAATCCTCGTGTTCGGCCGGAGTTCTTTCGTGGGAATCCTGGGGATGATGTGTACCATTGGTTCGATCACTTCACGGTGGTTGCCACATATCATTCTTGGGATGATGCTCGACATTTGCGTGAGTTCCCCACATGTCTCCAAGGGACAGCATTGCAATGGTACAATGGATTGAGCGCAGCCACTCGTGGCGATTGGAGTGTTCTTCCGGACGTCTTCAAACGCGCCTTTGGACACGCCGACGATTGTGATGATGCCTTCCAACAATTGCATCGTCTTCGCCAAGGGCCATCTGAGTCGGTGATGCAATTTGGCATTCGTTTTCGAAGTCTTTTGCTTCGTGCGGAGCCAAATATGTCGGAGCGGATCAAGCTAGGAATGTTGTGGCCAGCACTTCGTCAAGATCTTGCCGGCCTTGTGCATGCACTTGCTCCTGCCACCCTTGACGATGCTCTTCGCTTGGCACAACGTTATGAGATGTCGCCTCTTCCACTTTTCGCTGCACGTCCTTCCGCTCCACTTCCTATGAGTGATGGTCCTGTTCCAATGGAGGTTGATGCTGCTGCTACTCGAGTCCAAGGACAAGGGCGAGGATGTGGTTGTGGCCATAATGTTCGTTGCTGGGCGTGTGATGAAGTTGGTCATACTTATCGGCATTGTAGGCGCTTTTCGGATTGGCGACCTCCATTTCCTGGGTGGAGACCTTGGCGTCAGCAACGTCCCGTTGGTGCTGCTGCGGTGGAAGGTTTGGATACCAAGGTGCATCCGGGAAATGAGGAGTCACGCGAGTAATGGAGGGATCTTGCGCGAATAAGTTAGTGACCCTTCCATCTTTCTTTCGGGAGTATCATCAAGGGGTTCACTCGGCACCGGTTCATCCAGTGTTTACTTTCCAAGCTCGTTTTTATAACAAGAGCTCTCCTATTTTTCTCTCCGTGTTGGTTGATACAGGTTCGAGTTTATCTTCTATTGCTCGACCTATTGCCACACGTTGTCGTCTACACTTGTGTC
>NW_003314301.1:4929-5882 GCF_000143415.4 Selaginella moellendorffii | reverse complement strand
TCGTTTCTGCATCGATTATTGTTCGTTAAATGAAGTGACGATCCCGGATGTGTACCCTCTTCCTCACACTATTGATCTCTTGGATCGTCTGGGGCGAAGTTGTTGGTTCACCAAGCTAGATCTTGCTTCTGGGTACTGGCAAGTACCAATGGCCGACGAAGATATTCCTAAGACTACTTTTCATACACCATTTAGTTTGTATGAGTTCTTGGTGATGCCGTTTGGTTTGAACAATGCTCCAGCAACTTTTCAGCGGATGATGGACGAAGTTCTTTGTGATATGCCAGAGGTGACTACTGACTTCATTGATGATGTCTTGATTCACTCGGAGGGGACGTGGGCAGAGCATGTTCGTGATGTGTGTAAAGTGTTGGATCGGCTACGGGATGTTGGTTTAAAGCTGAAGCGATCGAAGTGCGTGTTTGAGTCCAAGGGCACAACTTATCTTGGGTACCGTATTTCTCGTGAGGGTTTGCAAGTTGATCCTGACAAACTCGTAGCCATTCTAAAGTTCCCTACTCCAAAGTGTGTGAATGATGTGCAGTGCTTCCTGGGCAAGGTGCAGTATCTCGGTTGTTTTGTGGATCATCTTTCTGATCACACTGCACCGTTGCGAACGTTGCTGAAGTTATCAATGTCATCTTTCATCTGGTCTTCAGATTGTGAGCGGGCGTTTGTGGATCTCAAAGAGCTTTTGACGACTCCTCCGGTTTTAGCATATCCTGACTACACTCGACCTTTTATTTTGCGCGTTGATGCTTTTGATATTGGTCTTGGAGGTGTGTTAATGCAAAAGAGCCCGAGTGTGCCTGGTCAGCGTCATCCCATTGCATATATAAGCCGTACGTTACAACCAGCAGAGGTGAACTACTCCACGACAAAGAAGGAGTGTTTAGCGGCAGTTTGGGGTTTCGAGAAACTTCATGCATATCTACATGGTTCTCGGACGTTAC
>NW_003314301.1:2145-3544 GCF_000143415.4 Selaginella moellendorffii | reverse complement strand
GTTAGTCCGTTTTCCCCATCTTACGGTATGTGGTTTATCTAAGGGGCTCCTTGCGCAGTGGAAAAGACCATATCGGGTGTTGCGGCAAGTTGGACCACAAGTTTATGAGGTTCGGCATGACGTCTAGCAGGCCGATCCTCCGGAGATTATGCATGTGCAGCAGTTGAAACGCTTCATACAAAGGGATCAGAAGCAGTTAATGCCATCTACAGATCCACCGATGCCTCCTCCTGACGTTCCTCCAGATCCCGGCCCATCTACAAGAGAACCCTGATAGCCTTCCATTATTCCAAGAGGAGGGGATGATGTGAGGGCCAAGTGTATAGCTACGATGCCGTATACTAATATTAGCATAGTGGGATTTTGGTAGCCGTCGGATTGGTTTCAATCCGAACCACTTGCTCCTGTATATAATCTAGGATTTTTGGGCTAATTGATATGCACATTTTTGTATTCCCTTTCCATATTCCAAGCACTCACATCTATATATTATATAGATACAAATGTTCTAAAGGACACTTTTTGTTCTAATATTTTAAATATTTACTACATACAATGATAGGGACGTTTGTTAGAACATAAAATAAAATGTTTTCAAAAAGAGTATTCTTGTAACTTCTTTAAATTTGTACTCTGTGCTTTCTAGCTAGTAAATGTCAAGTTTGTCAAACTTAAAAAATTATTAAATTTGAAATAAGATTCTATGTAAAGCCATATAACCGTTTGAAAGGGAAAAAAAATAATTGTTAGTGTAAGCTTATTGCATATAAAAGAAGGACTTGGTTCTTTCTAGAATGCATTTTTGAGGGGTTTGTCATAGCATATTGTCTAGAATTTAGAAATCTTCATTCACACTCTCATTTGAAAAAAGGGAAATACACACAAATGTCTATGGGTTCTAGTGTTGGTAATTTTAATTCTCGCAATATTTCTTCCCAGGGTTCAAGGGCTGGGAGATGCAATAACTATCCCATTGCACAACATAACCAAACCACACAAGAGAATGAAAGAGAGGATAGTGAGGATAATGATCATGAGTTGAAGATAAATGCAATGACAGAGGGTGCAATAAATTGGGTGAAAAAGAATGCCCTTTTACTGATTAAGTGCAATTCTGCCACTTTCAAGAAATGCCCTATATGTTTTCTAGCGTCTGGTGGAAATAATGGCAATAATCAATATGATGGTATATATGCTCTCGCGACACATTACAACATCACGCACCCGAAAGACTACTATGAAATTTTTTTTGAGATGGTAAAGACAAAAATGGAGACACACGAGTACTATGGGCAGTATTGCGAAAAGAACACTCGGAAGCATATAAAATGAAAAGTGAAATGAAAAAGCACATTTTTATTAATTATATAAAGTATAATAAGTTTTATTGATAGAGAAT
>NW_003314301.1:0-1639 GCF_000143415.4 Selaginella moellendorffii | reverse complement strand
TTAGGTACTGCATCAGGTTTAGTCACTATAGTGTCTTCAAGCCGCTTTATATGGTTGGCATCGGTGTTGCAACAATATAGCCAGCACCATCTCGAAAATCCTACTTGCTTTCGTTCGCCATAGAAACATGGGGTTGGAACAGAAGCAAATTTGTCACCACAAATCCAGGCCCAACACTTGCCCCTCGGAAGCATCGCCACACACCTTACATTCGATTTTGTTGGCACGCGTCGGATTGCCCATTGCTTTGGCTCCACGCTACAGTAAGCAATTTCAACATGTTGCGATGCACTCTCTTCATCAGCCACTTGAGGTGGCTCAGTCCGAGAGCGGTGTCTTGGAGCAGAATGGTACTCAACATCAGGCCTATGAGAGCTTTTCACTCCAAGGTCCGTACCAACATCTTCCCCAGCAAAGGAAAAACGACACTTTGAGCAGACAGTCTTCATATCACCAATAGAAGCTCGAGGAGTGTACTCCATAAATGTGCTACAGACCACTTCCTCAACTGTAGTTGCCACTGTTCGGGCGGGTGGAGTTAATTTTCTCTTCATCCTATCATGTAACATCTCAATAGAAGGCCTTGTTCCCATGTATCTTCGTTCTTCGAATGCCAATGCTTTTAAAGATTGCTCTATAACACATATCAAATCTGATAGGCAGGCTTCATATAGACTCATCTTCCCTTTCCCTACCTCAAAAGAACGCCAACTCCAGTGCTTACTTTCAGAGAGATTCACAATTGGGGTGTATGCGAGGTCCTCAAGTGGTTGATCCTAATGGAAAATGCAATATTAAAAAGTAATAAAAAGAGAAGAAAAAATAGAAACCAACATGAAAAGAGTGATGTCCCCACTGGAACATCCTAACTTCCCACCACCCTAACCATGACTCAAGTTGTGGTAGGCAACTTACGTCTGTATGGCCATCTTCACGTCACCATATTCGGATCTCGTTTGCTTTTGCCTCATGCTCTTCTTTAGAAGGTGCAACTTGCCATTGTTTGCACAACTCCTTAAATATTGATTGAAACTCTGGCTTGATACGGTGGCAGTGCTGGTTTAGGCTTTGAGCCCAATGGAACTCACAAGTCCTCTCACAACCTTCCAATGGCTGACCATTCCCAAAAACTGCTCGGACACCATTCTAGTTTGCACCAGCCCCATCTGCCATGAAACCGCGAAAGTTTGCAGGCTTACCAGTCCGCTTTAGGATAATATCGGAGAGGGACTTCCAAAATATTTCCTATGCTGTTTGGTCTTGTACTTTAAACTCTGCTGTCGCAATTATTAAGTTACAACGTAGCCTATGAAAACACAAATATTACAACAATTTCAATATAATAAGAATAAAAATTACCTTGGATCATATACATGAGCTCCCATTGTTGTCCAACCTGATATGCGCTCTATATGGTCAAAATATACCCATGCATTTGCAAGGTCACTGGACCCAAACATGTCCATTCGGGAGACAAGATCTACACCAAAGGCAGGGCCCATAGTAGACATTTTGAAGACGAAGGGGCGCTCTTGCTCATTCACAATTTGGTCTGGAAACAAACTTCCATGGATGAACTCGTATGGATAGGTCCGTTTCAATTCAAGGATGGAGTCAATTTTTGATTGCAACTTCCCCT
>NW_003314300.1:1672603-1708524 GCF_000143415.4 Selaginella moellendorffii | reverse complement strand
TTCTCATAGGCTGCCAGCTATCACAGCTACACTCACCTTGAGTTTAATGCATTCTTTGAGAGACTTTGTATGTACGGGTAAAGAAGTCAATGGTATGCAAGCCTCTGTTCATGCTTGTACTGAAATAGTAAAACAAAATTTTCTTGCTGCTTTCTGCAGTGACTCATACCTGGAGCAATAACACGGATTTCCCTGAAGCGACTGGTCTCCAAGACCGGTTTGTTAGAGAACTTATTGTAGAGGCTTTGTTCGCGAGCAATCTTTTTCAGCTGTTGTCGCTGGTTAACGCTCCCAGGACATGGGGATTAGCAGGATGGGCGCCCTCTATCAAGGACGGTACCGCAGGTAAGAGAGCTATTGCTAGAAACTTCTTGTGTCTTTGTTGATAATCCAGACACTGGATTGATTCGGATTATGCTGGATACGATTGCTCTGACAATTACTTGCGAGTCCAGGCACGTTAGTTTGCTGTTAGTCTACATGGCTTGTTGCTTTTTCTGTTCGTGTTGCCATCTGGCCTGCCTAAGAGCATGGCGTACATGGACTGCGAGCCAGAAAACATCGGAGACGTGACACGAGCGCTTGATGCAAAACACTGTAGCTTGCGGAGAGCAGATTGTCCTAGCAGCGCTTGACGTGGTTCGTGGACAATCTGATATACTTCAGAATCGGTGTTCCCAGTCACTTGCAAAAAGCAAGGAAGTAGCGAATTCTCTCAAATCCAAGTCATTTGCATTAGAAAAAGATACAAGAAGACTTTCTACTTGCTATTCTTGTAATAGAAGTAGAAGAAGACCGTATTCGCGAACATAGCACTCCCAGCTCCTCCTGCATGGGCATAGTCCTTCTCCCAATGGGAGAAAACTCCCCAAAACAAAGCAGAAGTGAGAGAACACACGGAGAACACGACGTACAGAGGTGACCGTGGGAAACCAAGCCGAAGAACTCCGCGCAGGCCAAGAGGAAAGGCTGATGCTACGACGTAAATTCCCGCTGTGACCCAGACGCGTGGCGGCTGGTGCTGAAACGCGAGCGAAAACCCAGGAGACGCAAGGCTGAGCACCAGCGAAGAACACAGTATCGCGACTCCTCGTCCCCGTCCAGCAGGCAGCTTGGCAATCACCGTAAGCAGCCCAAACACACAGAAGAAACCTGAGAATGCAGCGACGAAGGCCGACACGATAGCCAAGTGGTGGTAGTCTATGCCATCCCTGTTCCACTTCTCCACCATAGCAACCGCGTTGAGGGTGGAAAGTGCCAGGAGAGCCAAGAGAGGGGACAACGACCTCAGCATATCGTCACCTGAAGATCCTCGAGCTTGAGCATCACCTGCCTGGGCATTGCCGCCAGTAGCAGCAAGAAGCACAGCGCCAGATCCCGCAAGTGGCACAGCAGCAGCCACGCCAGGGTCTCCCTCATGAGCCATCACACCAGCATCTCCCTCAGCAGGTGTGTCTCCCATGGACACGCTATCTCCTCCCTGAGCCGTCTCACCAATCTTGTCTCCCGTGGGCTCCGTCACAATGATCCCCGTGAGATCTTCGCCTGGATGGACATCTTCACCCTCGCACTCGTCCTGTGCACCAGTGTCTCGCTCACCTGCAGCAGCGTTTCCCTCATTTGCACCAGCAGCAGCGTCTTGCTCCGGCATATCCACAACGATGTTGGTACCAGCGTCTCCCTCCTGCATGGCACCGGCGGCTCCCTCCAGCCCATTTGCAACACCAGCGTCTTCCTCCAGCATGCCACTGGCGTCTCCCTCCAGCACATTTGCAACGCCAGCGTCTCCCACATCCACAAAGATCCTAGTCGCCTCTTGGCCACCAATTTGAGCCGCGCCATCGCCCAGAACACCACCGCGCGCTGGATCCACTCCATGGCAAAACGCTGCTAGTGCCATCGAAGCCACTAGAGAAGATACCATTGACAAAAATCCTAGCCAAAAGATTCGTGATTTGGTGATCTCCTCGGCAGGAATCGCATCTGTAGGAACCTTGTGTGCCTGATGCTGGAACGGATCCAAGAATGCTGGCACTGGCGGTGTGGGGAAGTATATCTTGCTCCAGAGGATCCAGACCACGAGCCCAAATGCAATCACGCCCACAGCTCCAAGCCGACCGCGTCTTGCTCCCCGCAGCTCCAGACCGCGTCTTGCTCCTCGCAGCTCCATTAGGTCTTGGAAAATGGCACAAGATCTTCGCGTTTAAGAACACCCACTCTCATATGTCCTAGAACCGAACAAGATCTCAAAAAAGAATAAGAGCGTCCTTCTTTGATATCTTGGAGTGGCTTCGTAGAAAAGAATGTAGCTTTTTGCTCAGGCTTTCACAAATCCAGTGGCTTTCTCCGGCCTCCAGCCTTCATTCTGTGCACATCTATGAAGCTTGTGGAAGATGTGACAATACCTCTAGTTGCGCTGAAACAGTCCCTGCGAGCTCCCGACTGAACAGATTGTCACGAATCTGTACAAGGAATTGTCATGACACGCCTACCTGAATGGATCGCAATCGCACCAGAAGTTCTGGAACGCAGCAAGCTCTTCTATTGCAGGAAATGATCTAAGAAGAAGAACAAGATGCAAGAACAGTGCTGGGATTAAATAAGCACAAACTTTGAGGCAGCAGACTGACCAGATCTCGAAAACCTTAAAAGAAAGCCTGATAGTTCTCAGGCAGAAGTACAGTTTCGTAAGTCTACTACTTCTTTAAGCTCTGAAAGATGTCCAGAAAGTAGTGACGTTAGTGACCAAGAACGAGAAGGAAATCAACAGCAGTATTTCATTATCAACGATATACCTGTGTTTGTCAAGAGAGCACGCAACTGTATCCGAATCTGGTAGACCTGCTCGAGAAGTAAAGTCCATTTATTGCACAGAATGTCCTGTCTGTAAGTTCCACTCTCTTTGTATCTTCAGCTTTCAATCAACGGATGTTTTGAGTTCACGAGACTTCTCAAAGAAACTAGAAAAGCATCGCATTACCAAATAGCCGTCACGGACGTAGAATGGCATTGCTGCGGAAAGCCATCTCACTGAGGTCAGATTGATTTAGACAAACAAAGATACTATGTACCTGTCATTCTGCCGTGCTCCATCATATGCACGTAAAGATCCGCACCAGCTAGATGAGAGGCATAAGGACGAGGAGCTCCATGAGTATTTCCGCGGTACTTTCCTGCAGGAATGTGGAAAAAGCGCATTCAGCCTCATTAGCGCCTGGACCAAACTATGTAGATCATGAAACAACACTTACACCAAATTGCTCCCCAAACCTGAAATACATCCTGAGATACATCCTGTGTGCAAAATGCGATAAATACCTCTAGCTGACTGCCGCTAAACAGTCCCTGAAGAGCTCCCGACGCAACCAGTCAGGATTATCACTTGCTGTCATTTCAAGACCGGAAGCCAGCCACGAATCTGAAATGAAGTTCCAGAGCAAGAAATTGCAATTTAAACCTGACGCACCTCCATGCATCGTAGCACAAGTTCTGGAAAGCAGCAACGACGGCAAATACGCCACGAATGGAGCATCCCGGCGTACACCATCCGAGTGAAAACGCATCCATTCGAAAAACTTCAGGATGAAAATGTGGAAGCTCTCCTGCAACAAAAGGAAAAAGAGAAGAAATTAATCCTGATGTAAACCTTTAATGACAAAAATCCACCATCACTTGTTACAAGTGATTCAGTGCCTTCCACTTCAAGAGCCGCACATTTGAGCTCTATATCCAGTAACATATTGTTCTGAGGATTGACAGCCACATTCACCTGTTTCACTCAAGTCGTAAGGTTACAAAAAACACCAGATAGAAGTCCTCTTTACCGTTAAGTTGCGTTGAATGGAAGCCAGCTCTCCCGAGCAAAAATGCAATGCGCTGTTCGGAGCAGTGCAAACTGTAGGATCTGGAGCAAATCAAGGATCCGATGATCTCCATAAAACGACAGTGGAAAATAGTTCCACGGATTGGAAGGCTTCATCGTTGGTGAGAAGCCACTTTCATTCGCTATCTGAAAACGAAAATCTGAAAACAAAATAGGAAGAAGCAAAATAAGATAGCTTACTGTGAAGAAAAGCAATAGCTGTGTCAAGAGCTTGTTTTGCAGTAGCAAAGGACCTTGCTCTTTCTTCAGGTGAAATGCAGTTCTCAATTGTTGATAGCCAGCTTCGATAATGTGTGTCACAAGAAAAGTATTCTTGCTGAAAAAACGAAGTCCCGGGAAAAAAAAAAACAAAAAACAAAAACAGGCAGCAACGTTCTTTTTTTAATGGCTCTGCTTTCTCCTTCCGAAATCTCAACACTACACCATAGTGGCGTTAGCGAGATCTCTCGGAAAACCAAACGCTGTTGGAATTCTGCCATACAACGGGAGGCTGCCGTAGCTCCATCATATCCACGTAAAGATCTGAGAGGGATGAGGGCCAACGAGCTCTTCCTTGTGTTGCGTGAATACAAAACTCACGTACCTAAAAGAATAACATAAACAATAAGTGGAAGTGAAATCGATCATACGTGCTCAGGATTCAATCTCCAGCCAATTAAAGCCTGTCCGCGTATTGTCCTTCAATCCTTCCGCAGAACCAGATGTGCGGCGAAACGAATCATTTGAGGACGCCTGTGTGGCCTGAGAGAAACTCAGCTTAACGCACAATGCTCAAAGCCTACGTACTTGAAGCTAGAATTGTCGTCTACATTTCCAGTACCGGTGCTATATCAGAGACCACGAGGTGCATCTGTCCAACACAACAGCTGCGTCTCACAACCAGATTCCCAAGTCATGATGAAACAAAATGTGTACCCAGAGTAGAGCTTTTGAAACAAGTTGATAAAATCACAAGGCAACAGGCTCGGCACAAGTGGAAGATAAATCGATCGCGCTTAAAAGATGGCGGTGAGAAAGCTCTCCATGACCTTACAAGAGCGAACACGTTGGCTTTTTTTCAGATTAGAATCACAGCACAATACCTCGCAGTTGGCGTCAACACATGTGGTTTACATTGCCACACTGAGCAGCAAAAACGGGACTCTCGTATCTCCCCCCCTTCACTTGACGCTATTTTCTGGAACACCTTGTTTGGAAACACAAACACAAGTTCAAGTCCATACCTCGGAAGCACAAAAGCAAGCCCACTTCCATATCCTCCTTCCTCCATCAAGCTCTGTAGCGTCTAAAGCGCGCTTGTTGAATGAGCAGTCATGCAGCCAGCTCTCCACGCCTGATAGTGAAAGATAGCTGTGTCATTAATTCAAGAAAATAAGCAACTGGTTTTTGCTCGGGAATCACCAGGAGCTTGGATTTGAGCAGCGCGAGTGCTTTATCTTGTTTTGAAGTTGGCTTCTCTACTCTAGTATCACAAGAAAAATAAAGAAAGTTTTAGAACACTGCTTGCTGAAGATGTCTAGAAACATTTGTTTCATGTACCTGAGCAACGAAGAGTAATCCCTGTTGGACACAGGTCCTGCGCTTCTGCGTTTCTTCCAGCTCGGATGAGATTCCGCACATCTCTAAAAGAATATATTCCAGTTTCTGCAATAAGTAAGAAGAGGACCCGTAAGAGCGTAGTACCTGATCTTCGGGATGCAACCTGGAGTTGGAGCATCAGGATCCAAATGTCGAACATGGTGAGTTCCGATATTTTTTTGATAGCCCGTGTTATCCCACGAGCCTAGCTTCTGAGTGTATAGGCCCGCCTTCCTGTAGCGATAACATTTGTAGACACGAATATACTCCATGCAAGAGTTTTACCTTTATTTCTAAATCCAATTCCTTGGACGCCAAACTCTCGAGACAAGACAAAGACAAGTCTGATCGTTTCCTGTAAACCCGGACTGCGCTTTCAAAAAACAATAAAGTCAGTCCCGCTGAAACGTAATAAGCGATGCTACCTTTTCCATACAAATGCCAATGAAAAACCCATGAAGAAGACTCGGAAGTTTGCAATTGAGCCTTCTGACGTAGCCCTGTCTTTTACAGCTCGATGCTTCTCAGCTGCCTCGTCTCTGTAAAGAAAAAGCCGCTCAACTTCCAGTCGTCCTCAACAAATCGCTTCACCTGACTGCCTCCGCTAGATCCCGGCCAAACTCGCTCAAGGGCTTGGGCAGAGACGTGAAGCCTGTCAAAGAAAAACGTAAGTCGAGTTGTATAGCTTGAGAAACAAAATTGGTAAACCGGGTAACACCAGAAACAAAGCGCTCAAATGAATCTTCTCCAGCGCATCTGGTTCCTAGAGACCAGATACGGGTGAAAAGAGAGAACTTAGCACCAAAAACCAAAACCACACCTCTTCGATTCGTGGAGCAGCAAATGGGGACTCTTGGGCTCTTCAGGAAAGCTAGAAATCTTTGGCTCGGGACACATTTCACCAGCATTCTCACAGGAAGAAGAGAGAACGAGAAAAACATACCTGTTTCGCCGGCAATGCCACCAAAAACCCTCTTTACAAGTAAAAATCTCATGGTTTTGAGCGTCTGGTTAGTTAAGCGCGTCTGGTTAGGCTAACAAGAGCTGTTAGCGGAATGTCCAACTTTACGATCCACCGGCTGGTGCCGGTTCAAACGCAAAATCTCACTTACAGAAGGCTTAATACTTATTCAAAGTTTCACTTTTCCAAAAACCCAGAAAAGGGTATTTATATACTTGACCTGTTTGATAATATTATTGTTTTAGATTGCCCTTCAAACGTATTCAAACGTTTTTGCTGCTCAGTGTGGCAATGTAAACCACATGTGTTGACGCCAACTGCGAGGTATTGTGCTGTGATTCCAATCTGAAAAAAACCAACGTTTTCGCTCTTGTAAGGTCATCTTTTAAGCGCGATCGATTCATCTTCCACTTCTGCCGAGGACGCTTGTCAAGTCTTTGATGTTTTTCTGGCTCCATGTATGCCAATGCTCTTAGGCAAGTCTGAGCTGAGCAAATGCGGATGTCCAGTGTCTGGATTATCAACAAAGACACAAGAAAGTTATAAGAGTTTCTAGCAATAATTCTTTTACCTGCACTAACATCCATCAAATGGTGACTGGAGGATGCATCCATCCTCTAGCATTTCCTGGTAGCGTCAACCAGTGACCTGCAAAGATGGCTCACCACCTCTAACGTTTATGCCTTTACTCTTTGAGGAAGTACAAAGCAGTACCTGGCTCGCTCACATTGATTCCAACACCATTGACTTCTTTTACCTCGTACTGACAAGTGCCTCATGGAACACAATAAACTCGAGGTGAATCCATGAGACTGTCCGAGTGTAACTTTCGGAGCTCTCAGCCTCATCATCCACATCCTTTTCTTGTTATTTATAGGATTACATATTAGGGCTTGATAGTATGGAGATTACTAGTACGAGTGTTCCATTGTGGTGGTTCTTCTTACCTGTTTCAATTATTATGACTTGGGCAATTAGTTTTTATGTTTTCACCATCTATATCACATTTTATCCTCCAAAGTGGAATTGCCCAAATGGTGTTCTTTATTGTCAAAGAGACTGCAATGCACTAAGCCCTAGCTACCATTGGGGTTTTACATCATATTACGTGGCCTATGCAAAAATTGGGCCAAAATACTCTGCCATAAGATATTGGCAACTTGTTTGCTTCACTCGTCATGTATATATATTTCTATCAGTAGGCTATATTATTGGAGGTAATATTAGAACAGTTGTATAAAATACTATTGCTAAACTGATTTTACAGTTATTATTGGAATCGTTACTCTCTTCCACTACAGGTGCTCTATGCTGGTTAGTATTTTTATTGGAGCAGCTAGTGCATTAGCCAGCACATATGTCTCAAATCGCTCCTGGTTTATTATTTGGCAAGTTTTGTCTGCAATAGCACATTCTTGTGCAGGAACATCAGCTGTAATGAGATGGTTCATGGAAACACCCTGTTTTATTAGTTGGAAAAGATGGCTTTTTCCAAATCATGGATTTGCCGACTGTCAGAGGGAAGATGACAACGTTATATGTGAAGTAATTGGTACATACCCTATAGGTTCTCTTTGTGTGCCAAGTTGCATACCTATCACTTTTGTGTGTAGACATTTATATCCAGACTGGAGGTGGGGAAATAGGATGGTGTGTGTCATGGACTCTATTGTTGTTGTGGTGTTAGTGGGGGAAGTGTTCGGACGAGTTTTGATGAACAAAAGAAACAGTGGGAGAGTAGCAAATGTTTCCAATTAAGTGTGTAATATTAAAGTGATCAAGAGAACTTTGGGCTGGTTGAAACTAGAATTCATGTGCTGCCACAGATAATGCGAGTATTTAGAGAGTGTGGGTTTTTTAATATATAGCAGCATAGACTTCTGCAGTGACATTACGACTTTGCCAGTCATACACAAGAAATCGATAGAGAGAGAGAGAGAGAGAGAGAGAGAGAGAGAGAGAGAGAGAGAGAGAGAGAGAGAGAGAGAGAGAGAGAGAGAGAGAGAGAGAGAGAGAGAGAGAGATTTATACCTCGGAATATCAACTTAGACTGTTTCATTATGCTGATGTGTTTTTCCAATTATTATTAGAGTTATTATTACTCTCTTATTTTTATTGGAGTACATTAGCAAGCATATATGTCTCAAATATGGTTTATCATTTTGTCTGCAACAGCACATTCTTGTGAAGGAAGATCAGCCATAATGAGGTGGTTCACAGAAGCACCTTGTTTTCTTTTCCAAATCATAAGTTTGCAGGCGCCCAGGGGATGATCACAACAATATATGTGAAGTGATTGGTGGATATCCTATGGTTTCTTTGCGAGCCAGGTTGCATACCTTGTGTAGACGTCTAGGGAAATAGGATGGGCATCCCCTTTCTTGGATACAATCAGTTTTGTAGAAAAAGAAATCATGAGCTAGTCAAAAGTTTATAACAAAGTACCTTAATAGGACTCACTCGACGCTATTTTCTGGAACACCTTGTTTGGAAACACAAACACAAGTTCAAGTCCATACCTCGGAAGCACAAAAGCAAGCCCACTTCCGTATCCTCCTTCCTCCATCAAGCTCTGTAGCGTCTAAAGTGCGCTCATTGAATGAGCAGTCATGCAGCCAGCTCTCCACGCCTGATAATGAAAGATAGCTGTGTCATTAATTCAAGAAAATATTACGTTTCAGCGGGACTGACTTTATTGACGATCCACTGCGGTTCAAACGCAAAAATCTCACTTCCACAAATCAAATAACTTAATAAGTTCCAGGGCAACAATAAATAATTTATATAATCAAACAGGGCAAAACCTTTTCTGGGCTTATAAGCTAAATCAAACTTTTTTCTTGGGAGCAAGATGCTTGCTATTAGAATTACTTTAGAAGCACACTTATCTACATGTAAACAGTACTAATCTATAAAATTACAATTAACTGGAATTGTCACTAGAAATAATCAAGTTTATAATTCTATGCATAAATTATAAATCTATAATATCAAATTTTCATAGCTTAGACTGTTTTATTATTTGTATAGAAATTACTAATGTGTTTTTCCAATTATTATTGGAGTTATTAACTCTACTGGTTAGTAGAATAGTTAGTAGCATATACATCTCAAATCACTCATGGTTTATCATTTTGTTTACAACAGCACATTCTTGTGAAGGAAGATCATCTATAATGAGGTGGTTCATAAAAGCACTTTGTTTTCTTGGCTACAAACGATGGCTTTTTCAAAATCATGGGTTTACAGGCGACAATATATATGTATAAGGTGATTAGTGGATATGCTATGATTTCTTTATGCAAGTTAGGTTGCATATTTTGTGTAGACGATGCCACAATGGCAAAAGATCAACTTTGATCAACTAAATTAGACTTCACATTTGTACTTTACTGCACAAGCATAAAGAAGGAATAAATGTCTATTTAACTCAACATACTTGGCTTAGTTTGCAAGAATCCGAAGGAAAGCTCCAGCTACTCGCGAGCATGGGATGGGGAGATGTGAGCGTGAGAACGGTGAGGAAGGACTGCAGAGAGATAAAGACAGTAATATATCCTCCGTACTCTTTCCCTCTGTTCCCCCGTCCATACGTGTTATGATGCAGTTTTAAAAGCATCTTTATTCAAAGTTCACAAACAGCTAGCTAAAGCTTAATTTCCCCTTTAACATCGAAATTTGGAGAAGAAATTTAAAGTCTTTGGTGGAAGCAAATTAAGAGTTTCCACCATGGGTTAGTGTTGAAGATCGATTGTGAGAACTTTGGAGTCTGCATGGAAGAAAAGCAAACGAATGAGGAACAAAAACTGGTCCTCAAGAAAAACAAGGAAGAAACAAATAAAAATCATGACTATATTTCCTGGAAGCTTAGTTCTTCAGGGGAAACTTGACACCATAGGCACTGGATAAGCTTTCGATGTTAAAGGGAAAATTCAGCTTTAGCTAGCTGTTTGTGAACTTTGTATAAAGATGCTTTTAAAACTGCATCAGAACACGTATGGAGGAAAGAGTACGGAGGATATATTACTGTCTTTCCATCTTATCTCCCTGCAGTCCTTCCTCACCGCTCTCACGCTCACATCTCCCCATCTCATGCTCGGCGAGTAGCTGGAGCTTTCCTTCGGATCTCTTTTCCCTATCCCTTGCTCGATAACAGTGGTATCGTAGCCACTTTGTCTGAAACAAACGCTCGAGTGTCGTGAGGAGACCAGTCGTTGGAGGTCGTAAAGCGGCCGGAATGTTTCGTTTCGCTTTCACAGTTTTTGGTGACCGATCTTCTCTGGACTGGTCGTGCATGGAGGGAGGGAGGGGATTCATATACCCTTGTTCTTCCTTGGTGTGAGGCAGGCAATGGCGGCACCATAGAGGCGGCCGAAGGCGGCGATTTCAGGGGATTTACCAAGGTTTAGTCTTGATGTTTTCACAGAACAAGAGAAGATGATAAGGTGCATATCCGATCGACAGGAAGATCTAGACGACAGCTTGCGGGTCTTAGGAGCTGCAGTGACCAGGCCGATGGGGGACTCCGGAAAGAGGAGGGAGTTAGGCGCCGGCCTTTCGAGTTCCAAGTACCACCATTCAGCGGGAGCACGGTAGGGGAGTAAGCCTTCACTTTTGGGACAACAGCTTCAGAGTTTCCCATTCCAATGCGCGGGGGAGCAGTTCTCCAACAGGTCGACGGTCAGCGAGCCGATACAAAGTACTCCTCTGTATCGTTTAGCACCCATGCAGACTCGGGGATTCTTCACAGCGGCGCCAGCTTTCAGCGGGATAATGGCCGCTTCAAGAGCGGGAGTTTCCGTGCAATGGTCCTTCCCGGAGTGGGCAGGACAAGAGGTGAGGCGGGTGGGGGGAATCCATTCCAATCCACGAGAACTAGTTTAGGGAGTCTGGACCCTGCGTGGGACTCAGCATCCAATGCCATGGCAAGAGCCTCTCCATAGTGGAGTATTTGATTGCCTCAAACTAGTGGAGTGGCTGCGCAAGTTGAAGAGGTGGTTTCTATACCGTGGTCATCCCGATTCGCGCAAGGTAGCCTGCTCTCCACTTGAAAGGCCTTGCCTCCGAGTCCCTTCTCGCTCGAGACTGTAAAACCAGGCTTCCAAGTTGGGAGGAGATTCGGGAGCATTTTATCATCACGTCCGTGGGAGAGCTTCCCTTCAACAAACTCTGCGGAATGGTGTATAGATTTAAGTCCCAGACGCCCAGGAATTCAACGAGACGTGGCTTAAGGCGAGATACGAGGTGACCAACATCCCGGAGGATGCTTTGATGCAACGTTACCTAGCATCGCAATGGCAACCGAAATAGCTCAGCTATCTCCTCGCTCGGTCCAGCAAGCGATGGCATTAGCATTAAACACGGATCTCAAGTTCCACGAGTGGGAAGCTCGTCTTTCCGGCCGATGCAGGCAAGGGCCACCAAAGGAGACAACGAGGGCCGGAGCCACCCAGAGTGGTATGCCAACTCCCGATCCGCGGAAGCAATGCAAGTAAAGGGACGCGATGACCTCAAGCTTGGGAAATGTTCATTGGGAAGTTTGCAAGGCTCGTAGAGGACAACCGACGTCGAAAACAAAGTTCGTGGTGATGCAATTCCACGTCTCGGACAAGGGGGACCTCATTCCGTGCACTTGGGAGAATGCAAAAGATGACAAGGATATCTTAGTCCTGTAGACGGATGTACCACATTGGCCTCAGGAGCAGCGAGAAGAGGAGGACGCGGGGCTTGAGGGAGAACTTTCTGTGGCGAAGGCATGCATCTCCTATCCGGCCTTTATGGGAAAAGCTGCGGGTACTTGTTTCGGAGACAAAGGAACGATTAGCAGGAAGCATTCGCATTAATTGACTCGGGAGTGACACCGTCAACCAACATTCTCTATCTAAGCTGCAGCTCGCAGCGCGTCCACCTCTAGAGGTGGAGATAGCGGACGAGGGAGTCATCGAGGCGTCTGCCAGGGTCTCATGCTCGATGCTCATTGGTCGTCACCAAGTGAAAGGAGAGTTCTTCATCCTGGAGATGGGAGCGATGGACGTAGTACTCGGCATCGAAACACTTCGCCTCTTTGGGAACATTCTCGTCAACTTTGATGAGCATCGTCTCTCCTTCAATCGGCTGCAAGGTCCAACCAGGAGGATCAGTGCATTTGGTTAACTGAATGCTTGTACCAAGTTCCGACATCTCCAGAACCAGTTACAGGGGAGGGGGAGCCAGAGAGAACCAGGTCGTTGGAGGAAGCAGTACACCACGGAAGCCATTCGTGAGGTGGCAAGGAAGCATTCAAGGGTCTTCCTCAACCGAGTTTGTGCTCATGAAGCAATCACGCACAAGATCCAACTCGAGAAAGGGATCGTCACGACTGTTCATTCAGCTGAGGCATGTGGAGCGAGCGGAGGTGGATAAGATGATCAAGGAGCTCATGGACAATCTCTTAAAGAGGACAGTTTCAGTCCTTACACGGCACCAATAATCTTGGTGCTAAAACGTGACGGCTCGTGGAGACTGTGCGTTGATTACAGACAGCTCAACAACGTCACTCCCCATCCCACGGATTGAGGACTTAATTGATGAACTCGGTGAAGCAGCGTATTTCTCCGAGCTAGATTTGCGATCTGCATATTATCAAATATCCATGGCAGAGAAGGACAGGATCAAGACAGCATTTCAGACTCACAGAGGGTTTAAGCAGTCTAAGGTGAGGGCTCACCATCCTGGCCACCTTTCAGTCTCTCATGAACAAGATCGGTCATTGTATTTTTCGACGACATCCTCGTCTACAGTCGATCCTGGGAAGAAGCCCTTACACACATCGACGAGGTTTTGCAAGTGCTAGAGGATCATGCGCTGATCGTCAAACTCTCAAAATGCTGCTTTGCCAAGCAAGAAGCGAAGTACTTAGGCTTCCGGATACGAGCGGGCCAAATGTGAGCCGATCCAACAAAAATGGAGGCGATGAGAGGTCTCTCACCACCATGAAGTAGCTCCATGCTTTTCTCAGGCTTTGCAACTACCTCTGGAAGTCTGTGGAGCACTATGCTTCCGTTGCGTCGCCTCTGACGGACATCATTCGTGCAGGCAGGTTTTCGTGGGACGAGAACGCACAGTCAACGTTCGAACTTTTCGGCTCCGATTCTTCAACTTCCAGACTTTGAGAAGCAGTTCATCGTGGAGACGATGCCTCGGATGCAGGAGTGGGAGCGATCTTGAAGTTCGAGAGTAAAAGATTCTTGGAAGTGGAGTCTGGCCAGCCGGCGTATGATTGACAAAGTGGAGCCACTGCGAGGTCGCACTTCAGTATGAAATTTCTTCTCGATCAGCCTCGCCTTAACAAAAAGCAGAGGCAGCTTCAATCACTCGATTTCACGATTGAGTATAAGCCAGGGAAAACAAACGTCGTCCCTGATGCGCTCTCAAGGATGTTTGAAAAGCCGGAGGTCAGTTGTCACACCAGAAATCATAGAGGGCTAATCCAACGATGACCACTCGAAGGAGACAACAACTTCAGCGACGCGAAGATTTCCTTCCATGACGGCTTGCTCTAGAAGAAAGGAAGGATTCTACTCGAGTTCCGCAAGATCATCTTCACCAAGGCATTCTCGCGGGGCATCCGGGGGTCGTGTGGAAAGGAATGGAGTGTGAGATACGCACGTGGATCAGGGAGTGTCCAGAGATAGTCGCAACACCTGGTCTTCTCAAGCATTTACCTTCTCCATCAGCGCCAGCTCTCGTTCTCAGCTTCAAAGAAGGTGGCAGAGATCTTCTGGAGGGAGGTGGTGAGGTTCCATGGCGTTCCAAGCGAAATCGTCTCCAACCGAGACACCAGGTTTCTCAGCCAGTTTTGGAAAGACCTTTTCGCAACGTTAGGGACAACACTGAGCTTCAGCACCGCCTACCATCCCCAGACAGATGGTCAGACGGGACGGACGATTGGAGACATTGGGGATACGTGGCGGACCAGCTGGGCTCATGGACAAAGTGGATCACATTCGCGGAGTTTGCCTACAACACTGCTCGGCACTCAACCATCGGTATGTCTCCATACCAGGCGCTTTATGGACGTGCAGTAGCTTCCCCGATCTTGATGACAACTCCCACTTCATCAAACGACGTCAGTGACCGAGTGGAAGCCATCAGGTAGATGCAGCAGCTGATTGGGCAACGGTTGGAATTTCCTCGTGTAGTCACAGCTCCATCCCAGATTCTTCGGCCCACTCAGGATACTCGAAAAGATCAACGAGCTCGCCTATAAGTTGGCATTACCACTGGGGTCGCACCTACATAACGTTTTCGACGTGTCGGATCTCAAGCTTTTGCGGACCAGCTCCCGGAGTTTTTTCCTGCGCCGGAGTTTGTCTCCTCCGACAAGATACAAGGTCAGGTGGCACGGAACGGATGACGAACCGGAACGGACCAGAGCTCCTCGAAATAGACCTGTTAGGACGTACTATAAGCGCATGAGAGTACGAAGGATTTATTACCATCTTATCTCATCTCTTCTCTCACATCTTACCTCTCTCCCCACATCCATCAGTTTAAGGAATTTAAGCACTGTCGGGATGATGGATGTCGAGTTTTGGCCTGGCACCTGGGTTAAAAATTCACTCGCTCTCGCGATCACCTTGATGATAGACTATGGAGTTACGAGGCATCAGAAGACCTTTATCAACACTCGAGATACACTAAAAAGCCTTGCCATATACAACATTGCAGATCAACTTCAAGCAAGTGATGAGGTTGATCCGTCAGTTTACTTTGGATATTCCCCTACTCTAAATCTCCAGCGCCATGCCGTGCCAGCTGCTCACGATATCGCCAGGTTTTGGTGTGCGGGATCCTCGTCTTTGATTTCACTCAGAAGATTTTCCTTGCTTCCAAGCCGGAGCATTGTTTCTACAAGAATCTATTCAATGACAGCAGCTGAAAGACACTGTCCGGTGAGTGTTTCCACGTTCTCTTGACATCGATTTTGCTTCAATCGTTGTGGAAGTAAGTTCCATCGAATTGGCAGATGCATGGTTTACCCCTGGTAAAGGGATTCTTGTGCTTAAATTCCTTTCTTTTTCCATAGGATCTATTAGGGCTTGAAAGGTTGGGTATGGAAATTACTAGTAAGAGCGTTCCATTGTGGTGGTTCTTCTTACCTGTTTCAATAATTATGACTTGGGCCATTACTTTCTATGTTTTCACCATTTACATCACTTTTTATCCTCCAAAGTGGCACTGCCCAAGTGGTGTTCTCTATTGTCGAAGAGACTGCAATGCACTAAACGTTGGCTACCATTGGGGTTTTACGTCGGATTACTTGGCTTATGTAACAATTGGGCCAAAGTACTCTGCGATTCGATATTGGCAGCTTGTTTGCTTCACTCACCACATATATACATTTTTATCAGTGGGCTATATTATTGGAGGTAAGACAGTCTCATAAAATATTATTTCTAAGATGTTTTTACAGCTATTATTGGAATCGTTACTCTCTTTCACTCCAGGTGCTGTATGCTGGTTAGTATTTTTATTGGAGCAGCGAGTGCATTAGCAAGCACATATGTCTCAAATCGCTCCTGGTTTATCGTTTGGCAAGTTTTGTCTGCAATAGCACATTCTTGTGCAGGAACATCAGCCATAATGAGATGGTTCATAGAAACACCCCGTTTTCTTGGCTCGAAAAGATGGCTTTTTCCAAATCATGGATTTGGTGACCGCCAAGGGCAAGATCATTACCACATATATGAGGTGATTGGTGGATATCCTATACTTTCTTTATGTGAGCCATGTTGCATACCTATAATTTATGTCTGTAAACGTCTATATCCAAACTGGAGGTGGGGAAACAGGATGGTGTGCGTCATGGACTCTATTGTTGTTGTGGTGTTAATGGGGGAAATGGTAGCACGGGTTCTGATGAAAAAAAGAGGCAGTGGGAGAGTAGCAAATGTTTCCGATTAAGAAAGAAATATGGCTTCTTTTGTGTAATATTATGTGGTTGATGCGAAAGTTTGTAAAGGATTTGTAGTACTGTCAGAGTGCGAGGGGGCATGGGGAAAATCCTTGCCACTTCTTCCAGTGAGCCTGATATTATTGTAGTTTAAAACACAAATAAGGTGGCCAAATCCCACTGCGTTGGCGAGCCCTGTCTGAGTCTTCCAGGAATCCATTCTGGGCGTAGCACAGCAGTAGATTCGTCCATGACACGAGATCCTTGGCCGGCATTCTCCCTGGTGCGCGAGCTCCGTGATCATCGAGTTCCGTGTCACTCTGAGACGCGATCGAACATAGCCTGGCAGTCGCGGATCCGGGAGGCTGCCACATATACGAGACAAGATCGCGGAACGCCATCCCATCAAACGTGTTCTTGGCAAGCGCAAGATGCCCGGACTGAGCATACAGTGTAATTCCAAGAGACCACGGTGATCCGGCATGGATCTTCTTCGCTTGGCCGAGATTGGAGCTCCGGATGTAGGATTGCACCACCTCGTTGCAGGACACGAGATTCCACTGTGGCATAGGAGGCTCTTGGATTGCTCCCTGGCAAAGCGTCGCGATGGGGCATTCGATCGAAGAGCCGGAATGATCGAAGAGCTCGGCGGCATTGGAGGGATTTCGGCGATCCATCTCTTGTATTCCACCAATCCGCCGATGGGAGAGGGCAGGCAGGCACGAAAGACATCGTCTCGAGGAAACTCTCGGCGTCGCAAAGCCTTCCGATCTCGCGAGAGTAGTGATCCCATTGGAACGATGCCATAGTCAGCGATCATAGGCGACCATAGACACGAACTGATCGCGGGCGATTAGGATCTTGCAAGCCGAGAGGACGGTGATGAACGAGACGAGATCGATCCTCACTCCGCCATCGAGCGTGGTCGTGGATGGCTTCCCTGTAATGCGCTTTTTGGGCATATGTTTCCATCATCAAGTTCCAGGCAGCAAGATCTCTCGTGCGCATTGCGGCAAGAACAGCTCGAGCCTCGATCACACGGCCATTGCGAGCGTAAGCGTGCATCAAACTCGTCCAGCACTGGCAATTCACTATCTCGCCCCGGGATGCTGTCAAACGACATTGGATGGCGTAGCCCGAGAGGATCGCGTTCCCGGTGAAAACGTTCCATCTCGGCATTTTGTGCTGGATCATGAGCGCGTCCTCCATTCTCCCAGCCTGGCCGAGCATCGCGACGAGCATATCAAGTCCCTTGCGGGCATTTGCTGGTGGATCCCCCTGGACATAGGCGGCGGCAACGATGTTTCTGCGGCACGCTCTGTCAGCCCATTCCAGGACACGAGAGTCCGGAATCCGGAAAAACATCCTCTTGACCTCTTCTACAAGGCATAGCCAAGTTCCTCGTCGCCATCGTCTCAAACCTCCACCAAATTCCCGATTTGCACGAAAGCTCCGACAGCACGAGATCTTTCTCGGGCTCAGTGTCGTAAAAAGCCTTAGTTATACCCATTTGCCTCATCTTGGCAAATGCTGGGATTACAGCTAGGAATTAGAAATTTACAAAGGCTTCAATGAATAAATTCCTTTTAGCATATGCCCTGCTTGGCATATCCTCTGGTCCAATACTCATCCTCAGTGCAATGTCTAAGGAATCAATGAGCGAGATTATGGATACAACATATGTTACTAACACTTGGTTTTTAACCAAAGCTGCTGAATTAAAAAATTACTACAGAACATTTTTATATATCAAATATGGAATTATATACTCTTTCATTATTAACTATAGAATCAAGGGTAAAAAGTAAATATACCTGATATGAAACATATGGTATAGATTCGTCTTCAGTGCATTCCTGTATCCCTATCCACCACCTCATAATTTGATGATGTCCCTGCATAAGCATGTGCTACTTGTAAAGCAATGAATGTAAAACATATGTGAGCTCCTCCAATAGCAAAGCTAACTAGCATAGACAACTGAAACAAATTGTTAAGCAATTATCCATAACTAAATCTAGCTTACCTCCAGCCACATAGCCCAGTGATAGCAAAGTATATAGATACGGAGTGAAGCAAGGAAGTTGCGCAGAATAATTTAGCCCAAACTTCCCAGTTCGAATGAATAGAAACCACAGTGGTATTTAGGTGAGAAACATCCTCTTTAAAGGGCTATAATTTAAATATACTAGTGTTTGGTTTTCTTTCATCTTAGAACAAATAGCTTTTCAGAAAAGATCTCGGAGACAGTGAAGGCTGTTTTCGTTCTCGAATCCATATAGCTAGAAACGCAATAGCAACCACAAATCTTTTAGTGATATTTAAAGATAAAACCAAGCGCGAACTTTTTGTAATGGTCGGCAAGCAGCTCGCGCGCAGATTGAGCTGACTGGACACATCGCCTCTGAAATGATGTATATATCCTTTTTCCAATCTAGCTTTATTTGTGGAGATCTTGGCCGTTTTCGATCTAGTAGCTACGTCTTGGAGCAGCTCAAGAGCCGGGAGCTTGAGCTGCACAGGAAGTGTTCCTGCCATTTTTACTTCCATTCCTTTGAGTTTTGTTATACCAGAAGGAAGGGAGCTGAAGCTCTAAAGGTGAGGCTTTCGCTTCTCCTTTTTTCTGATCATTCTTTTTGTTGTTTCTGCATGTGATGGAACCGGTTAGCATCTCTCACGGTTATAGATACCACCATCTTGGATACAGACTTGATAGCCGAGTGGCAATCCCCACACACCCGCAAGTTCCTCAGCGCCGAGATCAATCCAAAAGCCACAGCCATCTTTTCGCCGTGGTAGTGCAACAGCTCCTCCTTTTGCTCCTCATGAAAGATCTCCTTCGTGTCGGGAACGTAGCCAGCGTGCCGCATTTCTCTCGCCAGCCTCTGGAGATCCGCGACGATATCTTCGCTGTGAGGATGCGAAAGATCCCCCACCACGAAACTGTGAACTTCGCTGCCAAACTTCGATGTTGCTGATCCCCGGAAGTTTTCTCACTCGCCTCGACTTCATCAGGTTCCGGATCATCGACACCTTGTCCCTCCTCCAGATCGACGAGTACATGTTCCAGAGAACCACGTATGCAGTCGTGTAGCCTCGAAGATCTTCGCCGCGACTCGCTCAGCTCAATCGGCTTCGCGGTGGATCAGGTGACAAGCTCCCAGCAGCGACATCCAGATCACGATGTCTGGAAGGAATGGCATCGAGTTGACGACGGTGCTCAGAGTTCTTCATGCAGCAATAGCGCTCTCTCCTCGGCACCATCCCCAAGCAGACGAAGTGGTCCCAGCCCTCGGCCACGAGACCGACATGGCTGCACGAAGTTCGAACGTTCCGGAACGTATGGAAGACTTCCCCGTTTCGAGCATAAGCCCACACCAAGGTCATCTAGGAAACGAAGTTGCGCATCTTCATGCTCTCAATCATGCTCCTGGCGGCGCCGAGATCGCTCAAAAACTTGCGGGAGAGCTGTCCAGCAGACGATGGTCTTGCGTGGAAGAACCCCGCCAAAGTGCCCACTCTCGGCATACGTGAGGAGCATAGACTGGATTCTTTTCCAGGATTTGAACGAAGATTTTCTTCGCGAGGGCGACAAAGCCTTGGTAAGCTAAGCTTGCACAATCGCCGTCCACGCCACCACGTCCTTATCCGGCATGGAATCAAAGATCTCTCTCGCGTTGGCAAAATCCCTTCTTTGGCCATTCTTGTAGTTCTCCGGAGCCGATGGAACGCCCTGTCCAATTCTTCCAGGAATCATTCTGCAGGTAGCACAGCAGTAGATTCGTCCACGACATGGCCGGCATTCTATCAAAACTCGATTTTGCTGCCTCGATTTGCCCCTGCGCGAGCGCTGTGATCATTGAGTTCCATATCACGGCCTGGAGCTCTGGGACACGATCGATCACCGCCGGGCAGTCCCGGATCTGGATGCCGCCACATATCCAGCGATCATCGGGTTTCACGAGACAAGATCACGAAACTCCATCCCGTCAAAAGTGTCTTGGCAAGCTCAAGTTGCCCAAACTGGGCATACAGTGTAATGAGCAAGTTCCAAGATGCCACGTCATGATCCGCCATGGAATCGAAGATATTCTTTTCCTGGTCGAGATTGGAACTCCGGATATAGGACCTCACGACCACTTTGCAGAACAAGAGATTCCAGTGGGGCATTCGATCAAAGAGGCTCTTGGATCGCGCAATATTCCCCTCCCTGGCACTTTGCGATGGCACATTCGATCGAAGAGCCGGGATGCGATCGAAGAGCTCGGCGGCATTGAAGGTGTTCCCAGGAGTATTTCGGTGATCAAGAGAGATCACGCATCTGCAGCGCTGCCGCAGCGCCCATACAACTGGATGAGGAGATTGGCGAAGAAAATATCCTTGCCACGGCCAGCAGCCCTCACGAGATCCGCCAGGAAATGTCGCTCCACTAGCCCTGCGATCGCAGCAGTCATTCGCCCCCGACATTGCTCTCTAACCCAAAGTTTTGGTTCTCGCGATCATAGGCGACCATTGATCGCGGGCGATTTGGATCTTCCCCAAATGGCTGCAAGCCGAGAGGATGGTGATGAACGACACAAGATCGATCCTCACTCCACCGTCGGGCGTGGCCTCGTGGAAGAGTTGGATGGCTTGCTCAGTTTGGGCATATGCTTCCATCATCAAGTTCCAGGCCGCAAGATGCGATCGTTTGACAGCATCCCGGAAGAGATCGTGAATTGCTGCTGGACGAGTTTGGTTCACGCTTACGCTCGCAATGGCCGCGTGATCGAGGCTCGAGCTGTGCTCGCCGCAATGCCCACGAGAGTGGATATCTCCCGCATAGCCGGAGAGGATCGCAAAACATTCCATCTCGGCATTTGCTGCTGGATCTTGAGGGCGTCCTCCATTCTCCCGGCCTGGCCGAGCATTGCGACAAGCATATCAAGTCCCTTGTGGGCATTTGGTGGTGGATCGCCATCGACATGCCCGTGCTGGGCATAGGCGGCAGCGATTGATGTAGGCAACTGTGGCATTCGATCAAACAGCAGCTTCGCTCTTGCCGTTTTCCATCAGCCCATTCCAAGACACGAGATTCTACTGGGCCATCCGGGAAAACATCCTCTCGGCCTCTTCTACAAGGCATAGCCCGACACTATTTTTGTCCACGAAACCAAGTCCCTCGTCACCATTGTCTCAAACACACCTCGAGCCTAATTCCCGATGTGCATGAAAGCTCTCACCAATGAAGTTGATAGTATTGAGGTTAGTGAGATCCAGGTGGCACATGTCCTGCCAGGTTACCGGAGGGTTCATGGTTTATCAAATATAACCTTTTGTCCATCCATTGTTTCTTTTCATGGTATCATATCCTGGGACGATGGCTCTCACTGGTGAGGAGGAGGATGAGCCACCTTAATCAGAAGTGGATGGCGCTTGTTGGCTGACAACAAGGTGAGCTACAAGATCATGGTTGCAAGGAGAGTTCTTGGTGTTGCACTAGAGCCCAGATCAGGGCAGAGGCACTGGGTGCTGAGACAGAGAAGTGTTGCTAGAGGAGGTGATGCCAGGGAGTAAGCTGTGTGCTGTGTATGGTGTGGAGTACAAGTTGTGCTCTAGATGCTGCCAGTAGAGGACAGTGCTGGACGTGCTGTT
The DNA here is from genome assembly GCF_000143415.4 of Selaginella moellendorffii. Taxonomy (NCBI): domain Eukaryota; kingdom Viridiplantae; phylum Streptophyta; class Lycopodiopsida; order Selaginellales; family Selaginellaceae; genus Selaginella; species Selaginella moellendorffii. The sequence goes on along the minus strand of NW_003314300.1, from coordinate 1,686,534 downwards.
TTAAGGCACCACCAGCCATAAATAATCATTAGAATCTATCCCCACAAAATAAAGAAGGTTGTCTTAAGACAATATTAAGAATATAAATGATAGAATGGTAAGTCATTAGCATGTGATGCAAGCCTTCTCGAAGCCTTCGAATTCATAGCTCCTCTTCCTTTCCACTATCTAGGATTCTAAGACAACATTTCGGAACACTATATGGGCCTCATGGGTACTCTCCCACCTTCCGCCTTTGGGTGCTTTAGCCATGGGGCTAGAGTGAGGTTCTGTTGAACCACGCCAAGTATCCAAATAGGTAGTGCCATCCACATTTGGACTAAGAGTATCAATCATTCAATCTCTTAGGGGAACTAAAGTCGGATCTTGAACACTTTACCAAGTTACCCCGCTTGTCGGTCCATATTCACTCTAACTTTGGACTTCCTAGTGGTTATTTCATCATCTAACACTTGGGTATAACTTTCCTAGGCCAAACTAGCCTTTTTTGGCCAAATTGGCTCCACTGGGGTCCAACCCCCACACTCTCCCTATTATACTTTTGGAACCCTCTGCAACCCCCCCCCCCCCCCCCCAAGGGACGATTACTTTGGGCTTTCACTTAACAGTCTGTATTAGTATTCGGACTCAATCTCAGTCTTGGTTTCAGACTCGGACTCAATTTCAGTCTCGGTCTCGATTCCATCTTGGACTCCATCTCGGGTCCATCTCAAACTCTATTTAGGACTCAATCTTGGATCCATCTTGGACTCCATCTTGGACTCCATCTCAGACACTTCCACATGTCATGTGTTGGTCCTCTTGTGTCCCTTTTCTAGAGACTCACTTATTGCTTGCTTCATGCTCGTTCCTCGAACACTTCGTTGGGAGTTTCACTCCTGCTCTTGACTTTTCAAGTTGGAGCTTTTAGTCCAAATATATTACACTTATTTGGCTTCTACATCAACCACTACCATATGGCACCCTTTTGGCTCCCCTTTGGGGCTTAAGGATTTTGTGTCTCACACTAGTTTGGTGAACTAACAACTTCTCCCCAGACGATTCAAGAAATTAGCAGTGTGAGGAAGAGGGTACACATTAGGGATTGTCACTTAGTTTAAGAAATAATAGTCAATGCAAAAACAAATACTCCTATCAGGCTTCGTCACAAGATGAGGTTCACATGCCCAAAAACTCCAAGACTTTCGAATAACACCTTTTTCTAACATCTCCTTAACGTTCACATGTAAAATCTTGAGCTCTTTAAGTGATTGATCAAGCTTTTAACCTCATCCTTGGTATAGATTGGGTGCAACGCAATTATGCCAAGTGTGACTTAAGGCTTCTCCCCCTTGTCCCAACAAATATGAAACTTAATTGAATGAGCATCCCTGATGAGAATCAGATGACGTATGGTAATCTTGGCCCCAAATGATAGATCAAATTCAAAGAGATTGGCATACTCCTTCATAAGTTGGTCAACTGTTGTAACACAAAGAGAAAAGGGAAGAGCAGAATAAGATGGAAACGTAGGAGGAAGTAATGGGGAGACAAAAGTAATTAAAACAGAGATAAAAGTAGAGGGATAAAGAGGTATAGGAATGAGAGGAATGGATGAAATATAAAGAACTATGCTTGGCACCACTCGCAATAACTACAACCCAAGCTAAAGATTGCCCACATACACAACTAGGTTTGAATCATCCCGTGCACATGCATATGTACAACCGTTGCCATAAAGAATGAAAACTAGCTCCACCACATAATGCAAATGTAGATGGCAACATGTGGTAATAGGTCGAGCAATAAAAGATAAACTTGAATATATATCAACCAACAGAAAGAGAATAATAGGAGACCTCTTTTTATAAAAATAAGTTTGGAAAGTAAACACTGAATAAATTGGTGCCAAGTGAACCCCTTGATGATACTCTCGAAAGAAAAATGGAGGGGTTATTAACTTATTTGCGTAGGGTCCTTCCGTTACTTGTGTGACTCTTTATTTCCCAGATGCATCTTGGTGTTCAGACCTTCCACTGTAGCAACACCAACAGAACATTGTTGACGCTAAGGTGTCCACCTAGGAAATGGAAGCTACCAATTTGGAAAACACTAATAGTGCTGATAAGTGTGACTAACTTCATCACACACCCAGCAGTAAACATCACAACCACAACCACATCCTCACCTTTGTCCTTAAACTCAAGCAGCAACAACACTAACCTCCATTAGAATAAGACTATCTCCCACAGGAAGTGGACTTGAAGGACGTGCAGTGAGAAGTGGAAGAGGTCATATCTCATAACATTGTGCCAAGTGAGGGGCATCATCAAGGGTGGCTGGAGCAAGTGCATGCACAAATCCTCCAAGACCTTAATGAAGGGCTGGCCACAACATTCTTAGCTTGATATGCTTCGATATATTTGGCTCTGCACGAAGTAAGAAACTTCGGAAACGAACGCCAAATTGCATCATTGACTCAGATGGCCTTTGACAAAGATGATGCAATTGTTGGAAGGCATCATCACAATCGTCAGCATGTCTGATTATGCATTTGAATACGTCCGGGAGAACACTTCAATCCCCATGAGTGGCTGCACTCAAACCATTGTACCACTATAGCGCCATCCCTTGGAGACACGTGGGAAACTCATGCAAACATTGAGCATCATCCCAAAAACGATATGTGGCTATCATTGTGAAATGATTAAACCAATAGTACACATCATTCCCAAGATTCCCATAAAAGAACTTTAGCCAAACACGAGGATTAGCACCAAGAGGAAGAAGAGTTATACAATGTGCCGTGAATGATGCCATCAACTAAGTTTGGTTGTTCAATTGCAATCACATAGCATCAAACAATTGCACCAATTGTTGCTCCAAAGTTAGAGGAGGAGACTATTGCTCTGCCATAAAGATGAATGAAAAGGAAAGAGCAAAAGAAGAAAAATGAGAAAAAAAACTAGAAGGAAAGAGAGATCTAGACAATGGAAAAGCTAGATTTAAACCAAAATCTTGAAAGGAAAGAATAAAAAGAAAGGAAATAGAAAAAGTTAGATCTAGACAATGTAAAAGCTAGATCTAAACCAAAATCTTGAAAAGAAAGAATAAAAAAAATGAAATGAAAAAAGTTAGATCTAAATAATGCAAAAGCAAGATCTAAACCAAAATCCTAAATCCAAGCACTCCTCAAGGATAATGAAAGGTGCCCCTCAACTCCACCAATGTGAATGCATTGAATATGGAAAGGAAATATAGAAAATATCCATATCAATTAGCTTAAAAACCTTATCTTATATACAGGAGTGAGTGGTTCGGATTAAAACCAATCCAATAGTTATTAAAATCCCACTATGCTAATATTAATATACGGCATCATAACTATACATTTGGACCTCACAAAATAATATTTAAAAGAATTATATGTTCTTATGAGGTCCAAGTGTATGGTTATGATGCCGTATACTAATATTAACGTAGTGGGATTTTAGTAACTGTCGGATTAGTTTCAATTTGGACCACTCACTCCTGTATATAAACTAGGGTTTTTGGGTTAATTGATATGCCTATGCACTCACATTAGTGGAAGTGAGGGACACCTTTCTATGAGGAGTGCTTAGATTTAGGATTTTGGTTTAGATTTAGCTTTTGCATTGTCTAGATCTAACTTTTTCCATTTCCTTTCTTTTATTTTTTCTTTTCAAGATTTTGGTTTAGATCTAGCTTTTCCATTATCTAAATCTCTCTTTCCTTCTAGTTTTTTTTTCTCATTTTTCTTCTTTTACTCTTTCCTTTTCATTCATTTTCATGGCAGAGTAGTAGTCTCCTCCTCTGACTTTGGAGTAGCAATTGGTGCAATTGTTTGATGCTATGTGATTGCAATTGAATAACCAAACTTAGTTGATGGCGACATTCACGGCATATGGTATAGCTCCTTTTACTCTTGGTGCCAATCCTCGCATTCGGCTAAAGTTCTTTTATGGGAATCTTAGGGATGATGTATACCATTGGTTTAATTATTTTATAGTGATTGCCACATATCATTTTTGGGATGATGCTCAATGTTTGCGTGAGTTTCCCACATGTCTCCAAGGGATGGCGTTATAGTGGTACAATGGTTTGAGTGTAGCCACTCATGGGGATTGGAGTGTTCTCCCGGACGTATTCAAACACACATTCAGACATGCCGACGATTATGATGATACCTTCTAACAATTGCATCGTCTTTCTCAAGGGCCATCTGAGTCAATAATGCAATTTGGCGTTCGTTTCCGAAGCTTCTTGCTTCGTGTAGAGCCAAATATATCAGAACTGTTTGAACACCGAGATGCATTTGGGAAATAAAGAGTCACGCAAGTAACAGAAGGACCTTCCACAAATAGGTCAATGACCCTTCCATTTTTCTTTCAGGAGTATCATCAAGGGGTTCACTTGGCACCAATTTATTCAATGTTTACTTTCCAAACTTATTTTTATAATAAGAGGTGTCCTATTATTCTCTTTCTGTTGGTTGATATATATTCAAGTTTATCTTCTCATGTTCGACCTATTACCACACATTGCCATCTACATTTGCATCATATGGTGAAGTTAGTTTTCATTCTTTATGGCAACGGTTGTACGCATGCATGTGCATGGGATGATTGAAACTTAGTTGTGCGTGTGGGCAATCTTTAGCTTAGGTTTTAGTCATTGCGAGTGGTGCCAAGTCAAGCTTTTGACCTCATTCTTGGTACAAATTATTCCAAGTGTGACTTTAAAGCTTTTCCCCCTTATCTCAATATTTCATCCATTCCTTTTATTTCTATACCTCTTTATCTCTCCAATTCTATCTCTATTTTCTTTACTTTTGTCTCCATATTACTTCCTCCTATGTTTCCATCTTATTCTGCTCTTCCCTTTTCCGATCCCTCTGACAATCTTTGTGTTGTAACAGTTGACGGGCTCATGAAGTAGTATTCTGATCTCTTTGAATTTGACCTATTGTTTGGGGCCAAGATTGCCATATGTCATTTGATTCCAACCGAGGATGCTCATCCAATCAAGATTCTTGTTCGTTGTTGGTCACCCAAAGAGATTAAGATTTTACCTATAAACATCAAGGAGATGTTGAAGAAGGGTGTTATTCACAAATTGCGGAGTCCTTGAGCATGTGAACCTCATCTTGTGATAAGCTTAATGAGAGTATTCATTTCTGCATCAACTATTGTCCATTAAACGAAGTGATGATCCCGAATATGTACCCTCTTCTTCACACTATTGATTTCTTGGATTGTCTGGGGCGAAGTTGTTAATTCACCAAACTAGATCTTGCTTCTGGGTACTGGCAAATACCGATAGCCTAAGAAGATATTCCTAAGACTGCTTTTTATATACTGTTTGGTTTGTATGAATTTTTTATGATGCCGTTTGGTTTGAACAATGCTCTAGCAACTTTCCAACGGATGATGGACAAGGTTCTTTGCAATATACCGGAGGTGACTGCTGACTTCATTAATGATGTCTTGATCCACTCGAAGGGGACATGGGAGGAGCACATTCGTGATATTTGTAAAGTGTTGGATCAGCTACGGGACATTGGTTTAAAATTGAAGCAGTCGAAGTGTGTGTTTGGGTCCAAGGACACAACTTATCTTGGGTACCATATTTCTCGTGAGGTTTGCAAGTTGATCTTAACAAACTTGTAGCTATTCTAAAGTTCCCTCCTCCGAAGTTGTGGATGATATGTAATACTTCCCAGGCAAAATGCAGTATCTTAATTGTTTTGTGGATTATCTTTCTGATTGCACTGCACCATTGCAAGCGTTGTTGAAGTCATCAACATCATTTTTCATCTCATCTCCGGATTGTGAGCGGGCATTTGTGGATCTCAAAAAGCTATTGATGACTCCTCTAGTTTTGGCATATCTTGACTACACTCAAGTTTTTATTTTGCGTATGGATGCTTCTGATATTGGTCTTGGAGGTGTGTTAATGCAAGAGAGCCTGAGTGTGCTTCATCCCATTACATATATAAACCGTACATTACAACCAGTAGAGGTGAACTACTCCACGATAAAGAAGAAGTGTTTAGCAGCAGTTTAGGGTTTCAAGAAATTTCATGCATATTTACATGGTTCTCGAACGTTACTTGAAGGTGATCATGCTGCTATTACTTCATTATTGAAGTGAAAGAACCTAGTTAGTCGTACTGCTCGGTGTGCTTTGAAGCTTCAGATATATAATTTTGATGTTGTTCATCACCCAGGGAGTTCTATGTGTTGATGCCTTTCTCGAGATTCTCTTCCTTCTCCACTCTCTTCTCTTATTTTTTACAAGTTTATTGTATTTACAGCTTTTCCAGCATCTGTAGATTTTCTAAACAAGGATTCTGTGCCATTGGTGGTTGCTGTACTTGATGTTTAGTGTCTACAAGGTGCAAAGCAAGATCTACCTTCTCTTGATGAGGTTTGCGAGGCTCAAAAGCTTGAGCCATGGATTCGAAGGCTTCGAGATGGGTGTAAACACTCTTGAGTTTGGACTTCCAGGGAGGTCACCCAACCCAGTACTATTCAAACCCAAGGACGCTTAACCCCAAATATCCCAAGACTCTTAACCGATTGGAAAAGGGGGTGCACTCTTATTCATGGGCCCTTTCCCTCTATATTTGAACCCTATGGACCGTCTCTCGAGTCGTTCCCTTTGGTTGCTTACAATCCACCACGCTTCCCTGCAAGTTCACGCCCTCGTGAACGGAAGCTAAGAGCCGCAGCTCTCCTGAGAGCCCCGCTCTCTTGACACCCTACCCCTCGGGTCGAGCCCAGCAGGAGCAAACTGGACCAGCCAGATGTCAATCAACATGTGGTGCGATTCCCTTAGCCAACCAACAGAGTCGGACCCGAGACCCCTCTGATACCAAATGTAAACACTCCTGAGTTTGGACTTCCCGGGAGGTCACCCAACCCAGTACTATTCAAACCCAAGGACGCTTAACCCCAAATATCCCAAGACCCTTAACCGATTGGAAAAGGGGGTGCACTCTTATTCATGGGCCCTTTCCCTCTATATTTGAATCCTATGGACCGTCTCTCGAGTCATTCCCTTTGGTTGCTTACAATGGGTTTGAAAGTCCTGCATCACTTGTTGATGACTTGCCATTTCGGCATTTACATTCTCAATATCACCTTGAAGACAACCTTCTTTATTTTGTGGGGACATATCCTAATGATCCTTTACGGTTGGTGATGCTTTCCATCTTTATTCCATGGTTTCTCTATGCCTACCATGATTCTCCTATTCTAGGCGGGCATATAGGACATTGTCTTGTGACCGAGAAGTTGCACAAGTCTTTCTATTGACCAGAGATGTGACATGATGTTATTCACTATATACGTAACTGCGTTTGATGCCAAACTCTTAATATTCCCCCTCATGCTGCAGAAGGACAGTTGGAGTTAATTGTAATTTCTTGTCCATTTTAGTTGGTAGCATTTGATCTTATGGGACCTTTTCTTTAATTGACTATTGGCAATAAATATGTTATTATTGCTTCTGACTATTTGACTCATTAGGTGGAAGTTGGTGCTTTTGTTAATGCCTCTGCAATTGCTATTGAATACTTCTTCCTCAATCGAGTGGTGTTCTAATATTTTTATCTAGAGCAAATTCTTTCGAATAATGGTCCTACATTTATAACTAAAGAATTTCATGTTTTGACATCTCTGTTGGGAATATGCCACACTTTTATGAGTGCTTATCATCCATAGTCAAACGGTTTGGTAGAATAGCTTGTTTCGACATTCAAAGGAATGATCACAAAGTACTGAACTTTCAGCATTCGGTTTAGGATGGTTATCTGCCGTTTCTTTGGTATATATATGTTACAGGGGTGCAGAGTTCTATTGGTGCTTCACCATATAAACTTTTATATGGTCATAATCCAATATTATCAACAGAGTTAGGTTTACCTTTGTGATTGCCACGAGCTGCCGATGTTAGGTCATGGGATCAATATTTGATGAGCATTCTTCCACTTATCCAAGTAGAGTCTGCCGAACACTTAGGCCACGTACAAGTGGGACAACAACGGCACTACAACTCCCATCATCATCCACCTACGGAGTACAAAGTGGATGACTTGGTGTCATTTTCCCCATCTTACGGTACGTGGTTTATCTAAAGGGCTCCTTGCTCAATGGAAAGGTCCATATCAAGTGTTGCGGCAAGTTGGACTGCAAGTTTATGAGGTTTGGCATGACATCCAGCAGGCTGATCCTCCAGAAATTGTGCATATGCAGCAGTTGAAACGCTTTATACAAAGAGATCAAGAACAACTAATACCACCTACAGATCCGCCAATGCCTCCTCCTGATGTTCCTCTAGATCCCGATCCATCTACAAGAGAACCTTGATGGTTTTCCATTATTCCGAGAGGAGGGGATGATGTGAGGTCCAAGTGTAGGCCTATGTATAAGCAACCAAAGGGAACGACTTGAGAGACGATCCATGGGGTTCAAATATAGAGGGAAAGGGCCCATGAACAAGAGTGCACCCCTTTTTCCAATCGGTTAAGGGTCTTGGGATATTTGGAGTTAAGCGTCCTTGGGTTTGAATAGTATTGGGCTGGGTGACCTCCCGGGAAGTCCAAACTCAGGAGCTTACATTTGGTATTAGAGCGGTCTCAGGTCCGACTCTGTTGGTTGGCTAGGGGAATCACACCACATGTTGATTGACATCTGGCTGGTCCAGTTTGCTCCCGCTGGGCTCGACCCGAGGGGTAGGGTGTCAAGAGAGCAGGGCTCTCGGGAGAGCTGCAGCTCTCAGCTTCCGTTCACGAGGGCGTGAACTTGTAGGGAAGCATGGTGGATTGTAAGCAACCAAAGGGAATGACTTGAGAGACAATTCATGGGGTTCAAATATAGAGGGAAAGGGCCCATGAACAAGAGTGCACCCCCTTTTCCAATGGGTTAAGGGTCTTGGGATATTTGGAGTTAAGTGTCCTTGGGTTTGAATAGTACTAAGCTGGGTGACCTCTCGGGAAGTCCAAACTCAGGAGCTTACACTATGATGCTGTATACTAATATTAGCGTAGTAGAATTTTTGTAGCCATCGAATTGGTTTCAATTTGGACCATTCACTCTTATATATAAATTAGGGTTTTTGGGCTAATTATATGTACATTTTCTGTATTCTCTTTCTATATCCCATGCACTCACATTCTCTTATTATATTCCAGTTTTATATATTAAATATATGTATGTATATATTATATAATACACAAAAAATTATCTATATTGAAAACTATATTATATTCTATTTTCAGAATAATTATTGAGATAATTATATTTTAACTATTCTAGTTACATAATAAACTTTACAAAATCATAAATAGATAACTAAATTTCATAACTGTGCTTTGAGAAAATTATGTTAGAACACGCATATACAAACTATATGCATGGTTGAAAAACTATATTCACCTAGTTTTATTTTTTCAAATTATATGGTTTTTTCTTAAAAATAGAATAAAAAACTATAAATGGAATAAAACTAATATTTATGATATACAAGAAGACCATCCAATATATACGTATTACCTTCCCATGACTTGCTCCTCGAGCCTAGAGGCTAAAGATGATTATCATAACTTAAAGTCTGGTTGATAGCTTCTCTTGAAGCTGTGGCTTTTCATATGCCAGTCTCAGTGTTTAGCTATACTGATAATAAAAGACTTGGATAGTAGCCCACTACTCAACACCAAGGAATTTCATTCCTATCATAAAGTGATGGAGCATGCTCAACTCTAAGGTTGTCACTACCATCACCACAAGCTTAGAAAACACCCTCACCTCTTCAGCATGCAGCCATTTTTACCTGATAAACACCTATCTCTACCACTAAAATATCTATAATGAATTTTTTAGATATATGTTTGATAAGTTTGGAAAAATGAGCTAATATACTATAGAGTTGAGGTAGATATATCAGTCATGATCTTCTCAAAATTAATGCCTATGTGATATGTGGTGGATGTCGTGAGAGCTCTAGTCATTATTGTTGTTTTGATAAAAAGAACATAGTATACACGGAAATCAAGGTTTTTTGGAGGATTTCTATGTATTTTTGCACCAAAAAGACCTCCATTCCCTTGGAATCTTACCTGCATTTGAATTAGTCTATAAAACTTAGAAATACCAAGCATAACACACAATTTGTACATAAGCTAAAGTACATATTAGAGTATTTGCCTCTATTTAGCAAGTGTTGAGTAGTTTACAATATAATTTTGGATAGAATGATTATTTTTCCAATGGAGTTTAACAGGGTCTTTGTAAAGAGACATTGTTATGGGGTTTATGGGATAACACTTTTACAAAGGTTTTTTTATAGAGTTTAGGTAATAAGAGTTTATATGACAATACTTTATACCTTTCCCTTAATTTTCCCTCACTGTTTCAGCTTTGTTTTGGGGAGTTTTCTCCCATTGGGAAACAGATTATGCCCATGTCACAGGAGCCGTTACTACTGCATTTGCAAATGTAGCTTTCTTCATCCTATCCTTCATTCGCAAGAAGCAGAAGATAGAAAGCAGCTCTTCTTGTATGTGTTTTCTTGCTAAATGCAAACAAACAATCTTTTTGTCTCTAGTTGTTTGTCTATGCAAGGAGGTGTCTTCAATGCCATGGCTGCGAGCAATTCCGAAGTAGAATGGAGCTTTCTGCACTAATAGATATCCAACTGCATCAAGCATTTTGTCCTACAGTCTTGGCATCAAAGGCTCGTCCATGAGGCTTGTCAAGTCTTTGATGTTTTTCTGACTCCATGTATGCCAATGCTCTTAGGCAAGTCTGAGCTGAGAGCTAGCAAGACAAACAAGAATAAGAGAACAACTAACATGTCTCCACTCGCAAGTAATTCTCAAAGCAATCGTATCCAGCAAATGCAGATGTCCAGTGTCTGGAAATTCAAAAAGCAACAAGAAAGTTGTAAGAGTTTCTAGCAATAATTCTTTTACCTGCACTAACATCCATCAAATGCTGACTGGAGGATGCATCCATCCTCTAGCATTTCCTGATAGCATCAACCAGTGACCTGCAAAAGATGGCTTGCACTTAAATAAGCACCTCTAACAAAGCATCCACAATCTCTACGTACAGAAAAGAAAAGTTCTCTTTAAAGTACCATCACGTCTTGGAGACCAGCTACTTCAGGAAATCTGTGTTGTATGAGTGACTGCAGAAAGAAGCCAAAACGTTTATGCCTTTACTCTTTGAGGAAGTACAAAGCAATACCTGGCTTGCTCACATTGATTCCAGCACCATTGACTTCTTTTACCTCGTACTGACAAGTGCCTCATGGAACACAATAAACTCGAGGTGAATCCATGAGACTGTCCGAGTGTAACTTTCGGTTCAAAGCGAATAGCTCTCAGCCTGTTAGAAAAGAAACTAATCTAGAAAATTAGCAAGCTCAATCAGCTTCAACGTTAAACGGGAAATCGTCCCACAGAACTTACAGGAACTCAACATTTTGATGGACCATCCCACAAGTAAGCTAAAAACTCTTATAACGTTTGCTAAATGCATCCTAGGGAATTTTATTTTTACCCAATAACCTGGAGAACTCAGAGGTAGATGGTAAGCATCTCTTAATCTTTCTTCTCTGTTAATTGATTTTTCTTTATGCAAAAGTTTGAGGAGCAATTTAGTATTGTGGATGAAGATAAAGTACTTAATTAATGAAGTCTTTTGACTTCATGATCGTGATTTCTTTTCATTACTAAATCCTCATCCACGATTGTTCCTGGTCGCCAGAGCTATCGCCTCAAATCTATCCAGCTCTTGACTTTAGAAAGATTTCAAGTCAAGCTCAACTGCCAAAACAAGATTAAGTTGTCTGAACGCGCTGAAAAACTCTACTTCATACAAGAATTCTGCAGTTGCTCGTTTTACATGTTGCCACCAGGAAAGCCATTTTGGTATCATCAAAACTGTTTTTGTGATTTGAAACAATATATAGCATAACAATTGAGGAAGAAAGGAGGAAATACCTCATAATAGAGTTGCGAATAGGAAATCAATGCCAAAAGTACTACTATGTCACACTAGTTCTTATATTGACAAGTATAATATGTTACCCATCAAACATCAATACCCTTTCAATCTGATCAAAGAAATCGGCATGCAAATAACTAAAATAAAAACTTAAAGGTTGGAAGCCAAGAAATACTTGAACTTAAAAGTTTACATATCTCAAGCAATGCTGCAAGGGCTTGCAAGAATCCAATCACGTAACTATTAGAAGAAGATACAAAAAATTCACAGTAAAGAAAAGAAAGCAACCAAGAAGATAAAAAAATAGACCCCAATAGCAATGATGGTAAAAAAGGATTTCCAAAACAAGAGTACATCATTCTCCAGTTCAATCTGCATGACTTGCATTGAAGTCCCCTCAGCTTCCCAAACCTTAGCTTTACAAAATCTTTATTTTGTGAAATTTAGTATATTTGTCAATTTATAGGATTACATATTAGGGCTTGATAGATTGTATGGAGATTACTAGTAGGAGTGTTCCATTGTGGTGGTTCTTCTTACCTGTTTCAATTATTATGACTTGGGCAATTAGTTTTTATGTTTTCACCATCTATATCACATTTTATCCTCCAAAGTGGAATTGCCCAAATGGTGTTCTTTATTGTCAAAGAGACTGCAATGCACTAAGGGGTTTTACATCATATTCTATGCAAAAATTGGGCCAAAATACTCTGCCATAAGATATTGGCAACTTGTTTGCTTCACTTGTCATTTTTATCAGTAGGGTGTGGTTTTTGCTGTGCTTGTCTTCCAGAACTTCTTTTTTTACCTTTTCTCTTCCCTGGGATTACTGGGGTTCCCAGCTTTTCCCAAGGAAACTATCTGTTTTCCTGCTCCCTCAGGGCAACTTCTATTCTTCAGGTGGCTATATTATTGGAGGTAATATTAGAACAGTTGTGTAAAATACTATTGCTAAACTGATTTTACAGTTATTATTGGAATCGCTACTCTCTTCCACTACAGGTGCTTGGTTAGTATTTTTATTGGAGCAGCTAGTGCATTAGCCAGCACATATGTCTCAAATCGCTCCTGGTTTATTATTTGGCAAGTTTTTTCTGCAATAGCACATTCTTGTGCAGGAACATCAGCTGTAATGAGATGGTTCATAGAAACACCCTGTTTTATTAGTTGGAAAAGATGGTTTTTGTCCAAATCATGGATTTGCCGACTGTCAGAGGGAAGATGACAACGTTATATGTGAAGTAATTGGTACATATCCTATAGGTTCTCTTTGTGTGCCAGGTTGCATACCTATCACTTTTATGTGTAGACATTATATCCAGACTGGAGGTGGGGAAATAGGATGGTGTGTGTCATGGACTCTATTGTTGTTGTGGTGTTAGTGGGGGAAATGTTAGGACGAGTTTTGATGAACAAAAGAAACAGTGGGAGAGTAGCAAATGCTTCCAATTAAATGTGTAATATTAAAGTGATCAAGAGAACTTTGGGCTGGTTGAAACTAGAATTCATGTGCTGCCACAGATAATGCAAGTATTCAGAGAGTGGGTTTTTTTGGTTTGCTTAAGCAAACCTATAGGGGGACTGGGATGGTATTGGATATACCTAGAATATGCTTGGATATTCTAGGATATTCTACCATCTAACGGTTGTTATTCATTTAGATTAATTTTGTATTTATAATTTATAAATTTTCTTAAACCTTTTCTAGTATATTCTTTTTAATTCTACCATCTAATGGTTGATATGCAATAAAATTAATCTTGTATATATGAATTACAAACATGCTTATAATTATAAACTTTATTTGATCAATTGGATTAATAAGTAATAATAACACTAGTATTAAGCAAACCAAGTGTACTATATGCAATGCGTAGCAATTTATTTAATATATAGCAGCATAGACTTCTGCAGTGA